>NC_137805.1:48109673-48488341 GCF_963383645.1 Muscardinus avellanarius
TCCTTGGCTCTTTTTTCAGTGGCCAGCTGAAAAGGTTCCTGAACTAGAGAACCAGAAAGGCCCTCTGAGTATAGAAACAGAGAATATTGGTACAAAAGCAGTACTTACATAAACCTAACCCCCAGGTTTGAGCCAAGTGGAAGAAACACAGATAGCAACAAAGGGCTGAGCAATAAGGAAGCCCTGTTTGAAGAAAGATGGAGTAAGCCACATACAAGCCTTAGAATTTTAAGAGTTGAAAAGACTCCTGAAAATCATTTAGTGTATATGAGAGAAAAGCAAGAACAACAGAGGTAAAGTAGCTAGTTCAAAACTACAAGTCATTTTAAGACACGTGTGGAAGAATCCAAACTTTCTTACATACCACCCAGTGATTAAGGAATCATATATTTTGAATATAAGGTGTTTAGCTTTAGGGCAAACTCCAAAAGAACATCCTGGCTCTCATTCTCACATTTACTTGCTACTCTCTGGGTGGAAAGAGCCTGTAACTTGTTGAAAGGCCAGCTGTGCCAGGCATGGTCACACATGTTTGTAATCCCAGTACCTGAGAGGCTAAGACAGGAGGATTGCAGGTTAGCAGCCAGCCTCAGCTACTTAGTGAGACCCTGTTTCAAAATGAAGAATAAAACAGGGCTGGAGGTGTAGCTTGGATGTAGAATGCCTCTGAGTTAAATCCCTAGTACCACACAAAAAATAAATAAATAAATAAATAAATAAATAAATAAATAAATAAATAAATAAATGTCAGCTGCTTCTGGCTAAGACTCATGTTATCAACCTGGCCCCAACACATTCTAACAAAGGCAAAAGACTAGGTCTGGGGGGAAAGCGACCACTCTCTAAAGTCAAACACTTCTGTCTGACAACAGCATGTCTGTACAGCTTCCCCTGGGAGGTCTAAAAACTCTGCCCCAAGCCCCCATAGAATACTACCAGTGGCTGATCTCTTCTCTTTCTTGGGAACAAAGGGCTCCTGGGAGGTGACGGTGTTGGGTCGAGCCTTGAAGCATGCTGCTTCCTTCTGCTGTTTTGATTCTTCCTCCAGCTATTAGGAAGAAAGTCTGTCAGACAGGCAAATCCACAACTTCTCATGATTACCACACCTTAATAATTCAAGTGGTTTTTTTTTTCTCCCCCAGTACTGGGGATGGAACCCAGGGGCATTCTACCTCTGAGCTATTCCCCAGCCCTATTTTTAATTCTTTATTTTGAAACAGGGTCTCACTGACTTACAAAGGGCCTCACTAAGTATCTGAGGCTGTCTACGAACCACGATCCTCTGTCTCAGCCTCCTAAGTACTGGGATTACAAGTGTGTGCCACCACACTCAGCATAATTCAAGTTCTGATGTCGCTGAACTGTTTTATCATGATAGATCGCAGATAATTTAATATAATTCCTAGTTAACCTCCTCCTCATATCTGAATCCGCTGATAGAGCTATAAAATATCTTTAAGGCCTATCTTATCACAAAAATAAACAATTAGACATTATGTCTCTGGATGTAATTAAGGACCATGCAATATTATCTATAAGGAAAAAAAACCTGACCAGAAATTAATCAAGCCTCTAGTATTTATTTATTTATTTATTTATTTATTTATTTATTTATTTATTTATTTATTTATTGTGGTACCAGGGATGAAACCCAGGGGCATTCTACGAGCTCTACCCCCAGCTCTATTTTTTATTCTTTATTTTGAAACAGGGTCTCACTGAGTTGCAAAGGGCCTCAGTAGTAGCTAAGGCTGTCCACAAACTTGGACCCTCCTGTCTAAGCCTCCCAAATGCTGGGATTACAAGTGTGCCCCACTATGCCCAGCTTCTAGATCTCATTTAAAAAAAATTACTCATTTATAGAAAATATAGAGGATGGAGGAACACATTAAACAAAACCATGGGAATACAATCAGCAAAATCAAAATGGTAGAAAATCTAAATAATCCAGTGTGCTCAACAAATACAATTCAAGGGAGGAATCCATTCATTTAAATAAACTTTAGAAACTGGGCATGGTAGCATGTGCTTATAATTCTAGTACATGGGCTGTTGAGACAGGACACAAGCTCCAGACCAGCCTCAGCAATGCAGTGAGACTCTAAACAAACTAGTGAGACTCTGTTTTAAAACAAAAACTAAAACAGGGCTTGGGGCATAGTTCAGAGGTAGAATGCCTCTGGGTTCAATCCCTAGTATGAGAGAAAGAGAAAGAAAGAAAGGGAGAGAGGGGAAGAGGATGAGAGAGAGAGAAAGAAAAAAAAAGACAGATCTTGAGATTTACTAGAACAACATATAATGTGGACCCATTTAGGTACTGATTTAAATAATTCAACAACTCTCAAAAATTATAAGAAACTTGGGGATATTTAAATGTTGACTACTATTCATGGATCACTAGTTATTACTCTTTTGGATATATGAATATTCTTTATATTTTAAATATACACCAGTATTTAGGGATGAAAAGTGATGCCAAATAGGATTAATTTCAAAATAATCTTGATAGGAGGATTGAGTAGGTAGATGTATAGAGTAGGGCTAAGTAGGTGGAAGTAAAGGTGCAATAAGCTGGATGTGGCCGGGCATGGTGGCGCACGTTTGTAAATCCAGTGCTTGGGAGGCTGAGACAGGAGGATTGCACGGGTTCAAAGCCAGCCTCAGCTACTTAGTGAGGCTCTCAACAACCTAGTGAGACCCTGTTCCCAAATAAAATATAAAATAGGTCTGGCGGTATATCCTGGAGGTAGAAAGCCCCTAGGTTCCATCCCCAGCACCATAAAACTCACTAAATAAATAAATAAGGAATAAAATATAGGACTGAAGGTGTAGCTTGGAGGTAGGATGCCCTGGATTCCATTCCCAGTACTAAGAAAAAAAAAAAAAAAAAGCTGGATGTGGTGGCACATGTCTGTGATCCCAGTGTACAGGAGGATGAGAGGATGAGATAGAAGGATCGTAGATTAGCAGCCAGCCTCAGCAACTTAGTGAGGTCCTCATTAATCTAGTGAGACGCTGTTTTCAAATAAAAAATAAAATAGGGCTGAGGATGTACCTCAGAGCTCAGAGGGAGAATGTCCCTGGGTTCCATTCCAGGTACCACAAAAAAAAAAAAAAAAAAAAAAAAAGTACAGGTGCAATAAGATTTCCATACTTTGACCATTACAGAACAAGGTGCTAGTTTCATAGAATTTGATTATACTAGTTCTACTTTTTTAAGAATTTGAAAAATTGGAAAACAAAGATATTTTTATTGCAGAAAATGTCCCACAAAAACATTCTATGTCTTGGTCCTTGAAAAAGGGAGAGTCACAGCTGGGTGTAGTGGTGTACACCTGTAATCCCAGTACTTGGGAGGCTGAGACAGGAGGATCGCAGGGTCATGGCCAGCCTCAGCACTTAGTGAGGCCCTCCTCACCTTAATGAGACCCTGTTTCAAAATAAAGAATAAAATAAGGCCGGGAGGTGTAGCTCAGAGGTAGAACACCCATGATTCAATCCCTAGCACCAAAATAAGTAAATAAATAAATGAGTCATTACTACTCCCAAAATAGTACTCCTCTGTTTTTCTACAGAAAAAGGCTAACAGGAGGCCTGCACTCAGTTCAAGAGCAATCACAAATCTTGGGCTTCAAGGGGTGATTCATACAAACAAGGATTATCCGAGAGCTCCTTTTGGACATATAAAGATAGGAATTCAGAAGCTGGGTGTGGCAGTGCACACAATCCCAGCATTTGGGAGGCTGAGACAGAAGGATCGTGGTTCAAGGACAGCCTCAGCTACTTAGTGGGCCTGCCAGTGGAACCAACCAACCAACCAGAAACATTTTGGCTGCTCTTCCCAATCCCCTATCCCACCTGGTGCTTCCATGTCTGTGCCTTGAGAGCACCTCTTTTGTCAGTCTCCAAGCAGAAAGGCTCAATCTGGGTCACACTCTTTACCTTCTTCTCTGGCAGATTAATGGTGTCAAAATGAGGCAAGGGAATTGCCTTAAACTTGGGTACCTAATGGGAAAGAAAACATGAAATTAAAGATCTCTTTAGCTGGGCATGGTGGTGCATACCTGTAGTCTCAGTACTGAGGAGCCTGAGACAAGAGGATTGCAGGTTTGAAGCCAGCCTCAACAATTTAGTAAGGCCCTCAGCAACTTAGTGAGACCCTGTTTCCAAATAAGAAATAAAACCAGGTTGGGAGGTTTACAGAGGTAGAATGTCTCTAGGTTCAAACCCCCCCCCCCCACACACACACCAAAAAAAAAAACAGAAACAAAAAATAAATAAATATAAATAAGCGAGGCATGGTGGTACATGCTTGTAATTCCAGTACTTGAGAGGCTGAGACAGAAGGATCACAGGTTAGTTCACACCCAGCCTCAGCAAAGAGATACCTTCTATAACTTAGTGAAACCATTTCAAAATAAAAAATAAAAATCATGCCAGGCATGGTGGCACATGCTTGTAATCCCAGTGCTTGGGAGGCTGAGACAGGAGGATCACACAGGTTCAAAGCCAGCCTCAGCTACTTGGTGAGGCTCTCAGCAACGTAGTGAGACCCTGTTTCCAAATAAAATAGCATATAGGTCTGGGAGTGTAGTCCGGAGGTAGAAAGCCCCTGGGTTCCACCCCCAGTCCCACCAAAAATAAAAAATAAAAATCCTGAGCTAGACCTCCAGCACGATTTTTATTTTTTATGTCCCTGGATTCAATCCCTAGTAACACACACACACACACACACACACACACACACACACACACACACACACAATATACCACACACAATCAACACACACACACACACACACACACACACACACACACACACACACACACACACCCTTTAGCCAGAAAGCAATAACTGCCCCAAAATATGTGGATGACCCTGAAAATTGGGGATGGATTACATAACCTCCTTTGCTGAAAGAATTATGTAAAATTACTTGCTTATTTATATTTCATAAAGTTCTTACAGTTATCAAAGGAAAGTGATTTTACAGCTAAAAGCACTACATAAAAGGTTATCTTTGAGGGATCAAAGAATAACAGTTTGCTACTTATAAAATTGAAACACCTACCTCCCCTTTCTGCAGTTCTTTTATTTTCTTCTCCTTCTGTAACTGACGTTCTTTGTCCCGAGAATCAAAGGAGAAAGGGCACATTTCTACAGTTCTTGCTTCTGGGATCTGAGGCTTAAAAGGCACTGCATAATGTGGCACAGGTTGAGCTCTTATCACTACGTGTTCTTCCTCTTCCTGAGAGAGAAACTGCAGTTTAGAAACAAGACTCCGTACTCTCTCCCACCTCCTCCTCAGAATGTCAATGTATGAGATAAATCATACATCAAATAAGGTGAGCAACTCAACCTTAGGTGCCTTAAGCTTCCTTTTCTTAAAAGAGGGATAATGCTGAAATCCGCTACTGTATCACAGGGGTGAGAGCAAAGTAAAAGCGTCTGTACAGGACTAACACAATTACTCTGAAAGATCCGAAGTTTAGCCAGGTACAGTGGTCCATGTGTGTAATC
Source organism: Muscardinus avellanarius (assembly GCF_963383645.1). NCBI lineage: Eukaryota > Metazoa > Chordata > Mammalia > Rodentia > Gliridae > Muscardinus > Muscardinus avellanarius. Next base: position 48,115,195 of record NC_137805.1, read on the forward strand.
CCAGAACTTGGGAGGTTGAAACAGGAAGATGGCAGGTTCAGGGCCAGCACACAATAACTTAGCAAGACCCTGTTTCAAAATAAAAAAAAGGACTTGGCATGTAGCTCAGAGGTGGAATGCCCCTGGGTTCACTGGATTCACTCCCTACTACACAAAAAAAAATAAAATAAAATAAAAAATAAACAAAAAAAGCAGAAAGGCATTAACCAAGCATATACCTTAGCCTCTTCTAACTTCACTAACACATGTGACTAGAGTTAATGGCTGCCAAACCCAGAATAGGACCAGTAAGTTGTTTGGGTTCAAGCTGGTAACATAAGATTCTGTGTATTTTAGTTTCAAATGAACCTATAAAAAGGCTTATGCTTGAGATCTGCTATAAAATTACCTTAACTCTGGATATTTATAGATAAAATGGGAGATGTAATAAGAAACTAGTATGATCAATGACAGTTTATGTATTACAGTTCCATGAGCCCTCACCACACAGCCACCTTTGTAACCCTTGGGTTAGCGAAGACATGACAAGGCAGATACAGCTTCTTAGTAAGAATTTAAAACAGTGATCAGGCACACTGAAGAGCCAGGCTTGGCAGCTTTGGATCCATGTTACAAAGTCAGGCTGGTTTCAATGTTAGAGAGATATACAAAGCCCACAATATCTCAGTTTTCCCAACTGCTCCCATAAACCGTAGCAGTTATCAATGAAAATCAGAAGATTCATGCCTTGCCAACTATTTTGCTAGTGGAAAACAAAAAAGATGATCAAATGTTCATACCATTCTTAACAAAAACTCCAGGTACGACTAGTTAGTTACCTTTGATCTCCATTAAGTTTAAGAAATGGTAAGGCTTAGAACGACTATGCAAAAGGAAAAAGAAAACACCGTACTCCCAGTAAGTTACCTCATCATCTTTGGTGGGTATTCGAATTCTGTTCTTCAATGCAAAGGCAGGTGATCTGGGGACAGTGACTGGAAGTGCCTTCTTTTCAGGAACACCCTGAAAGGAGTACATAACTCAATTAGACATCCCTGGACAGCTTCCAGTGGGCCGTGTGAAAGATTAAATTACTCTCTTAAAAAGAAGCTCATGTATTAAGATAATAGATGGCTCTTCTCCGCAGGACCTATAGAAGTGATCAGCACCATGCCATACATAAATACTTAAGTCCTTTCTACAAGCCAGGCGTGGTACACCTATAATCCCAGTACTTGGGAGGCTGAGACAGGAGGATCTCAGGCTCATGGCCAGCCTCAGCTACTTTTGTGAGGCCCTCCACAACTAAGTGAAACCCTGTTTCAAAGTAAAGAATAGAAATATAGAGCTGGGGGATGTAGCTCAGAGATAGAATGCCTCTGGATTCAATCCCAGTACAAAAAAAAAAAAGTTCTTTATATATGAGATGGTGTAGTATTTGCATTTAACCTATCTATACACATCTTCCCATATAGCGTATCACTTCTAGATTACTTATAATACCTAATATAAAGCAAATGCTAAGGAGATAGTTGCTTTACTCTATTGTTTAGGAAATAAGTGACGAGAAAAAAAATCTAATCTACATGTACATAGTTTTCCCCCAGATATTTTCCATCCATGGTTAGTTGACTCTGGATACAGAACCCCCAAGTAAGAACTGACTGTACCTACAAACCTTCATTGCAGTTATTTATTTAAATGTTTCATTTTAAGCCGGGCGTGGTGGCGCACACTTGTAATCCCAGCTTTCGGGAGGCTGAGACAGGAGAATTGCAGTTCGAGAACAGCCTCAGCTACTTAGTGAGGCCCTTTGCAACTCAGTGAGATTCTGTTTCAAGAAAAGAGTGTGTGTGTGTGTGTGTGTGTGTGTGTGTGTGTGTGTGTGTGTGTACACCTGGGGGTGTAGCTCGGATGTAGAATGCCCCTGGGTTCCATCCCCAGACCCGCAAAAAAAAAAAAAAAAAAAAAAAAAAAAAAATTTTATAGTAAATGTTAGCTATTGTTGCTTTTGTAAAAAGAAAAAAAAAGTATGGGTGTTCCATTTACATTATTTATTTAAGGGTGCCTTTTAAAATTAAGTTACAAAGTAAGTTGATTTTTTTTTTTTTTTTTTGGTGGTATCTGGGGTGAACCCAGGGGCTTTTCTACCTCTGGGCTACACTCCCAGACCTATTTCTATTTTTTTTGGAAATGGTCTCACTAAGTTGCTGAGAGCCTCACTAAGTATCTGAGGCTGGCCTCGAACCTGTGCGATCCTCCTGTCTCAGCCTCCCAAGTGCAAGGATTACAAGTGTACACCCCCATGCCTGGCCCAGCTGTATTTTAAATCTTAAAATCTACTTCTGTTTATGTATGGCCCTTTATCACCTCCAGCTCCTAATACAATAGCTTGCTCATAGTTATCTACTAGAACATTTTGAACTCATGGGTAATCCACTTCTGCCAGCACACAAAGCCTAAAATATTCTTACCACAACATCTTCCAAGATCTTAGTTGGGCAAGGTCTAGAATGAAATTCAAAGTGTTCATCCTCAGATTTCTTCTTTGACTCTCGTTCCTGAATTCTTTTTTCAATTTCCAAATCAAAGCCAATAGGCTGAGTGGGTGGTTTCACAGGCGGTTTCTTGGGCAAAATGGGCCCACCTTCAAGAATTCTAGGATCAAGTTCACGTGCTTTGAATTTATATCTGTAAGGTGGAAATTTAAATGACAACCACAAAAAAAATTATTTTAAGTAAAGTAAAATCTACACAACAAAGTTAAACAAAAATAATCATTAAGATGATAAATTTCCATTCTCTTCATAGCCATTATCTTTACCTCTCAAGCACAATGAGACAGACTTAACACTTCCACGACTTTAAAAATTGGGATTTTCTTTAAGAGGAAGGTCTCTCTCCTCAAAGGAGGTATAAAAAGAAACGTAAGACACAGGAGGTTAAGTTTCAGTGCTAACCACATTAAGTTCCAGTTTTCTGCTTCATTAGAACTAAGAAAGCTTTTCATTCAAACCAACGCATTAGATTTTTACCAGCTTATAACCCAGAACATCTCCACATTCCCACTTTCAATCCTTTAATCAAAAAGGCAGAGGAATAGCCTACAGAGATTATAACGCAAATGCAATATATTTTCATAAAAAAGAAAATATCAACTGTTGCCCTTATACAATTAAGAGAAATCAGGCAGGTTCTTGAAACGTTCCTCTGCACCGGGACTTCACGAGACTTACTGTTGCAGTTTCTCCAGCTCCTCAGCCTCCTGTTCTGCAGTGCTTTTGCAGGTCACAGGCCTTGCACGGTATTTGGTTTGGAGTAAGGGAGTCTGTGGATCTCTGGACATCTTGGTCACAGAAGATCTGGAGGGTAACAGGCCTACAAACCAAGATCATAGATATTTACCTAGTTCCCCAAAATTCAGTTTACCTTAAGTGCTACCTCAACTGGGCAATGCAGAGATGAAACGAAAGTGGCTAGCCTTCCACACTCAGGTCAGCTCATGCCAATAAATTTGAAAAATGTTCACTCCTTCCTTCCTAACACTCTTTTGTTTGGTTGGTTGTGGGGATTAAACCCAGGAGTGTTCTACCTCCATACTATAGCCACAGCCCTCCCAAGTGCTGGGGTTACAAGCATGCACTGCCCTATGCCCAGCTTTTTCTTTTTTGATGGCAACAGGGCTTGAACCCAGGAGCATTCTACCTTTGAGCTACACACTCGGCCCTAATTTATTTTTCATTTAGAAACAGGGTCTAAGTACTGTGCATGGGAGATGAACCAGTGATCCTCCAGTCTCAGCCTCTGAAGTACTGAAAGTAAAGGTCTGTGCCACCATACCTGACTCATATCGCTTCTCATTGAGAGGTGGCCAATGTGTAAATTCTATTATACTCTTCTGAACCAAAAATACATTCGTGTCTGATAGGTTCTGTAGCACTACACAGAATGTGCTTTCTATTAACAGTGCCATCTGGGCACGGTGGCACATGCTTGTAATCCCAGTACTTGGGAGGTGGAGACAAGAGAACTGCAGGTTCGTAGCCAGCATCAGTTACTTAGGCCCTCCACAACTTAGTGAGACCATGTTTTAAAATAAAGAATAGCCGGGCATGGTTGGCGCATGCTTGTAATCCCTGCGCTTGGGAGGCGGAGACAGGAGGATCATGCAGGTTCAAAGCCAGCCACGCTGGCTTAAGAGACCCTGTTTCCAAATACAAAAGTATAAAAATAGGTCTGGGAGTGTAGCCTGGAGGTAGAAGGGCTTCCAGGAACCCCAGTATCACCAAAAAAAAAAAAAAAAAAAAAAAAAAAAAAAAGAATAAACTGGGCTTGGTGGCACACACTTGTAATCCAAGCATTTGGGAGGCTGAGACAGGAGGGTCTCAGTTCTTAACCAGCCTCAGCTACTTAGTGAGGCCCTTTGCAACTCAGTGAGAACCTGTTTCAAAACAAAGAATAAAAAATAAGGCTGGGAGTGTAGCTCGGAGGTAGAATGCCCCCTGAGTTCTATCCCCAGTATTGCAATTATTTATTGCAATAAATAATTTATTGCAATAAATAATAAATAAATAAATAAATAAATAAATGACAAAGTCTTTAAAATTTTAAGATTTATGAACCTCCAAAAAAATTTATATCAAAACATCAAAATCACCACTCATGGAAAGTCAAATGGCAAAAGAAAAAAAAAGTCAAAGCTTATCAATATTAAGACAATCACTACTACTCAGCAAATACTGATTTAGTTGGCCAGGGACAATTTGTCATTTTCATAGATGGAATTCACCAATTTAATGCTTATCATATAACAATGGGAGATCAAAATAAATCAAAATATTTATTTTAGAAATAAGCCATGCTTCAAATATACAATTAATCATAATTTAGCTATAACTATAAAAATTGCATAAAATATTTATTTTTCTATTTTCCAGAACTGGGATTCTAAACTCAGAATAAGCTTTAGTCATATATTATTTTGCTCGTGCGTGCGTGCGTGTGTGTATGGTACTAGAGATTGAACCAAGGGCATTCTATCTCCGAGGTACACCCTGTTTTATTTTGAAACAGGGTCTTGCTAAGTTGATGCGATTCTCACTACTTGCTGAGGTTATCCTTAAACCTATAATCCTCCAGTCTCAGCCTCCCAAGTACTAAGATTACAAGTGTGTGCCACCACACTAGCATTAGCAGCATATATTATTTGAAAAGTCATGTTTAAAACTTAAATTTCTGTGAGGATAAAAAAATACATTTCGCTGGGCGTGGTGGCACATGCTTCTAATCCCCGTGCTTGGGAGGTGGAGACAGGAGGATAGTGCAGGTTCAAAGCCAGCTGTGCTGGCTTAAGAGACCCTGTTTAAAAAGAGGCAGAAGAGCTTCCAGGAACCCCAGTATCACCACAAAAAAAAAAAAAAAAAAAAAAAAAAAAAAAAAAATTTGCCTAAAATCCCAGCAACTCAAGAGGCTGCAGCAGGAGAGTGCCAGGTTTGAGGTTAGCCTGGGCACCTTGGTGAGACTCCATTCCAAAATAAAAAATAAAAGGGCTAAGGACATAGCTTGGTGATAGAATGGTTGTGTAGATATACAAGGGCCTGTCTGTGTTCAATCCCAAGTACCAAAGAAGAGAAGAAAAAAAAGACATTTCATTAGGGGGATTACTGGGTTTTGAACACAGAAGCATTCTAACCCCGAGTCCTATTTTATTTTTATTTCACGCTTTTTTCTCCCTGTACTGGGGATGGAACCCAGGGGCATTCTACCTCTGAGCTATACCCTCAACCCTATTTTCTATTCTTTTTTTTTTTTAAATAGGGTCTCACTAAGACTGTGAAGTTAGTAGAGGAGAGCATAGGTTCAACACTACAACATATTGGCACAGGCAGTAACTTTCTCAACAAAACCTCCAAAGCTCAGGAAATTAAAGCAAGAATGAACAAGTGGGATAACATCAAACTAAAAAGTTTCTTCTCATCAAAGGAAACTATCAATAACCTAAAGAGGAAGCCTACAGAATGGGAAAGGATCTTTACCAGCCGCCATTCTGATAGGGGGCTAATATCCAGAATATACAAAGAGCTCAAAAAACTCTACACTAGCAAAACAAACAACCCAATCAAGAAATGGGCAAATGAACTAAATAGACACTTCACAAAAGAAGAGATACAAAGGGCCAATAGATACATGAAAAGATGTTCTTCATCACTGGCCATCAGGGAGATGCAAATCAAAACTACACTGAGATTCCATCTAACCCCAGTCAGAGTGGCAAGCATAAAGAAATCAAGTAACAACAAATGCTGGCGAGGATGTGGGGAAAGAGGAACTCTTTTACACTGTTGGTGGGAATGCAAACTGGTTCAACCACTATGGAGATCTGTGTGGAGATTCCTAAGAAAGGTGGGAATAGATCCACCATATGATCCAGCTATACCACTCCTGGGTATCTTTCCAAAGGGGTTGAATTCAGAGAAATACAGCAACATATGCATACCCATGTTCATAGCAGCACAATTTGTAATAGCCAAAATATGGAACCAACCCAGATCACCATCAACAGATGAATGGATAGCAAAACTGTGGGAAATACACACAATGGAATTCTATTCAGCCATAAAGAAGAACAAAATTATATCATTTGCAAGAAGATGGAAAGCCCTGGAGAACATTATGTTAAGTGAGATTAGCCAAGCACAGAAGGAGAAGATACATATGTTTCCTCTAATATGCCCAAACTAGGAAACACAAAGGATACCAGTGGGACTCCAGATATTAGAGGGGAAATACTAGCTAAGTTTGAATGGAAAGATAGGAGAGGAGGAAGGCCGATCTTGATTAATGAGGGTCTACACCTGAACATGTGTAAAATTATGAATAAGACATGGTTAACCTGGACAACCATTGGTGGGAGGGGGGAAGGGAAAACGAGGGCGGGGGGGAGAGGGCACCAAATATAGTTTAAATGTATACTATTTATGTTCAATAAAAAATTGTTAAAAGAAAAAAATAAATAAAGAGCCTATGAAAGAAAAAAAAAATAGGGTCTCACTAAGTAGTGAAGGGCCTCACTAAGTAGCTGAGGCTGTCTGCGAACCAGGATCCTCCTATCTCAGCCTCCCAAGTACTGGGATTACAAGTGTGTGCAACTACGCCCAGCTCTTTATTTTTATTTTGAAATTGGGTGTTGCTAGGTTGATGAGAGTCTCACTACTTGCTGAGACTGACCTCAAGCTTTAAATCCCGTCTCACCCTTCTAAATACTGTGATTATAGGCATATATCACCACACCTAGCTTCATTATTTTCATAATAAAAAAGTTACAAAATAATTTAAGCTGCTAAAATGCAATAATAATATTAAGAAATGTTGTATATAGCCGGGAGTGGTAGTGCACTCTTGTAATCCCAGCATTAAGATAGGAGGTTAAGATAGTGAGGCCCTTTGCAACTCAGTAAGACCCTGCTCCAATAAAGAATAAAAATAGGGCTGAGGATTTAGCTTGAAGGTAGAATACCCCTGGGTTCCATCCCCAGCACCGCAAAAAAAAAAAAAAAAAAGCTGTATATAAACCCCGGTGGGTCTAACATAGCGCATTAAAACAATGGTTATGTAAGAACAAAAAATTTTAGAGACTTTAAAGGCAAAACAACCATATTCTGCTTTATCTAGAATACTTGCCCTATTCTTTTGACTATTTTATACCACTTCCACTCCTTAGGATATCATTATCTTCTTATAAAAATTATTTTCATAAACAGAAATGATTATGTTAAAATCTTTCAACTGTTCACCATCAAATCTACAAACCATCAGTATTTGCACCCATGCCTATCACTACTCCATCCTCCTTTCGAAGAACAATCCCTTCTTCCGTGCTAAGAATTTTAGGAAGACTCCAGCTAGTTAGGACATTAGTAGGAAACTTACTAATATCTTCTTTTCTGCTCCTCAAATAGTATCTGTTAGGGGTTCGTTTATGGAAGGCTTCAACCTGCTGTGCAAGGGGCACATATGTAGAAGCTGCTTCATCAAATGTTCTCTTCTTTCCTTGAGACAGGTTGAAAGGCTTAATAATGGTACAGCCCTTAGCCACTCGAGCCTGTAAAGAGAAGAGTTATTACCCAAATGACATGTTTTAAAAGATTCGGGCTTGGTGTCACACACTTGTAATCCTAGTACTTGGGAGGCTGAGACAAGAGGATCGCAGATTCATGGTCAGCCTCGGCTACTTAGCCCCTCTACCACTTAATGAGACTGTTTCAAAAATAAAGAATATAAGCTGGGCATGGTGGCGCACGCTTGTAATCCCAGCATTCGGGAGGCTGAGACCAGAGGATCACGGTTCGCGGACGGACAGCCTCAGCTACTTAGTAAGGCCCTCTGCAACTTAGTGAGACCCTGTTTCAAAATAAAGATTAAAAAATAGAGCAGGGGGTGTAACTCGGAGATCAAATGCCCTTGGATTCCATCCCCAAACCCGCAAAAAAAAAATAAAAATAAAAATAAAAAAATAAAATAGGGCTAGGGGTGTAGCTTGGTGATAGAACACATCTGGGTTCAATCCCCAGTACCAAAAAAGAAAAAAAAAAATGTTGTGAAGAAGCACAGATCAACCACAAGCCACACATTCAGCACAGAGAAGTAAAATAAAAAGGGCCTATGTAAAGCTAAGATTATATTGTCAACCCTTCAGCAAGGATTATAACACTAGTTATAATAACTAGTGTTATTCCTAACTTCTTTTTCTTCACCTTTTGTTTTTGGTGGGGGGCAATACTGGGGGGATTGAACCCAGGGCATTCTACCTCCAATCTATACCCCAACTCTTATTTTTTATTCTGAAATAGGGATTTGCTAAGTTACCATAAGCTAATCTTGAAAACTTGTAATCATCCTGTCTCAGCCTTCCAAGTACTAGGTTAACAGGCTTGTGCCACCACACCTAGCTCAAGGATATATCTTAAAAGAAACAGTACAACCTAAGAATTAAAGACTGCATAGGACTGATTTCAAACAATAACAGTGCCGACTACAATGTAAGTAGATTATTAGTTCTAGAATTTTTATTTAGGACTGTTAGTGCTTTTGTTGGTGTTCTAGTAATAAAACTATATAGGATTTGAGTAGTCTGCCCCAACTTTCTTCCTTTCTTCCTTCCTTCCTTCCTTTCTTTCTATTTTGTGGTACTGGGAATTGAATCTAGGAGCATTCCACCTCCAATCTACACCCCCAGTTTTTGTTTTTGTTTTTTAATTGTGAAACAGGGCCTCATTGAGTTGCAAAGGGCTTCACTATGGCTGAGGCTGTCCTCGAAGAAAACGATCTTTCTGTTTCAGCCTCTCAAATGCTGGGATTATAAACATGCACCACAATGCCTGGCCCTAGCCCTGTTTTTATTCTTTATTTTGAAACAAGGTCTCACTAAGTTGCAAGAACCTAAGTGGCTGAGGCTGGCTACAAACATATGATTCTCCTGTCTCAGCCTTCCAAGTACTGGGATTACAAGCACGTGCCACCATGCCCAGCTCCAACCTCATTTTTTCCATAATCCATTATGTTTTGCAAAAATTTTCAGACAAAAGGTTTTGTCAAGAATTATGACAATAGAAATATTTATACCTACAATTTGCTACATATAATTCTATGTGCTTTATGTACCTTCTCAATTCAATTTTCACAGCAACTTAAAAAGAACATTCCCAGAGAGGCAGAGAGCAATCTGTGTAAGATCGCAGTTTACAGTTTATCTTAATTCAAAACGTTTCTCCTAATTATACTATTGTAAATAGTGACCATAAATGCTATACCTAAAATCCTAACTGAATAACAAGAATATTAATTTTGTCTATCAACTTACAGGAGATGAAGGATGCCTTCGAAGTTCAGATATGAAGTTCACTTCTTTATACTCCTCCTGGGTCTTAGGGTGCTGTTTGATTCGCTCATCTGTTCGGAAATGGAAGTCAACTGATTTGGTTACCTGACTTGCTGATTTCTTCACAGGTTGCCCTGAGTGAGAAGCAGAGTAAACCACATAAATAACATTAAGAAAAAAGAACAGTAAAACTCCTTTCATTGTAGTCCTCTGGGTATCTCATGAGTCTAAATTTGTTCACTGTCGTTCACTCCCACCCCCATCTCCCCCACCCCAGTACTGGGGATTGAACCCAGGGACATTCTACCTCTAAGCTACATCCTCAGTCCTATTTTTTTATTCCTTTTCTTTGTGTGTGTGGTGCTGGGGATGGAACCCAGGGGCCTTCTACCTCTGGACTACACTCCCAGATCTATTTTATATTTTTATTTGGAAACAGGGTCTCTTAAGCCAGCAAGGCTGGCTTCGAACCTGCACGATCTCCTTGCCTCAGCCTCCCAAGCACTGGGATTACAAGCATGCACCACCACATCAGACTTTTATTCTTATTTTGAAACAAGGTCTCACTAGGTTGCAGTGGGCCTCACTAAGTAGCTGAGGCTGGTTGTAAACCAATGATCCTCCTGTCTCAGCCTACCAAGTACTGGGATCACAAGTGTGCACCACCACACCTGGCAACTTTGTTCATTATCTATATGTAGCCTCAAACTCAAAATAATCCTCGGGGACACTAATGCAAACTATAGAGGTAGCACAGGAAAAAAGAATCCCATTTCCCAAGTATAGTCATAACTCTAACACAAGAGTCACTGGAATACTTTTAATAGGAAAAACTATGGGCTAACATTGTGTGTGTGTGCACAGCTGTATGTGTTGCTAAAAACTGAACCTAGAATCTCAGGCTTGCTAGTCAAGCTCTATACCCTTAAATTACACTGCCAGTCCCTCTGGATTAACTTTAAAAGAAACTTAAGACGCCGGGCGTGGTGGCGCACGCTTGTAATCCCCGCACTTGGGAGGCGGAGACAGGAGGATTGCACTTGTTCAAAGCCAGCCTTGCTGGCTTAAGAGACCCTGTTTCCAAATAAAAATATAAAATAGGTCTGGGAGTATAGCCCGGAAGTAGAAGGGTTTCCAGGAACCTCAGCACCACCAAAAAAATAAAAAAGAAAGAAAAAAAGAAAAAAAAATTAACAATCCAATAAGAAGGGTTTTATAACCTTGATTCCACGAATAACAACTCTATACCAGAGGAAAGGAGAGCTGTGACTCCTTTCCCTCCATAGCTGCAACTAGATTTGACTTCACTCTTTCTTTCCTGTCTTAATAAAAGCAACAAATTGGCCCTCCTGACTACTTTATCTTCTGTTTCAATTCAGTTCATTCTTTCAATATAAAGAGGAGGAACAGCACGTCTAAAAAGAGCCAGTGTAAGTAAAATGTTTTGCACAATAATCATTGTAATATAAATAGAACTCACATCCAGTTATTTATATATTTGCACTGGTGACTGAATTCACAGGGGTTATATATCTTTTTATATTGACTCTTACTGAGAAAACTTTTTTTTTTTTGCTTTACAAATGTAAAAAAAAAAAAAAAAAAAAAAACCTAGTAAGATTATAAGAAGCACCTCTCATAAATTAGACTCAACCAGAGCCAAACTGACCTGTTCCTGCAAGAGCAAGTTTCTTGAATTCCTCATTCCTCTTCCGCATCTCCACCACCTCCTGCTGCATTTTCATTCTCTTTTCCAGTTCTTGCTCCTCGGTACTTTTTAGAACTTTCTGCCTAAAGGACAAATAAGTAAAAAGATAAGTGAATCCAGACATGGTGGAATATGTCTATAATCCCAGTGCTTGGGAAGCTGAGACAGGAGATCACAGGTTCAAAGCTAGCCACAGCAACAAAACAGAATCTTAGCAACCCAGTGAAAGGGCTGTGGGTATAGCTCAGAGGTAGGATGCCCCTGGGGTTGAATCCCCAGTACCACACACACACAAATAATAATAATAATTAAAAAAGAGAAGAAAGAGGCTTTCAAAATAATTCAAAAGAATTTAAGGCATTATATACACTAGTTTTGTTTTTGTTGCTTTGTGGAATTGGGGATTGAACTAGGGCATTCTGTCTGTTACGCTCCCAGCTCTATTTTGTTCTTTTATTTTGAAACATTTCATGTACTTCCTATAGGAATCGAGTCTATTTACCACTGGGGGGGAAAATGGGGTGGGGGTAAAACTGGGGATTGAAGCCAGGGGTGCTCTGCCACTGAACTACATACTCAACCATTTTTTTTCTCTTTTCAGAGACATAGAGATTTATTTAGAAAAGTAGAAAATACACATTTAAAGGGCAAAAGCTGTCTACCCAAAAGCAAAAGAGGCCTTACTGTTTATTTTGAGAATACCTAAGTCAACCAGGCGGGCCTCAAATCTGGGATCTTTCTGACTCAACCTACCAAGTCCTGAGATTAAATGTATATGCCACTGTGCCCAGCTCCTTTTTCTTTTCATACTTATTTTAAATTTGTTTTAGTAGTATATTTTTCTCACTGTTTAAGGTTTGAGCAACTTCTAGGACAATGGTAATAACTCACTTCGGCCTGCTCACAGCTTTAGGTGTTTCTCAACCTCCAAGTGCAGAGATTCCAGATGTACCCATACATTACTGTATTCTATTCCCTTTAAGTTTTAAATTGGGGGAAGAATCTTACCTTACAGGGAGTGCACAAAGCACTGCCTGTCTGCCCTTGACTTTCTCTGGAGAAGACCCATTCTTCTCAGAAGTGTCCTGGGCACTGCCTGCTTCCTCTTCTGCTGGCTTCTTTTTGTTGCTAGAACTTGAGTTCAAAAAAACACAAAATATATTCTCAATTTCCTAAAGCATATCTCACACCACTCTCCTCAACCTAATACATGTAGCTAGAAATTTCATTTATAAGATACCAAGCATGCTTGACTCACATGATTCAAAACATATAAACCAAAGGCTCCAATGTATAAACTTTGAGAAAGCCAACAGAAGTCAAGGTAAGAGTTGGCCAGTGATGGTTCAGGAGGATAAAAAGGGATATTCTATGTGTTATCATCAAATGGACAAATGGCAGACAGCTAGTTGCCTTTCTAATATCTATTCCATCTTTTTCTTGTTAATAAAAGCCCAATATGGGGGCAAGCAGCAATGTACCAAGCTAAGTATTATACTTGCTTCAATAGTCTCTACTGCACCCGAAGGATCCAAGTAGCAATCTGAACAACTAAGATATAATTTAACAGCTTCTGGGAAAAAATCTTTACTTTTCTATTTATGAGTGCAACCCCTCTTCCATTACCATATACTCCTTCTGCTCTTGAACATGGATCTGATACCTATAGACATAGCCCTATAATAACGAGGCAACAAGAACAAGGAGAGAGCAGCCATCTTGAGCAACACATATGGGGGGAAAAAGCTAAGAATCACAAATATGCTGGCCCTAGCATTGTTCAGCCACTGAACAAAGCCAACGGTAAATTACTTTTAGACTTCTGCAAAGCAAATAAATCACTACTAAACATTCTAGTTAAAAAGACTATTAACTGCAATAAAATATACTCCTGACAAAAAAACAAGAATAAACACCATATATTCAGCTTGCTTTTAGCTAGAGAAGTAAACAGAAAAATCCTATGCCAGCTAAGACTTGAACACTGCAGAACACATGTAACAATTCACCTCATCATAGTCAGTTTTAAGTTTTCCACGCTCCAGGTATAGCAGATTACAGATGTGCGCAATTTTAATTATACTGTTCCCTAAAAAGTTTAAATTAAAAAAAAAAAGTACCTTACAGGTGATACACAAGGCATAGTATGTCTGCCCTAAGCAATAAAAAGCTATGGCTACTTACACTTTCATTTTCTTGCAAGGTGGAATTTCATTGATGATTACAGGAGTGGCACATCTCTTTGCCGTCATTTGAACATGGTGTTTTCCTTTCTGCTTCAAATCCTTCTGAGCAGAGAGTCTAACAGATCTTCTATGGTAGAGGAATTGACAAAATGTAACCATACTGAGTATGTCTACAGATATGTAAATGTTCTTCAGAAATGTGAAATTATGACAAAGAGCTTCACAGAGATTAACATTAACTATATCCTCCAAATCAACCTTTCATGCCTTGATGATAGGTTTCAAAACTCAATCATGGCAGGCGTGGTGGCGCACGCTTGTAATCCCTGCGCTTGGGAGATGAGACAGGAGGATCATGCGGGTTCGAAGCCAGCCTTGCTAGCTTAAGAGACCCTGCTTCCAAATAAAGTATGTCTGGGAGTGTAGCCAGGGTTCCATCCCCAGTACCACCACCTCCCCCCCAAAAAAACCTCAATCATAAGAGTTTGCATAAAATTAATGCAACTTTATTTTATTTTTTATTTTGTGGTAATAGGAATTGCACCCAGGGGCATTCTACCTCTGAGCTACACCCCCAGCCCTATTTTGTTTGTTTGTTTGGTTTTTGTGATACTGAGGATTGAACTCAGGGGCACTTCACCTCCGAACTACATCTCCAGCCCTATTTTTTTATCCTTTATTTTGAAACAATATCTCACTAAGTTGGGGGGGGAACCTCACTAAGTAGCAGAAGCTGGCCTAGAACCTGTGAACCTCCTGTCTCCACCTCCCAAGTACTGGGATTACAAGTGTATGCCACCATGCTGGCCAATGTTTTAATTTTAAAATGGGGTCTCACTAACTTGCAGAGGGCCTAAGTTGCTGAGGCTGGTTGTGAACCTGAGATACTTCAGTCCCAGCCTCCCAAGTACTAAAATTAAAAGTGTGTACCATGCTGGGCGTGGTGGCACACGCTTTTAATCCCCATGCTTGAGAGGCGGAGACAGGAGGATCGTGCTGGTTCGGAACCAGCCTCGTTGGCTTAAGAGACCCTGTTTCCAAATAAAAATATAAAATAGGTCAGGGAGATGTAGCCCGGTGGTAGAAGGGCTTCCAGGAACCCCAGTACCACCAAAAAAAAAAAAAAAAGTGTGTATCACCATGCCCAGCTTATTTAATTTTAATTCTTTTGTGGAACTGGGGACTGAAAAAGGGGGATTCTGCCTCCGAGTTATACCCCCAGCCCTATTTTTTATTCTTTATTTTGAAACAGGATCCTACTAAGTTACTGAGGGCCTCGCTAAGTAGCTGGGGCTGGCTGGGAACCTACGATACTTTTTTTTTTTTTACGGGTCTGGGGATGGAACCCTGGGGCATTAGACCTCCAAGCTATACCCCCTGCCCTAGTTTTTATTCTTTAATTTGAAACTGGGTCTCACTAAGTTGCAGAGAGCCTCACTAAGTAGCTGTCTGCGAACAACGATCCTCTGGTCTCAGCCTCCCGAATGCTGGGATTACAAGCGTGCGCCACCACGCCCGGCCAATACTTGTGTCTCCACTTACAAGTGTGCACCACCACACCCAGTTTATTTTATTTTATTTTGAAACAGGGTTACACTATTTGCTGAGGGGGCTTGCTAAAGTGCTAAGGATGTCAGTAAACCTGCAATCTTCCCATCTCAGCCTCCTAAGTACTGGGATTACAGGCTTGCGCCATGACACCAACTTCTTTTTTTTTTCCTGTGGTACTGGGGGTGGAACCCGGGGCTTTTCTACCTCCAGGTTATACTTCCAGACCTTTATTTGGAAACAAGATTTCACTAAATTGCTGAAAGCCCCACTAAGTAGCTGAGGCTGTGCAATCGTTCTGTGTCAACCTCCCAAAAACTGGGATTACAAGCATGCACCACCACGCCCAACAACACCAACTTCTTCATTTTTTATTTTGTGGTCCTGGGAATGGAACCCAAGGGCATCTACCTCCAAGCTACACCTCCAGTCCATCTTTTTTTTTTTTTTTATTCTTTATTTTGAAACAGGGTCTCACTGAGTTGCAAAGGACCTCACTAAGTAGCTGAGGCTGCCCACGAACCACGATCTTCCTGTCTCAGCCTCTCAAATGCTGGGATTACAAGCGTGCATCACCATGCCCAGCTCTGACTTCTTTATATGTTGTGGATATGAAACTTTTGTATGTTTTATGTGTTACAAATAGTTTCTCCAAGCCAGGCATGGTTGTGCACGCCTGTAATCCCAGTATTTCGGAGGTGGAAACAGGAGGATCGCAAGTTCAAGTCCAGCCTCAGCAACTTGGCAAGACCCTCAGCAATCGACTCTGTTTTAAAATCAAAAATTAAATTAAATTAAATAGGACTGGGAGTATAGCTCAGTAGAATGCCCCTGGGCACAACTCCCCAGTACCAAAGAATAATAATAAAATTAATCAATGAAAAAATAGTTTAATACTAGGGCTTAGTTTTTCATTCTATGCTATTTTTTAATTAAATAAATATACTAAGCAGGGCATGGTGGAGCTTGTAATCCCAGTATTTGGGAGGCTAAGACAGGAGGATCATGTCTTGTGGACAGCCTCAGCTATTTAGTAAGGCCCTTTGCAACTCAGTGAGATCCTGATTGAAAATAAAGAAGAAAAACTAGGGCTGGGGGTGTAGCTCTGAGGTAGAATGTTCCTGGGTTCCATTCCTAATATCACAAATAAAAAATAAATGTACTAAAATGAACCTCTTCCAACCTTGTTATGTTCAGTGCTTTTTGTGTGTGTGTGTGGTACTGGGGTTCCTGGAAACCCTTCTAACTCCAGGCTACACTCCCAGACCTATTTTTTTATATATAGTTTTTGTATTTGGAAACAGGGTCTCTTACACCAGCACACCTGGCTTCGAATCTACACGATCCTCCTGTCTCCGCCTCCCAAGCGCAGGGATTACAAGCGTGCACCACCACGCCCAGCATATTCAGTGCTTTTTCTGATGCTCTTTTTAGAAAATCTTTTCCCATTTCAAGATATGAAGACATTCTTATATATTTACTAATATGAGCTTTATTATTTTAGCTTTTATATTTTAACCTATAATTCATTTACACCTGACTGTTTTATATGGAGTGAGGTGGAGAACAAGGTGCATTCCCTCCAGTCCCCAACCCTGATCGATTGTCCAAGCACTGTTTACTGAATAGAAAAAAACTCTCCCCATAGGTATGCAATACCACCTTTTACACATATCTTGTTCATATAGTGAGTCCACTGATCTTGTGGAACTTTAGGCAAATTCATAAACTTTTAACTTCTGTAACTTTATAATATGCCTTGCTATTGATTACACACCTCAAAAGTATCTAGGCTGTTCTTAGATCTTTGCAGTTCTTTTTTTTTTTTTTTTTTTTTTTTTGTACTGGAGCATTCTAACTCTGAGCTATACCCCCAACCCTATCTTATTTTCATTTGGAAACAGGGTCTCACTAAATTGCAGAGGGCCTAATTAAGTTGCTGATTTTGGATGTCAATCTGTGATCTTCCTGTCTCAAGTACTGGGATTTTTTTTTTTGTGTGTGTGTGTGTGGTACTGGAGATGGAACCCATGGGCCTTCTACCTCCAGGCTATACTCCCAGACCTATTTTATATTTTATTTGGAAACAGGGTCTCTTAATAAGCCAGCTGAGGCTGGCTTCAAACCCGCGTGATCCTCCTTTCTCAGCCTCCCAAGCATGGGGATTGCAAGAATGCGCCACCACGCCCGGCTTCAAGTACTGGGATTATAAGTGTGCACCAGAACAACCAACTGCTCTTTGAGTATCTATATCAATTTTAGCATCAACTTCTCAATGTCGAAAGTGAAAGCCATTAGAATTGCTATTGGGACTGCAATGAGTCCACAGATCAGTTAGGGAAAATAGACAAGAATAATAACATGGAGTCTCCCAATCCATTAATATGGCATATCCTTTCATTCATTAGATCTGATTTAAATTCTCAACTATTTCTGTGAAGAAGTTCTAAAGAGTAAAAATAGCAACTCTGAAGAGGAAGAATTGTGAGTTAGAGGCAGGTGTGGTGGCACACACTTGTAATCCCAGCTTTACAGAAGCTGAGACTAGAGGATCGCAATTCACAGACAGCCTCAACTACTCAGTGAGGTTATTTGCAACTCAGTGAGACCCTGTTTCAAAAGAAAGAATAAAAAAATAGGGCTGGGGATGTCACTCAGAGGTAGAATGCCCCTGAGTTCCATCCTGAATACCTTAAAAAAAAAAAAAAAAAAAGAATTTTGAGTCAGCAGCTTTTTTTGTGTTTTGTTTTTGGTGGTACTGGGGTTCCTGGAAGCCCTTCTACCTCCGAGCTACACTCCCAGACCTATTTTTTATTTTTGGAAACAGGGTCTCTTAAGCCAGCACGGCTGGCTTTGAACCTACGCGATCCTCCTGTCTCCGCCTCCCAAGCGCGGGGATTACAAGCCTGTGCCACCACGTCCGGCGAGTCAGCAGCTTTTTGACCTGCGGAAACTCCCCCAAATATGTAGCAACATAAAACTAGAGTTTCATAAAACTCCAGCAACATAAAGCCGGAGTTTCACTAACTAGAAAGATAATAGAAGACAGAAATTAAGGCCAGTAGACCAGGGGATAGTGTAAATGAGAAAGCAATATGTAAAAGAAAACTGCAAAAATCTTTTATTCTGTATTTTTTGCAGTACTGGGGATAGAACCCAGAGGCATTCTACCTCTGTGCTACCCAGCCCTATTTTTTATTCTTTATTTTTGAAACAGGGTCTCACTAAGTTGCTGAAAGCTTCACTAAATAGCTGAGGCTGGCTTCGAATCTGTGTGATCTTCCTGTCTCAGGCTCCCAAGCGCTGGTTACAAGTATGCGCCACCACACCTGGCTTATTCTTTATTTTTAAAACAGTCTCACTAAGTAGCCAAGAGCCTAACTACGTAGCTGAAGCTGGCCTTGAACCTGCTATCCTGTCTCAACTTCCCAAGACTGGAATTACAAGCACATGCCACCATGCCTGTCTTCAGAGAAAATTTTGAAAGCAACAAGAAACAGATATGACATATCACATAAAGGGAAAAAAAATTAAGATCAGTATCTGAAGACAGGCGTGGTGGCTCACACTTGTAATCCCAGTATTTGGGAGGCTGAGACAGGAGGATCACAGTTTGTATACAGCCTCAGCTACTTAGTACCTTTGCAACTCAGTGAGACACTATTTCTTTTTTTTTTTTATTGGTCTTTTTTTAATATATTTTTATTGGTGCACTGTACTCAAACATCACAATGGAACACAAGACGTGTTAGGATATCCAAGTACACATCATCCGATTAGCCTTTATCCATTCCTCATCCCATTCCTTCCCCCTCCCTCAATCCCATGTTTGATTTAGTGTTTAACATTGATATATTTGTTTATGTACATCATGTGCTATAAAGAGATTCCATCTTCCCCCATCCCATCCCCTCTAATTGGTCACCATAATTGCTCCTCCATAGGGCCCTTTCTTCAATTAGATCTCCTCCTATTACCCATTTCTTCCTAGTTTTTGCATATGTGGCAGAGCATCCAATTTTTTAATTTTCTGTGATATTTCTCTGTGCATGCCGCATTGCTAGTTCCAATCCCACTCTTGAAGGCCCCGATACTGGCCTGGTCACCCGGTAGACTCTGATTCCGGCCTCGCTGGCTCCAGTACCGGCCTTGCCTCATGGCAGGCTCTGATCCCAGCCTCGGAGGCCCCAGCACTGGCGTTGCCTTTAGGCAAGCTCCTATCCTGCCCTCGCTGGCTTCAACTACGGCCAGTGAGACCCTATTTCAAAATAAATTATAAAAAATAGGGCTGTGGGTGTAGCTCGGAGGTAGAATGCCCCTGGGTTCAATCCCCTATATCACAAAAAAATAAAAAATAAAATATTCAGTATATGACTTCATACTAAAAACAATGAAGGCCGAATGACTGGGGTGACATGTCAGTCAAAATGCCAGAAAAGAGTTGTCAGCCAACAAAACCGAACATAAATAAAAAATTAAATAAAACATGTTACATACAGACAATGGAATATTCCTCAGTCATAAAAGGAATGAAATATTAATATGGGTTACAAAATGGACAAACCTTGAAAAGGCGAATCTATGCAAGGTGAAAGAAGCCAGATACAAGCGGTCATATATTGCTTTTTTTTTTTTTTTTTTTTTTTTTGTAGTACTGGGGATGGAACCCAGGGGCATTCTACCTTTGAGCTATACTCCCAGCCCTATTATTTGTTCTTTATTTTTAAACAGGGTGTCACTAAGTTGCAAAGGGCCTCACTAAGTAGCTGGGGCTACCTGCGAACCAGGATTCTCCTGTCTCAGCTTCCCAAATGCTGGGATTACAAACGTGTGCCACCACGTCAGCTATTGTATGATTTCACATTTTCAACAGGTAAATCCATACACAGTAAATTAATGGTGAGAGGATGGAATGGAGAGTGAATGCTTAATGGTATGAGGTTTTGATTTGGAATGAAAAAGAAGTCTTGGAATTAGACAGGGGTGGTGGCTATATAATACCATAAATGTTTAAGTGGTTCTGAATTATTCACTTTACAATGGCAAATGTAGCTGGGTGAGGTGGCCCATGCTTAAAATCACAGTACTTGGGAGGCTAAGACAGGAAGACCGCGGGTTTGTGGCTAGCCCCAGCTACTTAGCAAGGTTCTTCACCAAGTTAGTGAAATCTGTTTCCAAATAAAAAGTAAAATTGGGTTGGGGGGTATAACTTGGAGGTAGAGTAACTCTTGGTTCAAACCCTAGTACCCAAAATAAATAAATAAAATAGCAAATTTGAGCTGGGTGTGGTGGCACACAGCTATAATCCCAGTACTTGGGAGGCTGAGATAGAAGGATCACACAGGTTTAAGATCAGCCTCCACAATTTAGGGAGACCCTGTTTCAAAATAAAATATAGAAAGGGCTAGGGTATAGCTTGGAGGTAGAATACCACTAGTTTTAATGCCCACCAACAAAACAAATAAATAAAATGGTAAGTTTGGAGCTGCTGATATGACTAGGACTTGCCTTGCATGTACAGAGCCTTGGATTTGATCTCCAGAAAAATATAAATAAATGTTGAATTCTATATTATATAAATTTCACCTTAATATAAAGAGTAAATGAAATTAATGTGAAATAAAGACATTTCAGGAACAAAATCTGAAAGAATCTATCAACAGCTGGCCTGCCCTATAAGAAATGCTATTAAATGTTCTTCAGGTTGGGGCCTAAACCTTGAACCAGTGTTCCCTCTATTTCAGCCTCCCAAATGCTGAGATTACAAGTGTGAGCCACCACATCCAGTTATCTTGTGAGGTTCTTATAACCTATCCCAAGTAATTAATATTAACTTTAAATCAAGTGTGAGAAGTTAAAGTATGCTTATTGTAATCTCTGGAAAAATCATTTAGAAAAAAGAAATATATATATATATCAACATCATATATGTGTATACATATATACATATGAGAAGATATATATGATATCTATATAGAGAGAGACAAGAGAAGAGATACTATACAAACATAACCATGAGAAAGTTTAAGGAGGCCTAGTCAAGAGGATCTCAGGTTCGTGGCTAGCCTCAGCTACTTCGTGAGGTCTTCCACAACTTAGTGAAACCTTGCTTTAAAATAAAGAATGAGTCCGGTGTGGTAGCCATGCTTATAATCCTTGTGCTTGGGAGGCTGAGACAGGAGGACTGCATAGGTTCGAAGCAAGCCTCAACTACGTAGTGAGGCTCTCAGCAACTTAGTGAAACCCTGTTTCCAAATAAATATAAAATGGGTCTGGGAGTATAGCCCAGAGGTAGAAAGCCCCTGATTTTTACCCCCAGTACCACAAAGAGGGGCGGGGGGAGGAAGGAAGGGTGTGCTGGGGGTATAAAATGCCCTGGATTCAATCCCTAGTACCACACACACAAAAATAGTTTAAGAAATACTGAGGAACAAACAGAAGCATTTGATATCAGAAAGATATCAGAAAGATAACAAATATATGTATACAAGCCACTAGAATCAGACTAATTCTGGTTGTTAAAAGATCTTACCAGCTGGGCGTGGTGGCGCACACTTATAATCCCCGCGCTTGGGAGGCTGAGACAGGAGGATCGCGCAGTTTCGAAGCCAGCCGCACACGCTGGCTTAGGAGACCCTGTTTCCAAATAAAAATGTAAAAATAGGTCTGGGAGTGTAGCCCGGAGGTAGAAGGGCTTCCAAGAACCCCAGTACCACCAAAAAAAAAAAAAAAAAAAATGATCTTACCTTGGCAACAAACTCAGAATCTCTAAATGCTTATGTATGAATTGACCTTATAACCTCCAATTCATTAATGTATGTGGGGCAACATAAAGAGTGTGACAAAGGCCAGGCATGGTGGCACACACCTATAAGCCTAGTATCTGGGAGGCTGAAACAAGAGGATGACAGGTTTGAGGATGATCTCAGCAATATAGAGAGCATCTCAGCAACCTAACAAGACCTTGTTTCATAAAAAGAATTTTTTTTAAAGAGCTGGGGGGCCGGGTGTGGTAGCACACACTTATAATCCCAGTACTTGGGAGACTGAGAGAAGAGGATCAAAGGTTGAAGAACAGCCTCAGCAACTTAGGGAGGCTCTCATCAAGTTAGCAAAACCATGTTTCTAAATAAAGAAGAAAACAGGGCTGGGGTGTAGCCCAGAGGTAGAATGCCCTTGGGTTCCATCCTCAGTAGTCCCCACACACACTCTTTCTCTATCTCTCTCTCTCTCTCTCTCTCTCTCTCTCATAATAATTAAAAATAGGACTGGGGGTATGGTTCAGAGGTAGAATTCTCCTGGGTTCAATTAACAGCACCACCAAAAAAACCCCAAAAGAGTGTAACACAGTATGGACACACGTACAGGAGGTGCTCTGACTAGCAACACAGTCTTACCTCTGAGGCTGAGCTGGAGTATTTCTTGATATGACTCCTTCAACTCCCAGGGAAGAACAAGCATTTGATGGAACTGAATGTTCTACAAGATTTTCTTTATCTGCTTCTTTGTAGTAAGTGTTGTCAACTGTGGAAGACCAAAAGCCAATTAACACTCAAATTCCAAGGGACTGAGTTAGAAATCTGATGTATATACATACATATATGACACAGAATTCTAGATTTAAATCATATATATCCTTCCTAAGGAATGAGATCCTTAATTCCAGTAAAATCTTAAACAGACTCCTGTTTATAAGAGCTGCTTTGCTGCTGGGCATGGTGGCACCTGCTTGTAATCCCAGTACTTGAGAGGATGAAACAGGAGGATTAGAGGTTCACAGCCAGCCTCAGCTACTCTGTAAGGCCTTCTGCAACTTAGTGAGACCCTGTTTCAAAATAAAGAATAAAAGCTGGGCGTAGTAGCACACACTTGTAATCCCTGCGCTTGGGAGGCAGAGACAGGAGGATCGCGCAGGTTTGAAGTCAGCCTCGCTGGTTTAAGAGACCCTGTTTCCAAATAAAAATGTATAAAATAGGTCTGGGAGTATAGCCCAGAGGTAGAAGGGCTTCCAGGAGCCCCAGTACCACCAAAGAAATAAAAAATTTTTAAAAAAGCATAAAAAAATAGGGCTGGGTGTAACTTGAAGTTGAATGCCCCTGGGTTCCATCCCCAGTACTGGGAAAAAAAAAAAAAAAAAAAAAAAGAAAAGAAAAAAAAAGAAAAGAAAAAGAAAGCCATACTTATAATTCCTGATACACATTAGTTTCTGTCTAATGAACTGGAAATCCTTATTTCTTTAGAAAATATTACTTATCTGTTGATACATATGACTTACCTAGTAAATTCACTAAATACTCAAGATTTATTAGGCAAGCGTCACAATTATTTTTATGTAGTAAAAAGGAATTTTGCATGTTGGCAAATTTTTGTTTTATATAATGTTTAGGCCTTTTAGGGCATAAAATTTAGAAAAAATTCTCAAATAATATTCTCGTTAGAGGTAAATGACTCTACAAGTAATATTAGGCTGAGCAATGTTCTAAAATCTAAGTTTCTAGGTTTATTTTTCAGTCAATACAAAAATGATCTAATCAAACCGGGCGTGGTAGCACACGCTTATAATCCCAGCATTCAGGAGGCTGAGACAGGAGGATCGTGGTTCACAGCCAGCCTCAGTAACTTAGCGAGGCCCTGTGCAACGAGGCCCTGTGCAACTTACTGAGACCCTGTTTCAAATAAAGAATTAAAAAAAAAAAAAAATAGGGCAGGGGGTTTGGCTCAGAGGTAGAATGCCTCTGGGTTCCATCCTCAGACCCACCAAAAAAAAAAAAAAATCTAATCAGTTACACTATTATCTGCCTCACAACTATTAAAAGAAATACTTCCCATGTTCTTATTTTAAAAACAATATTCTGGTATACATAAGGAATATAAGTATAAATTCACAAATGGAGACTGATATCCTGTTAACTTTCAGCTCAATACAACACAAATGCAGGTATTATGCATAAACAATTCAAAATTAAAGTTTATAATGGAAATGTCAACACGTCCTAACTACTATACATCACTACTGATGAGTTCCACTATACTTCAACCAAAATCAGCAGATGTGCACATAGGATAGACGACTGCTTAGAAAATTAAAGATACTATAGTTATAAATAAGAAATACAAGCTGGGCATGGTGGCACACACTTGTAATCCCAGCATTTGGGAGGCTGAGATGGGAGGATCAGTTTGTAGACAGCCTTAGCTACTTAGTGAGGCCCTTTGCAACTCAGCAGAGACCCTGTTTCAAAATAAAGAATAAAATATAGGGCAGGGAATGTAGCTTGGAAGTAGAATGCCCCTGGGTACCATCCCTAGTACCACACACACACAAACAAAAAAGAAATACATAAATACAAATATAACATAAAACTTTTAAGGGTAACAATGCCAAAGTATTAGGGCCATTTTTAAAAAAGAGAATAAGCCGGGCATGGTGGCACACACTTGTAATCCCAGCATTCACTTGTAATCCCAGCATTCGGGAGGCTGAGACCAGAGGATCGCAGTTCGTGGACAACCTCAGCTACTTAGTGAGGCCCTCTGCAACTCAGTGAGACCCGGTTTCAGGATAAAGAATAAAAAAGAGGGCAGGGGTATAGCTCGAAAGTTGAATGTCCCTGGGTTCCATCCTCAGACCTGCAAAAAATTAAAAATTTAAAAAAATATACAAAATTAAAAAAAGAGAATAGGATATGATGCAAACACATCTGATGGTATCTGTATCAGGTTTCCACTGATTTATAAAGCTATAGCTTTATAATTCTATTAAAAAGGACATTTTCTACACTGCTGTATGCAATAATTACACTGTCTGTTCCTGACTACAATGCGATCTTTAAACCCTCTCAAGGCCGGGCGTGGTGGCGCAAGCTTGTAATCCCTGCGCTTGGGAGGATGAGACAGGAGGATCGCACAGATTCGAAGCCAGCCTCAGCTACTTAGTGAGGCTCTCAGCAACTTAGTGAGACCCTGTTTCCAAATAAAATAGAAAATAGGTCTGGAAGTATAGCCCGGAGGTAGAAAGCCTCTGGGTTCCACCCTAGTACCACCAAATAAAATAAAAAATAATAATAAACCCTCTCAAGAAGATTGACGTTATCTTTGCAGGATTTCTCCCTGAAAGTCAGCTGGGCATATTTCAGCAGCCTTTAGTCCTTCAGATGCCTTGCAAAGTTCCTTAATAATCGATGATAGAGGTTCTGGGTTAATTCCTTATTCATAAAGCCATATAAAAATAGACAGTTTCCATATGTAAGACGGAATTCAAATTTCTTGAAATCTCAAGCAGAATTCATCCATAGTCCTCTCTCACCGTATTCCGATTCAACTCCACTGCTGCCCCGGCACTGCTGCCAAGAAGGCTCAAGAGGCAGGTGAAGGGTCTGACCCCAAGTCTCAATGTATTTAAGATATTTGCAGCACAAAAAGTATGTTCTTTATCCACATTAGAATTAAATCTCTTACAAAGCCAGGCATGGTGGCACACACTTGTAATCCCTGCATTCCGGAGGCTGAGACCAGAGGATGGCAGTTCACAGACAGCCTCAGCTACTTAGTGAGGCTCTCAGCAACTTAGTGAGACCCTGTTTCCAAATAAAATATAAAATAGGTCTGAAAGTATAGCCTGGAGTTGTAGAAAGCCTCTGGGTTCCACCTCCAGAACCACCAATAAATAAATAAATAAATAAATAAATTAATTAATTAAATAGGGCTGGAGATACGTCTTTGGATTTAATCCTCAGTAACACACACACGCACACACACACACACACACACACACACACACACACACACACAGGAAAACAAAATCTGCAATACTGAATAAGCTAGTGAAATTCATCTGAAGATAAAGCACTTGTAACCAAGGACATTTCACAAATGTCAAGTAAAATATGACACACTGTTCTAATTTCTCTGCCAAAAAGGATGGATACCACAGCTCAAGGTCCTAGTTCAGATCCTGAATTCAAAAGATACCTGTATATCCATGCAGCAAATCCACGCCCATGCCTACCCCCATCCCCATCCCCCGTACTCTTCTTTTTTTTTAGTGGTACTGGGGTTCCTGGAAACCCTTCTACCTCTGGGCTACACTCCCAGACCTATTTTATATATATTTTCGGAAACAGGGTCTCTTAAGCCAGAGAGGCTGGCTTCGAACCATTGGGATCCTCCTGTCTCCGCCTCCCAAAGCGTGGGAATTACAAGCATGCGCCACCACACCCGGCTCCCCCCAGTACTCTTGATAGAACCCAGGGGCATTCTACCTCTGAGCTACACCCCCAGCACTATTTTTTTTTTTATTATTTATTTTGAAACTGAGTCTCTCTAAGTTGTGGAGGGCCTCATTAAGTAGCTGAGGCTGGCCATGAACCTGTGATCCTCCATCTCAGCCTCCCAAGTGTCTCAGCCTCCCAAGTACTGAGATTACAACACCCAACATGCACCATGATCTGAAAGTTAATCTCATAGCACAGACTGCAACTAGAGATTACCACACCCAACATGCACCATGATCTGAAAGTTAATCTCATAGCACAGACTGCAACTAAACAAGTTCACTAAAAACATGGCTGTTTCTGATACAGCCCTTCTAGTTAATGATGTGATTGAGGCCAGTGTCAGAATTACCCACAGAATAATTTTCATGTGTTGTAAATTGATTATGGTGATAGCAGAACAACTCTAAATTCACTAACAAACATGAAAATGGATTATTTTAAGTAAGTGAATTATATGTGAAGTATATCAAAGTAAAGCTTTTTTTTTTTCTTTTGGCGGTTCTGGGGTGGAACCCAGGGGCTTTCCACCTCCGGGCTATACTCCCAGACCCATTTTTTATATTTTATTTGGAAACAGGGTCTCACTAAGTTGCTCAGAGTCTCATTAAGTAGCTAAGGCTGGCTTTGAACCTACACGATCCTCCTGTCTCAGCCTCCTAAGTACTGGGATTACAAGCGTGCACCACCACGCCCGGCAAGCCTATTTTTTAAAGAATAATTTAAGAGGTTTTATGACTTCTTAAAGCATGCTTCTCATGCTCTAATCAAATAGGTAACTTGCCGATTTAGTAAACACCAGATTTTTTTTTAAGGTGAGCTTTTATTTATTTATTGTGTATATATGGTACAAGGGATTGAACCCAGGGGCATTCTACCTCAGAACTACACCCCCAAGCCCTGTTGAACTTTTTTTATTTTGGTGGTACTGGGGATGGAACCCAGGGGCCTTTTACCTCTGGGCTACACTCCCAGACCTATTTTATATTTTATTTGGAAACAGGGTCTCTTAAGCCACTTGAGGATGACTTCGAATCTGCATGACCCTCCTGTCTCAGCCTCCCAAGTGCGGGGATTACAAGCATGCGCCACCAAGCCCGGCTTAAACACCAGTGTTGTTTTGTTTTGTTTTGTTTTTGGTGGTGGTCCCAGGGGCCTTCTACCTCCAGGCTACACTCCCAGACCTATTTTATATTTTATTTGGAAACAGGGTCTCTTAAGCCAGCTAAGAGCTGGCTTCAAACCTGAGCAATCCTCCTTTCTCAGCCTCCTAAGCACAGGGATTACAAGCGTGCGCCACCACACCCGGCTTAAACACCAATTTAAATATCAATAATCTTTCTTTCTCTCTCTCTCTATATATATATATTTATTTATATTTATATATATAAATATATATTTATATATAAATATAATATATATTTATATATAATATATATATTTAAATATATATATTTATTTATTTTAGTACTGGTGCTTGAACTCAGGCATTCTACCTCCAAGTTATACCCCTGGCCCTCTTTTTTATTTTTATTTTGAAACTTATCAACCTGCCATGTTGATAAGTTGTTACTTATATATCCATCCAGCAAATCCAAGTTGCTACTTGCTGAGGCTGTCCTTGAATCTATGATCATTCTATCTCAGACACCCAAGTACTGGGATTACAAACATACACCATCACACCTGGCTTTGAAAATCTTTTTACAATTATAAGAATCTCATCTATGGTGGTAAGCAGTATACTCTTTTATTTTGTTTCCAAACCAGACCCAAGTTAGGTTATATTAAATTTTGCCATAAAAATGGCAAAATTTTGCTATAAAAATGGCTGCCAGGCATATGGCACATGCTTGTAATCCCAGCGTTCAGGAAGAGGAGACTGGAGGATCGCAGTTCACAAACAGCCTCAGCTACTTAGTGAGGCCCTTTGCAACTCAGTGAGACCGTGTTTAAAAAATATAGAATAAAAATTAGGGCTGGGGGTGTCACTCAGAAATAGAATGCCCCTGGGTTCCATCCCCAGTACCACAAAATAAGTAAGTAAGTAAGTAAGTAAATAAATAAATAATAAAAGAATAAACAATAGGGCTGGAGGTGTAGCTCAGAGGTAGAATGCCCCTGGATTCCATCCCCAGAACTGCAAAAAAAAAAAAAAAAAAAAAGACAATAGTAGCTGGGCATGATGAAGCACACTTAAATCCTCAGCATTCAGAAGGCTAAAATTGTGGTTCTCAGATAGCCTCAGATACTTACTGATGCCCTTTGAACTCAGTGAGACCCTGTTTCA
Source organism: Muscardinus avellanarius (assembly GCF_963383645.1). Classification (NCBI taxonomy): domain Eukaryota; kingdom Metazoa; phylum Chordata; class Mammalia; order Rodentia; family Gliridae; genus Muscardinus; species Muscardinus avellanarius. The sequence continues at coordinate 48,144,056 of NC_137805.1, forward strand.
AAAAATAAAAGAATAAATAATAGGGCTGGAGGTATAGCTCTAAGGTAGAATGTCCTAGGTTTCATCCCCAGTGCCCCCACACACACAAAAGACAGACAATGGTTATACATTTGGCAATAAAAGTCTATATTAGCTCAACAAGCAGCACATGGTTAGTTTTACATTCATTGTAAAATGAATCGGTACATTTCATTAATAATAAACCAAAAGATAATAATAATAAAAACCAATAAATAAAAATAATAAACCAAAAGAGCACTTAAAGTAATTTCTCCTGAACCTCAGGCTTCTAATATTTGTCCCAACTTTCTGGTCAAGGATCTTTTTTCTAAGATGTTCTTTCTTACCTGGTCTCAAAGGTGTGTCACTAGCTTGAAGATTAGCTTTTCTCAAGAAAGTTTTGCTTTGAAAAAGCTCTCCTGTCCCATTTTTCCCAGGAAACTTATTCTCCAAATTGGCCTTCTCATCTGTGAAAAAGTAAAGTGGTCAACATTAAAATAATCAGCAAGAAAGCAAAACAAATCAATACCACACATTTAAAATGGGGACTAAAGCCCCTTTCCAATATTCTTCTGACTTTTTTTTAGCAAAAATGAGCAAAATTGTAGCTCAGTGGCAGAGCACTTACCTAGCAAATGTGAAGCCCTGGCTTCAATTTCTAGCACAAGGGGGAAAAAAGGAATACACATAATATATCAGAGATAGAATGAAACTATCACTAAAAAACTGGCAACATTGAACAATGTATTATAGAAAAGGAAAACTGCAGATTTGGCATTGTCTATAGCACCTTATCTTTTGCTTAACACACAAGGTCATACAAATATGATCTGGCCTTATCTACCACCTAAATACATTGTGTCCCTCTTAAAACTGTAGCCACCAAGAACTGTAGGGCTTAGGGCTTACAAGGGACATCTTATAGTCATAGAGCTTTTTCCTCAACTCAGCAGATAAGACAGGAGTGTGGAGATAGAGGAGAGCTAAGTTTTCTAAAGAAATTTTACCGTGGGTCATGCTGTGCCCAAAAGTCAGTAAAACAATAAAAGGTCCAACAGCCCAATGACAGGGCTTCAAAATGCAGTGAGATTCAGCAATAGCTAGCCTATGCATGCCCACTCTGATTATAACTGGATAAAAGAAGTCATAATTGGAAGAAAACTAGAAAGTAACCTACTAGAACTAGCTGGGCATGGTGGCCCACACTTGTAATTCCAGTACTTGAGAGGCTGAGACAGGAAGATCACAGGTTCGCAGACAGCCTCAGCTACTTAATGAGGCCCTCTGTAATGTAGTGAGACCCTGTTTCAAATTAAAGAATAAAAAATTGGGCAAGGGATGTAGCTCGGAGGTCAAATGCCTCTGGGTTCCATCCCCAGACCCACACACACAAAAAAAGAATATATTTGGGAGGCTGAGACAGGAGGATCGAAGTTTAACAACAGTCTTAGCTACTTAGTGAGGATCTTTGCAACTCAGTGAGACCCTGCTTCAAAATAAAGAATAAAATCTAAGGCTGGGGGTGTAGCTCGAAGGTAGAATGCCCCTGGCTTTCATCCCCAGTATTGAAAAAATAAAAATTAAAAATAAAAGCCGGCATGGTGGCACACGCTTATAATCCCAGTACTTGGAAGGCTAAGACAGGAGGATTGCGTAGGTTTGAAGTCCACCTCGGCTACTTACTGAGGCTCTCAGCAACTCAGTGAGTCCTCATTCCCAACTAAAGAATAAAATATAGGGCTGGGAGTGTAGCTCGGAGGTAGAATGCCCCTGGGTTCCATCCCCAGTACCACACAAAAAATAAAGCCAGGCGTGGTGGCACACTTGGGAGGCTGAGACAGGAGGATCATGGATTTGCAGACAGCCTCAGCTACTTAGTGAGGCCCTCTGTAAGGTAGTGAGACTCTGTTTCAAAATAAAGAATCAAAAATAAGGCTGGAAGTAGAATGTCCCTGGGTTCCATCCCCAGTACCGCAAAAAGGAAGGAAGGAAGGAAGGAAGGAAGGAAGGAAGGAAGGAAGGAAGGAAGGAAGGAAGGAAGGAAGGAAGTGAGTTGGGTATTTAGCTCAGAGGTAGCATACCTGTGGGTTCATTCTCCAGTTTCACACACACACACACAAAAGGTAATATACTAAAACTTAGTTTTGAAAGATTGTGAAATTTTTTTCTTCCAAATTATACTTAATAGTATTGTTATGCTAATATTTCTACATTTTTTTTAGGAAAAAAAAAAAAAACTTGGAAAAAGAAACCCTCAGATAGCCAACGCACTTCCCCCAGATTCCAATGGAGCAAGGATATGGGAAAAACCACCCTACAACAGTTAGACTTCTTATATACCCTCCTCCTAAACCATTTTCAGTAGACTCCTCTTTTCAGGATTCCCTATTAGATACCACTCAATTCCTTTTCCAAGAAATTGCCAGGTGTTATCACATTTGGATACTATACTGTAAGTGGTAAGTGTGACTACACATAGACTCGTTTTTGTCCTGAATGTATATTGATATGGATTTCTTTTAACAAAGAGGATAAAGACATGAGAAAGAATAAAATGAAAGGAATCGTGGCAGTGCACACTTGTAATCACAATACCTGGGAGGCTAAGACAGAAGGATTACAGGTTCACTGCCAGCCTTAACAAATTATCAAGGCCCTCCGTAACTTAGTGAGATCCTGTTTCAAAATGAAATATAAAAAGCCGGGTGTGGTGGCGCACGCTTGTAATCCCAGCATTTGGGAGGCTGAAACAGGATCGTGGTTTTCAGATAGCTTCAGCTACTTAGTGAAGCCCTTCACAACTCAGTGAGATAGGAGGATCTCTTGATCCCAGGAGTTTAAAGATAGTTCAAGCAACACAGTGAAACCCCATCTAAAAAAATAAATAGCTGGGCACAGTGGTGCATGCCCATGCCCAGTACTTTGGAGACTGAAACAGGAAGATCATAGGTTTGAAGGTATCCTCAGCAATTTAGTGAGAACCTCTGTCAAAATAAAAGAATAAGATCTAGGCATGGTGGCACACGCTGTGTAATCCCTGCACTTGGGAGGCTGAGACAGGAGGATCACACAGGTTCGAAGCCAGCCTTAGCTACTTAGTGAGGCACTCAGCAACTGAGTGAGACCCTGTTTCCAAATAAAAATATAAACTATGTCTGGGAGTATAGCCCAGAGGTAGAAAGCCCCTGGGTTCCACTCCCAATACCACTTAAAAAAAAAAAAGAAAAAGAAAAAAGAAAGACCTCTGGGCTATACTCCCAGACCTATTTTATATTTTATTTGGAAACAGGGTCTCACTAAGTTGCTGAGAGCCTCACTAAGTAGCTGAGGCTGGCTTCAAACCCATGTGATCCTCCTGTCTCAGCCTCCCAAGCACTGGGATTACAAGCATGGGCCACCACGCCCGGCCTGTCACAAATCTTATAAAAAAAAAAAAAAAATTATGAGTAGACACATTCAGTTAAAACCTATTTAGTTTCAAAAGTCAAAGTCAAGCCAGGCATAGTGGCCCATACTTGTAATTTCAGTACTTGGGAGGCTGAGACAAAAGTATTCCAGGTTCAAGGACAGCTTCGGTAAGTAGTGAGACTCTCATTAACCTAGTAAGAACCTGTTTCAAAATAAGAATAGAACAATGCTGGGAGTGTAGCTTGGAAGTATAATGCCCCTGGGTTCAATCCCCAGAACCACACACAAAAGAAGTCAAAGTCAACTGTATTTGTTTCTTTTCTTTCTTTTTTTGGTACTGAGGAATGAACCCAGGGGCTTTCCACCTCTGAACTATAACCCCAGCTTTTTACATTTTTTATTTTGATACAGGGTGTTGCTAAGTTGCTGAGACTATGGCCCTGCTTCCCTCCTGAATCAGCCTCCCAATTACTGGGAACACAGATGTGCACCACACCTGTCAATTTTATCTCTATCAAATTATGGATGAAAAAGGTGCCTTGGTAGAGAAAGGAGTTTATATTCTAGTTGTTTTCTTCCAAGCTTTAATCCAGCTTATATTTGAAAAGTCCTCAGCACAAAGCAAGCCACTAATCCTTAAATGACCAGAGAAAGCAGATACTTACCAAACCATGAATCTATGTTTTCAGTATCTTCCTCATCATCCAAAGATGTAAAATTAATGAAGTTCGTGGGTGCATCAAAAGTGTAAGTGCTTTTAACTTGTGACATTGTTCCACAGAAGAGCAGGGTTTTCCCAGTATTTGTACCACTTTTCAACAGGTCACCTTCAGAGTAAAGAAAAGATTCAGAAATTTGGTTGCACATCAATTGCACAGATTCCTTAGCAACTACTTTAGTTTTACTACCATTTGCAATTTAGAAAATTATAGACAATATGTATCATTTTTATCAAATCAACCTAAAATTTAATGTTTTTGGCAATTTGAAGGTAAATGTTTGGAATTAGAAAGAAAGGTTTGGGCCAGGAGTAGTGGCCAACACCTATAATCTCATAACTTGGGAAACTGAGAAAAAAGGATCCCAGTTTCTAGGATACCCTCAGCAATTTAGAAAGAAACTTTTTCAAAATTTAAAAAAAAAAGCGTGGCAGGCTGGGGATGTAGCTCAGAGGTAAATGCCTCTGGGTTCAATCCCCAGCAACAAAAAAAGGCAAAGTTCAATGAGTAAAGCTAGGCGTGGTGACATACATCTGTAATCCTAGTACTTAGAAAGCTGAGACAGGAGGATCACAAGGTTCAAAGCCAGCCTAAACAAGTATCTCATCAACATAGCCAGACCAACATAGCTTTATTTAAAAATAAAGTCCAGCATGATGCACACTCTTGTAATCCTAGTACATAGAAGGCTGAGACAGGAAGATAGCAGGTTCCCAGCCAGCTTCAGCTATGTAGTGAGGCCCTCCACAACATATTTCAAAATAAAGAACAAAAAATAGGGCTGAGGGTATAGCTCAGAGGTATGACCCTGAGTTCAATTCCAAATTCTGCAAAAATAAATAAATAAACAAAATAAAAATAAAACAGGGCTGGGTATATCTTGGAGGTAAAAATGCTTCTGGTTCAATCTCTAGTAACTCTCCCCCCAAAAAAGTTGATGAGTACTTAACAACATGCTATGTACTATTAAGTGTTTTATATTCACTATTTTATTATTTCCCCTCAATCTACCTTCTCTTTCTCTTGGTTTTTCTTTTTTCTTTTCATTTTTTTTCTTCCTTTTTTTTTTTTTTTTTTTAATAACTTGGGATTGAACCCAGGGGCATTCTACTCCAGCCCTATATATTATCCTATTTTGAAACAGGGTCTCACTAAGCTGTGGAGGTATCTCCTCTATATGTTCCTCCTATAATTTTTTCTTCTGGTACTAGGGATGGAGCCCAGGAGTATTCTACCACCGAACTACACCCACAGCCCATTTTTTATTCTTTATTTTGAAACAGTCTCGCTAAATTGCAGAGAGCCTCACTAAGTAGCTGAGGCTGATTGTGAACCTGCAATCCTCCAGTCTCAATCTCCCAAATTCTGAGATTACAAGCATGTGCTGCCATGCCCGGCTTTATGTTCCTCCTTTATGTGTTCATACAGAACATATCTCCTCTAGAGTACATGCCATCCAATTTTATATCATATATACATCTGTCCCAGCAGACTGAAGTTCCAAACACAAGAACAGATTTTACATATATATATACCTATATATATATATATCCATCCGTTAGGTTGCTTATTAATACAGTACTTTATATATAGTAAGAGATAGATGTAGTCTGCCAAATACATGTTTTCTTTGCTTATAAATAGTTAGGCTGCCAGGCATGTGGCACAAGCTTGTAATTCTAGCATTTGGGAGGCTGAGACAGGAGTATTGCAGTTCTTAGCCAGCCTCAGCTACTTAGTGAAGCTCTTTGCAACTCAGTGAGACCAGGTTTCAAAATAAAAAATAGGGCTGGAAGTGTAAGCTCAGAGGTAGGCTACCCCTGGGAAATATTTGGGCTGCAGGTATAGCACAGTGGTAGAACACCTGCTCAGAATGCACCACACACACACAAAAAAATTCCTAGGAATGAAAAAAATGACTTTGTAATACACAAAAAATGTACAACATGGATAATAAGTAAAAAGAACAAGTCAATGACAGAGGCTTACTCCTAACCCTGTGTACAAAATTTGTCTGTCCTATGCAACACTGTCAGGGCATGTCTTTTATTTAATTATGTTGCCCAACAGAACTTGATTATAAATATTCAAAAAAAACCTAAGAATTTGCAAAGGCTTCATAGAAAATGCTTTTATTTTTCTGATATAGCTATTACTTCTGCCCTTTCCTTTTGCCCCTCTTCCTGCCTTCAAAGCAGATATAATGGTTAGAACTATAGCAGCCATTTTATAAATACTAACGGATGGCCACAAGAATAACTTAGTGAAGAATAATTAAGCCATTGACCATTGGTAATTTGTTGTTTTGTTTTTGTGGGTCTGGGGATGGAACCCAGGGGCATTTGACCTCCAAGCTACATCCCCTGCCCTATTTTTTTATTCTTTATTTTGAAACAGGGTCTCACTAAGTTGCGGAGGACCTCAATAAGTAACTGAGGCTGCCCGCGAACCGCAATCCTCTGGTCTCAGCCTCCCAAATGCTGAGATTACAAGCGTGCACTACCACGCCCGGCTTTGACCATGGGTAATTTGATATCAGCAACAATATGCTCCAAATCTCTAATGTGAGAAAAAAATAATATTTTATGTGTAAGTCAAAGAGTTACATTTTCTGTTAAAGCCCCAATCAAGCTAATACACAAGACCAGAATTCTAGCATTCTCTCTTGTATTTATTACATTTATATGACAGTGGGCAAGTTACTCTGCCTCTCTGCCCACCTTCTCACAGACAAATGAGAAGACATTTCAAGTGCTATCGCATATACTACCCCAAGGTATTATCACTGCTATTTGACCTATTGATACTTTTCCTCTCCTTCACCATATTTCTATTCAAAAGACCCTCAGTGAAAGCTTTCTCAGTGACTGACAGTAGATACAATTCCCCTGCTACAAGGAGGATGTTACCCTATTATTGTGAAGAACAAACATGCTGGAAGACATGGGAAAATCTTGGATTCCCATGATCTTAGTGCCTAAGTGAGGTCACTGGGAACACTTCCCAGACAGGAATGTAAAGAAGACAACTAAAGCTGGGTGAGGGAAGAAGCAGGAATGCAACATGTAGCAATCCCACTTAGCCTTCTAAAAGCCTTCATTCCACCAACTCATCCTGCTGAAAACCACCTGGAAAGTGTTCAAATTTAACTCTTCACATCCTTTTTAACTTTTTGGTGCTATGGGATTAAGCCCAAGGAGCATTTTAGCTCCAAGCCAAACCTTCAGCCTTTTTAAATTTTTTTCTTTGGAAGCAGGTTGTCGCTACATTGCTGAAAGTCTTGCTCTGTTGCTGAGACTGTCTTCCAATCTGCAATCCTCCCGCCTCAGTCTCCCAAGTGATGGGGATTGAGCCTGTACTGATTGTAAATAAGAACTGTATTAATTGCTAATAAGAACAAGCTTTCATACTTAAAATCCTTTTTTCTGCCTCTAAGCTGTCAGCCAAAGGCTGCAGCTAAGGTTGATGTTGGTCAACTAAAAGTTGGCTTTTAGCCCAGCTGAATACTTAATGTTAAAACACAGACCCCTACACTTAGAAAAAAAAATCATATAGACTCTCACAACAATTTAGACTAACCTTAAAAGATAAAAAGCAAAGCCAGGAGTGGTGGCACACACTTGTAATCCCAGCATTTGGGAGTCTGAGACCGGAGGATCACGGTTCAGACAGCCTCAACTACTTAGTGAGGCCCTTTGCAACTCAGTGAGACCCTGTTTCAAAATAAAGAATAAAAAATAGGGCTGAGGGTGTAGCTTGGAGATAAAATGCCCCTGGGTTCCATCACCAGTACCACATAAATAAATAAATAAATAAAATAAATAAATAAATAAATGCAAGCTACATTAACCCAATATTAATTACTAATTACACAAAATAATTATATAGCCCCAAACCTCCATACTTTAAAGACTATATTCCTGTGTCTTTCTTTTCTTTATTATAAAACAAGTTTTCAAGCCAATAAGTAACTTCTACGCCGGGCGTGGTGGCGGCGCACTCATAATCCCAATAATTAGAAGGCTTGGAAAGGAGGATCGGGGTTAGTGGCCAGCCTCAGAGCACTCCTTAACTTAGTGAGACATTTCAAAATGATATAAAATTGAGCCGGGCCAGGTGGTGGCACATGCTTGTAATCCCAGCATTTGGGAGGCTGAGACAGGAGGATCGTGGTTCACAGACAGCCTCAACTACTTAGTGAGGCCCATTGCAAGTCAGTGAGACGTGCTTCAAAGTAAAGAATAAAAAAATCGAGCTGGGGGCATAGCTCAGAGGTAGAATGCCCCTGGGTTCCATTCCCAGTATATATATATATGTATATATATCACACACACACACACACACACACACACACACACACGTTCAGAGACTTCAGTGTCTTACTCTCAAGGCAGTCCACTGCATCCCTCTAACAGTGCTTCGATTGTTCCTTCTACCTTTGTAATAATAAACTTGGCCTACGTAGACAGCACTGCAATCCTGCCTATTTCTTCTAAACTACCTAAGAACAAGAATCCACAGCAACATCTCAAACTGTTACACCAAGTACTGGGATTACAAGCAGGCACCACCATGCCCGGCTTCCTCACCTACTTTTATTCACTTTTTTCTTAATTATGAAGTTATACTGCTGTCTCTTTTGAGTACAATTTGCATTTTTATTTTTATTTTTGTGGCACTGAGGACTGAACTCAGGGGACTTTTACCTCCAAGATATATCCCCAGCCCTACTTTTTATTCTTTATTTTGAAACAGGGTCTCACTAAGTTGCAGAGGGCCTCAGTAAGGTAGCTGAGGCTGGTCAGGGATCTGCAATCCTCCTGTCTCAGCCTCCCAAGTGCTGGGATTACAAGCGTATGCCACCACAGCTGGCTGCATTTTTATTTTTGATAGATCTAGCCAAATGTACAAATTTATTTTACAAATAATGTATTTATGCATGTGGAAGTGTAAGAAAATTGTTCATAAAAGCAAAAAAAAAACCCTAAAAAGTCAACCCCCCCAATGGAGATTGGTTGAGTAAATTATGACACAACTATATAATGAAATATTCTCACAATAATCCTATAATTGTCTTCATTTGATAGAAGAAGAAATCAAGGATCAAAGATTTACTCCTTGTTCACAGTCATCAGCTAAGTAACAGAATCAGCGGAGAATGGTGACACACACCTGTAATCCTAATACTTGGGTCGCTGAGACCGGAGGGTCACAGGTTCAAAGGCAGCCTCAACAATTTATTGAGACCCTGTTTCAAAACAAAAGATAAACTGGATGTGGTGGCTCATGCTTTTAATCCTAGTTCTTGGGAAGCCGAGACCGGAGGATCACAGGTTCGAGGACAGCCTCAGCAATTTAATGAGGCTCCCAGAAACCTAGTGAAACCCTGTTTCTAAATTAATATAATCAGTCTGGAAATACTGCTTGGAGGTAGATTGCCTCTAGGTTCAATTCTCAGTACCACAAATAAAAAGTAAATAAAATCAGACTGAGAGTGTAGATTAGAAGTAAGATTCCCGAGTTCAATCCTCAGTGCCACACACACAGAAAAATAAAAATAAAAAACATCACGTCTATAAGATTCCAAAATTTGGGATCTCATTGATGTACATGTTTTCTTATAAACATGTCATTCAGCTGGGTATGGTGGCTTATGCTTATAATCCTAGGATTTGAGAAGCTGAGAAAGGAAGATCCCGGGTTCTCCCCCAGGCTCATCAATTTTGAGAGCCCCCCACTACTTGGTAAGACATTGTTTCAAAATAAAAACTAATAAAGGGCTGGGGTAGAATGACCCTGGGCTCAATCCCCAGGATCATACACACACAGACAATAAACTCCTTCAGAAAGAAGGTAGGTAACGCCAGGTGTGGTGGCGCACACTTGTAATCCCAGCACTCCGGAGGCTGAGACCAGAGGATCACAGTTTGTGGACAACCTCAGCTACTTAGTGAGGCCCTCCGCAACTTAGTGAGACCTTGTTTCAAAAATAAAGAATAAAAAATAGGTCTGGAGCTGGGCGTGGTGGCGCATGCCTGTAATCCCAGCGCTTGGGAGGCTGAGACAGAAGGATCTCACAGGTTCAAAGCCAGCCTCAGCTACTTAGTAAGGCTCTCAGCAACTTAGTGAGACCCTGTTTCCAAATAAAGTATAAAATAGGTCTGGGAGTATAGCCTGGAGGTAGAAACCCTCTGGGTTCCATCCCCAGTACCACCCAAAAAATAAAAAATAAATAAAAATAGGTCTGGAGTGTATGTCTGAGGTAGAATGCCCCTGGGTTCTATCCCCAGTACCACACACACAAAAAAAGGAGGTAGGTAGTAGGGCACAGTGGTACATGCTTAGAATACCAGCATCTGGGAGGCTGAGACAGGAGGATCAAGAATTCACAGACAGCCTCAGCTACTTAGTGAGGCTTTTTCAACTATGTGAGATATTGTTTCAAAATAAAAGAGTTAAGCCAATGTGGTGGCCCAGGCTTGTAATCCCAGCATTGGGGAGGCTGAGACCAGAGGATCAGGGTTCATGGACAGCCTCAGCTACTTAGTGAGGCCCTCTGCAACTCAGTGAGACCCAGTTTCAAAATAAAGAATAAAAAATAGGGCAGGGAGCTGGGTGTGGTAGCACACGCTTGTAATCCCCGCACTTAGGAGGCTGAGACAGGAGGATTGCACAGGTTCAAATCCAGCCTCAACAACTTAGTGAGACCCTGTTTCCAAATAAAATATTTTAAAAAATAGGTCTGGGAGTATAGCCTGGAGGTAGAAAGCATCTGGGTTCCACCCAGAGGACCACACACACACAAAAAAAGGGCATGGGGTGATGGGGTGTAGCTCAGAGGTCAAATGCCCCTGGGTTCATCCCCAGACCTGCAAATTAATTAAGAGTTAATAAGCCAGGTGTGGTGGTGCACGCTTATAATCCCCGCGCTTAGGAGGCGGAGACAGAAGGATCACGCTGGTTTGGAGCCAGCCTCTCAGGCTTAAGAGACCCTGTTTCCAAATAAAAAATATATATATATAAAATAGGTCTGGGAGTGTAGCCCAGAGGTAAAAGGGCTTCCAGGAACCCCAGTACCACCAAAAAAAAGTTAATAATGGGCCCGGGGGATATAGCTCAGACATAGAATGCCTCTGGGTTCCATCCCCAGTACCACAAAAGAAAGAAAGAAAGAAAGAAAGAAAGAAAGAAAGAAAGAAAGAAAGAAAGAAAGAAAGAAAGAAAGAAGGTAGGTAACCAAATTACAAATTACACTAATACATTAGACAAAGGCAAAAGCTGAGAAATAAAGGGGGTGTAGTGGTACACACTTGTAATCCCAGTACTTGGGAGGCTGAGACAGGAGGATTGCAAGTTTGCAGTCAGCCTCAGCTACTTAGTGAGGCCCTCCAGAACTTAGTGAGACCAGTTTCTAAATAAAGAATAAAGGCGGTTTTGGTGGTACACCCTTGTAATCCCAGTACTTGAGAGGCTGAGACAGGAGGATCCGATTCATGGCCAGCTTAGTGAGGCCCTCTGCACCTTAGTGAGATCCTGTTTCAAAAAAACTAAAAACAGAGCTGTAGTTCAGGCGTAGATTCCCCTGGGTTCCATCCCCAATACCACAAAAATAAATAAATTAAGAAATAAGTAGCAGGAAGATGGCGACCGAGAAAAGCAGGGCTTAAGAGCCACGCTAACAACCAATCTCCATTACCACAAAATCAGCGCCTTTCATAGCCAGAAAACACCATCACCAGAGAAACAAAAAAAATCACCCGGCTCCAGAGAGGAGGGGGACTCAGAACGGAGCTCAGAGCTACAGAGGAGATACGCCAACCTCACGCCCGAGGACGTGGCAGCAGCGCCTTACTGCCAGCGGCAGCGGTGAGTTCACCGGACGGCTACAGCTATAGACCAACGAACTCAACAGCCCACCAGGCTCCAGAGAGAAGCGGCGGACAAAGAGCCGAGGGACTCAGAGCAGAGCTCAAAACCAGAGAAGAAATACGCCAGCCTCACGGCCGAGGGCCTGGCAGCGGTGCCATATTGCCACCGGTGGCAGCAGCAGCAAATTCACAGAGTCCACTACAGCCCCATCTGCGCACTCAACAACAGTGAGTCAAATTGCGGGCCCCAGAGGAGAAATCCCAGTACTGTACTCCCAGGGACTTGACCCAGTGGGGGAGTGGCGGTGGCAGAGATATCACACCATAGGAGAACGCCCAACCTGGCACCCCCCATAGTCTAAAGCAGCCTCTATCGACTCCCTGGGTCTGAGACTCTGTGATACAACCCAGTAAAGGAGTAGTGGGGTCTGAGATACCACAGACTCGAGATCCAGAGCACCTTAAGTGAAGTCGTAGTGACCCAAGGGAAGAACCCAGAGAAGGCACAAACTTCCGAAATCATGGGAAAGAGGAATAACAATGGAGCAAGGAATGCCCACAACCCCACAACATCAGAACCCAATAAAACAGAAATTCAGAGATTTCTAGAAGATCAAATCAGGAAAATAACTGTAGAAATAATAGAGGTGTTTCGAAAAGAACTCAGAGAGAGCCAAAAAGAGATAAAGGATGCAATTAATGAAGTAAAGGCCTCAATTCAAAGTACAAATAACCGATTAGACCACATGGAGAATAGAATCTCGCTCTTAGAAGATGATCAATCCAAAAATGAACGCATAGTTTCTAATCTAGAAAAAAATAGCCGACAGCAGGAATCTGACATTGAAGAAATATGAGTCCATTTTAAGAGAGCTAACCTAAGAATAATTGGAATAGAGGAGGGAAAAGAAGGTGAAACCAAAGGGATCAACAATCTCTTCAAGGAAGTAATAGCAGAAAATTTTCCAAACATAGAGCAAGAGGTCGATACACAGGTCCAGGAAACTTATAGAACTCTCTTTAGACAGGATCGGAGAAGAGGATCCCCACGCCACATAATTGTCAAAATGACCAATGTGGAAGCCAAGCAGAGAATCTTAAAGGCAACAAAAACAAAGGGCCAAGTGACATTCAGAGGCAAACCAATTAGAATCACCCCAGACCTCCCAAACCAAGTCATGAGAGCCAGAAGGACTTGGAGTAACATATTCCAAACTCTGAAAGAAAACAACTTCCAGCCAAAAATAATATAAAATAGAGAAGGAGGTGTAGCTTGGAGGTAGAATACCTCTGGGTTCAATCGCCAGTAACACACACACACACAAAAAAAAAAAAAAAAAAAAAAAAAAACCTAAGTGCCTGACAAGTTGTTCATAAAGAAAACTTTGGAGCTGGGCCTAGTGACTCATGCCTATAGTACTTAGGAGGCCGAGTCAGGAGAATCACAGGTTTCATGGCCAGCCAGCCTCAGCAACTTAAGAGAGAGAGGCCCTCTACAACTTAGTGAGACCTTGTTTCCAGATTAAAACTACAGTCAATAGTCAGGCATGGTGGCACACACTTGTAATCCCAGCATTTGGGAGGCAGAGACAGGAGGATCGCAGGTCGCAGCCAGACTCAGCTACTTAGTGAGGCTCTTGCAACTCAGTGAGATTCTGTTTCAAAATAAAGAATAAAAAAAAAAAAAAAAAAAAGGCTGCTGGGCGTGGTGGCACACGCTTGTAATCCCCGTGTTTGGGAGGCAGAGACAGGAGGATCGCGCAGGTTCGAAGCCAGCCGCGCGCGCTGGCTTAGGAGACCCTGTTTCCAAATAAAAATGTAAAAATAGGTCTGGGAGTGTAGCCCGGAGGTAGAAGGGCTTCCAGGAACCCCAGTACCACCAAAAAAATAAATAAATAAGGCTGGGGGTGTCGCTCGGAGGTAGAATGCCCCTCAGTTCCATCCCCAGTACCGCAAAAAAAAAAAAAAAGAAATTAAAAAAAAAAAAGAATAAAACTACAGTCAAGCATGGTGGCAATTCTTGTAATTGCAGTACTTGGGAGGCTGAGACAGGAGGAACACTGGCTCAAGGCCAACCTCAGCAACTTAGTGAGGCCCTCTGTAACTTAGTGAGACTGTGTTTAAAAAAAAAAAATCTTCGGTAAATTACAAATCATATTCCCAAATATATCGAGAAAGCTCTGAACTGAGTTGTTCCACAAGCAAAACATTAATCCTTGATTTTTTTAAAATTTTTTTCTTATGGCACTAGGGATTGAACCCAGGGGCATTCTACCTCTGAGCTATATGCCAAGCCCTATTTTTTTTTTTTTTTTTTGAAGCAAGGTCTCCTTAAGTTGTAGGGAGCCTCACTTAACTGCTAAGGCCGGCACACCAGTTTCAGCTCCCCAGTACAGGGATTACAAGTGTGTACCACCACACCTGGTTAACATATACTTTTAAAGATTTTCTTCTATATAAAATGCAGGTTAAGCCGGGCATAGTAGAGCACATGCTTGTAATCCCCACGCTTGGGAGGCTGAGACAGGAGGATCACACAGGTTTGAAGCCAGCCTCAGCTACTTAGGCTCTCGGCAACTTAGTGAGACCCTGTTTCCAAATAAAGTATAAAATAGGTCTGGGAGTATAGCCCGGAGGTAGAAAACCTCTGGGTTCCACCCCAGTACCACCAAAAAAGATAAAATAAAATAAAATAAAATGCAGGTTAGAACCTCTGAGTGGATATTCAAGAGTAAAAGAGAATATGAAACAGGTTTACAAGGCTCAAAAGGGTTGTCCTCTGAGATTTAGGACTGCATTTAATGAGTGAGGAAGGAGGTAAAAAGCAAGAGGCACAAATACAAGTACATATAATCTTTAGTTAGGTGAAATCTTTTTCTTTTGTGTGTGGTGCTGGAGATTGAACCCAGAAGCATTCCACCTCTGAGTTATACCCGCAGCCCTATTTATTTATTTGGAAAAAGGGTCTCACTAGGTTTCTGAGGCTGGCCTCAAATCTATGATCCTCAATCTCAGCCTTCCAACTACTGAGATTACAGGCACAGGCCACCATACCTGGTCCTTTTTTTTTTTTTTTACTTTTTTTTTTTAAACAGGGTCTCACTAAGTTGCTAAGGGCCTCATTAAATTGCTGGGGCTGGTACTGTACTCACTGGGACTTGACCCAGTGGGAGAGGGGCGGTGGCAGTGATATCACACCATAGGAGAACGTGCAACCTGGCACCCCCCACAGTCTAAAGCAGCCTCTATCGACTCTCTGGGTCGGAGACTCTGTGATACAACCCAGTAAAGGAGTAGTGGGGTCTGAGATACTACTGACTCGAGATCCAGAGCACCTTAAGTGAAGTCATAGTGACCCAAGGGAAGAACCCAGAGAAGGCACAAACTTCCGAAATCATGGGAAAGAGGAATAATACTGGAGCAATGAATGCTCACAACCCCACAACATCAGAACCCGATAAAACAGAAAATCAGAGATTTCTAGAAGATCAAATCAGGAAAATAACTGTAGAAATAATAGAGGTGCTTCGAAAAGAACTCAGAGAGAGCCAAAAAGAGATAAAGGATGCAATTAATGAAGTAAAGGCCTCAATTCAAAGCACAAACAACTGATTAGAACACATGGAGAACAGAATCTCGCTCTTAGAAGATGATCATTTCAAAAATGAACGCATAGTTTCTAATCTAGGAAAAAATATCCGACAGCAGGAATCTGATATTGAAGAAATATGGGCCCATTTTAAGAGAGCTAACCTAAGAATAATTGGAATAGAGGAGGGAAAAGAAAGTGAATCCAAAGGGATCAACAATCTCTTCAAGGAAGTAATAGCAGAAAATTTTCCAGACATAGAGCAAGAGGTCGATACGCAGGTCCAGGAAACTTATAGAACTCCCTTTAGACAGGATCGGAGAAGAGGATCCCCACGCCACATAATTGTCAAAATGACCAATGTGGAAGCCAAGCAGAGAATCTTAAAGGCAACAAAAGCAAAGGGCCAAGTGACATTCAGAGGCAAACCAATTAGAATCACTCCAGACTTCCCAAACCAAGTTATGAGAGCCAGAAGGGCTTGGAGTAACATATTCCCAATTTTGAAAGAAAACAACTTCCAGCCAAAAATTTCCTACCCAGCAAAACTTTCTATCAAATTAGATGGAGAAATAAGAAGCTTCCATGACAAACAGAAACTGAAGGAATTTATGTCTTCAAAACCAGCGCTAGAGAAAATACTCAAAGAGATTAACTACAAAGAAGAAATAGGTAACACACATCAGAACTAGAGAAACAAGATTTTCTATCCAACAGACAACTAAGATTGGTTATCTGTGGAGATTCATTATTTATGTTAGTCTGTTACCTATCTCTAAAGGGTATTGTTTGCCTTTATTGTTGTTAATTTTTAGGATTTCTAGTTGGAATATTAATATACCTTCAGATATAGCATTTGGAAATATTTTATCCAATTCTATTAGTAACTGTTAACTCTGTTTACATTGTCTTTGGATATACAATATGTTTTTTATTTTTTAGGGAGTTTGTATACTCTTCTGTTGCCTGTGCCATTGAAATCATAACCAAGAAATCACTGCCAATTTCAATGTTGTGAGGTTTTATGACCCAGATTTTCTCCTAAAAGTTTATAGTCTTAAGATTTATATTTAGGTCTTTTATCTATTTTGAGTTAATATTTGTATATGGGATTAGGTAAGGGTCCAACTTTATTCTTTTCCATGTAATTATTATTTTTCAACAATATTTAGTTAAAAGATTATTATTTCTACCACCAAATGTTCGTGGAAACCTTGTCAAAAATAACGACAATATAGGGAAGAATTTAGGTCTAGGCTTTTATTTAACTCCAATGGTTTATATATCTGCCTTTAGAATAGTACTACACTGTTTCAATTATTGTAGCTTTATATGGTTTGAAATCAGAAAATATATATCTTCTAGCTTTGTTCTTTTTCAAGATCGTTGTGGGTACCTAGAGTCCATATTCCATATTAGGATAGATTTTTTTTTCTGAAAAATAAATATATAAATATATGATAGTTTCACCTAAAAAATAGAAAAAAAAATATTCTCTGGTAAGAAAAAAGCAAAAAGAAATATTGAAATGTTATCTTTAAGTCATCAAAAGCTTGGTATCAGACAAATGAAACTGTTATGTGAGATTATCATTTTTAATTTTGGATAAATTGCTATAATACTAGATGTCAACTACTAAGCCAAGCATAGGAGGGGGGGATAGGGAGAGAACGGGGTGGGGATCGGGTGGGGGCTGACTGGGCAATGTGTGCATGTATGTCTACAAAAGTATGTATCCCACTATGATGTATGAATACAGTGCACCAATTAAAAATAAATATGAAGAAAAAAATAAAAATTAAAAAAATAAAAATAAAAAAATAAATTGCTGGGGCTGGCCAGCAATTTAACCTACAATCCTCCTGTCTCAGACTTCCAAGTATGGGTATTACAAGTGTGCCACCATCACACCTGACTTAGGTGAAAATAATATGTTATTTTTAGCCGGGCATGGTGGTACATGCTTGTAATCTCAATACTTGGGGATCTGAGACAAGAGGATTGCAGGTTTGCAGCCATTCTCAGCTACTTAGTGAGGCCCTCTGCAATTTAGTGAGAACTTGTTTCAAAATAAAGAAAAAAATAGGGCGGGAAGTATAGCTTGAAGGTAGAATGTCACTGGGTTCCATCCCCAGTACCACAAAAAAAAAAAAAAAAAAGCTTCTTTTGAGCTATCTTTTGGTCTAGTATGGCCAATTCAGAAGGCTATCCTGCTTCTCTGAAAAATGGGATCATATAAACAAATATGCATCCACTGAAAATTCTGACTTTCTTGAATGAAAGCTAACAGCAGGCTGACAGCACAAATACATAAAGAAAACCAAAAGTTAACTGCACTGCCTCTCCTACAAATAAATATTAAGAGGCAAAAACTTAAAAAATTAATGTCCTTAAACCTAGTGAAACATGGAAGTGGCCAAAGCTAAAGGCAACTGTTTAAATAAGAAGTCCCAGGCATGGTGGGAACTGGATGCCTTCCTGCACCCCTTAATCAAGATTGAATTTCTGTCAACAGGTCTCACTGAGAGGGGGGAAAAAAAGGCACATGCGTCAACCACATTCCCCTGAACAAATAAGGCTGCCAAGCAAGAAAAGAGAATCAGCTTCATATTTCAAAATTACCTGAATCTGCCACAGATCAGACTTCTGCAACACTAGAAATACTCCAAGTAAAGCAGTTACTATTAAAATGACCAATCATCCTGCAACAGACCTTAAGAAAAATCCTCACCTATGAACTAGTTAGGTTCTTTTTTTAAACTGCCTATTCATCATATCATATAACCTATTTCTTCTTTCTAAAAAACAAAGACTAAGCTGAGTATGGTGGCACACACTTGTAATCCCATCATTTGGGAGGCTGAGACAGGAGAATTGTGGTTTGCAGACAGCGTCAGCTACTTAGTGAGGCCCTTTGCAACTCAGGGAAAACCTGTATCAAAATAAAGAACAAAAAATAGGG
This sequence comes from Muscardinus avellanarius, assembly GCF_963383645.1. NCBI lineage: Eukaryota > Metazoa > Chordata > Mammalia > Rodentia > Gliridae > Muscardinus > Muscardinus avellanarius. The sequence continues at coordinate 48,162,602 of NC_137805.1, forward strand.
CTGGGTATAGAATGCCCCGGGTTCCATTCCCGGTACTGAAAAAATAAAAATAAAAAAGACTGAAAGTGAGCCAAGTGTGGTGGCACATGCTTGTAATCCCCGTGCTTGGGAGACTGAGAGAGGAGGATCGCACAGGTTCGAAGCCAGCCTCAGCTACTTAGTGAGGCTCTCAGCAACTTAGTGAGACCCTGTTTCCAAATAAAATATAAAATAGGTCTGGGAGTATAGCCCGGATATAGAAAACCTCTGGGTTCTACCCCCAACACCATAAAAAAAAAAAAAAGACTGAAAAGTGATATATATCACCCCCCACTTAAGAAACTCAGCAGAACATGCTGGCACACACTCCAGGATTTGGGAGACTGAAACAGGAACACAGGTATGAGGCCAATCTCAGCAATTTAGTGAGACACACTGCAACTTAGTGATATCCTGTTTCCAAATAAAAAGTAAATTAGGGCTGGGGATGTAACTCAGAGGTAGAATGCCCCTGGGTTCAATTTCTAGTACCACACACAAAAAAAAAATAAAAATAAAAAGGAAAGAAAGAAGGTTGAATGGGAAGTGCAATTAGGATACAGGGTAATCTTTACTGTAATAAAGCATAAACAGAGTATACTCAGGAAGTGTAGAGAACAGAGTAAAGAAGGACCAAAAATGACTTCCTGGAAGTAATACCTAAATGACACAGACCTGCAGAGTTCTACAGACTAAAAATAACTGTTGAGTAGGGCAAAGTAGTCTTTAGTAACTGAAGAGGCTGAGGCAGGAGGGTTCAAAGTTCGAGGCCAGCCTAGGCAACTTAGCAGTACCCTGTCTCAAAATAAAAAATAAAAAATGGCTGGGCTGAGCTGGGCCAAGCGTGGTGGTGCAGGCTTGTAATTCCAGTAATTGGAAGGCTGAGACATGAGGATCGTAGGTTCTTGACCAGCCTCAGCTATTTAGCAAGGCCCTCTGCAACTTAGTGAGACCCTGTTCCAAAATAAAGGATAAAAAAATAGGGCTGGAGCCGGGCATGGTGGCGCACGCTTGTAATCCCCGCACTTGGGAGGCTGAGACAGGAGGATCACACGGGTTCAAAGCCAGCCTCAGCTACTTAGTGAGGCTCTCAGCAACTTAGTGAGACCCTGTTTCCAAATGAAGTATAAAATAGGTCTGGGAGTATAGCCCAGAGGTAGAAAGCCTCTGGGTTCCACCGCAGTACCACAAAAAAAAAAAAAAAAAAAAAGGGGGGCTAGAAATGTAGCTTGGAGGTAAAATGATGCCAGATACAATCCCCAGTATCACAAAAATAATAAAATAAAAAATAAAAAAGGGCTGAGGATATAGCTCAGTGATTAAAAAAAAAAAATACCCCAATGTAGTAAAAATAAGTCGGTGTGGTGGCACACACCTATAATCCCAGTACTTGGGAGGCTAAGACAGGAGGATTGTAGGTTTAAGGCTCTCTGCAACTTAAGTAAGACCCTGTTTCCAAATAAAAAAATAATAAAATAGGTCTAGGGATATAGCTCAGAGACAGAATGCCTCTGGATTCAATCCTCAGCACAGCAAAAAGACAGAAAAAAAGAGAAAGGAAAAAAGAAAAGAAAAGAAAAGAGGAAGGAAGGGAAAGGAAAGGAGTGGGAGCAAACATGCAAGAAGACCGCAGAAGCAGCCGCGGAGCCTGTCTCCACATCATCTGCACTGACCCCCACCGCCTCATCTCCATCTCAAAGTAAAAGTGACCAGCCTCGACCAGCTCTATACATTAAAGGGTGCGGGTTCCGAGTGGGTGGGGGCGCTACAAGAGGATGCGTTCTATTTCTTTGTGTGTGTGTGCTACTGGAGATGGGACCCAGGGGTTTTCTACCCCTGGGCTACACGCCTAGACCCATTTTTTACATTATATTTGGAAACAGGGTAGGATTAAGTTGCTGAGAGCCTAAGTAGCTAATGCTGGCTTCAAACCTGCACGGTCCTCCTGTCTCATGGGTTAGCCTCCCAAGTGCTGGGATTTCAAGCGTGGCAAGCGCCACCTCGCCACCTCGCCCAGCTGAAAGGGTGCATTCTAAGCAGGGCTGAAATAGTAGGCTAGCAGCTCCTAGCAAAACAGACTTTGGTATGATACATGCTCTCCAGCGCCTCACTACCCAGCTTGTGATGTGCCTATTTCTGTAACAGGAAAAAACATGACTAAGCAATTGGTAATGTAATCGAATAAACAGAGTAAGTCAAAGTTTCATTGGAAATATAGCTAGTTAAGATAGTCCTATCCAGGCAGTGCCATTTTCCCAGGAACACCCTCTCCTACTTTCACAAGGGATAAGAGATCCTGTTACATTACCACAAGTTACACAGCTTACAATCATTTTACCCAAAGGAACACATCTTTTTTTTCTTGTACATAAAGGATCAGCAGGAATCAGAAAATGGCCAGATAATCCAGCATGCAATTTTAACTGTTAACCAAAGTCACAAAACACGTTTGAAGAAAGTTTAATAGACTTCGTTTCTCCATATTTATTTTTGCTAACTTCTGTGTTGAAATCAGATCTGTTTACAGAAATGAATCTATGAAGCATCCAAAACTGGGTCAATTTAAAATCCAAAGTCAATCCCTCACTGTTCAAACACTCAGAAGTCAGCAAGGAATACAGGGACACTTGTTCTAATTCATCACTGCCCAGAAATCTAGAGCAATTATACATTTCTATCATTTCTCTTTCAAATTTATGAGTTTCATATCACCCTTTTTCAAGGATTACAAACTTAGTACTGCATTAATTTATGTAAAGGATAAAAAAAAAACTTCAACCACTGGTAAACAACTAATACATTGATTTTTCCTATACAAAAATCAATGATGCTGTTTATCTCTAGGTCAAATAATGACATGGATTTTGGTTGAATACTAAAAGGAAATCTTTTTAGTATTCCAAAGTATGCTAATATTCAAATAGTAAGAAGCTAGAAGAGCCAAGTGTAGTGCTACATGCTTGTAATCCCAGTAGCTGGGAGACTGATACAAGAGGATCACAGGTTTGAAGACAGCCTCAAGGACATAAAAAGACTCTCAGCAACTGAGGAAGACCCTGTTCAAATAAAAGCTGGGTGTGGTGGCACACACTTGGCAGGCTGGGACAGGAAGGAGCGCAGGTTTGCAGCCTGCCTCAGTGAGGCCCTCCACAACTGAGTGAGACCCTGTTTCAAAATAAAGAATAAAAAATAGAACTGGGAGCTGGGAGTGATGAAGCACACTTGCATCCCAGCATTCGGGAGGCTGACAAAGGAGGATCGCGGTTCCCGGACAGCCTCAGCACTTAGTGAGGCCCTCTGCAACTCAGTGAGACCCTGTTTCAAAATAAAGAATATAAACTAGGGCTGGGTGTGGTGGCACACGCTTGTAATCCCAGAATTTGGGAGGCTGAGACCAGAGGATCACAGTTCACAGACAGTCTCAGCTACTTAGTGAGGCCCTCCACAAATTAGTGAGACCCTGTTTCAAAATTAAGAATAAAAAATAGGGTACGGGGTGTAGCTCAGAGGTCGAACACCCCTGGCTTCCATCCCCAGTACCAGACAAAAAATAAAATAATAGGACTGGGGATATAGTGTGTGCACATGTACACACACACATGCATACAAACATACACACCACAAAAGGTGGCTGGTTAGGGAAATATACATCAACAGAAAAAAAATTCAGTAATCTAATAAAAATGTTTGTCTAAGAAGTGGCAAACAGGACTACGGGAAGATATTTTTAGCCATAATTTTTTGTGTGTGTGGTACTGGAGTTCCTGGAAGCCTTTCTACCTCCGGGCTACACTCCCAGACCTATTTTATATTTTTTTTATTTGAAAACAGGGTCTCTTAAGCCAGCAAGGCTGGCTCCAGAACCGGCGCAATCCTCCTGTCTCTGCCTCCCAAGTGCGGGGATTACAAGTGTGCGCCACCATGCCCGGCTAGCCATAATTTTTTTAGTATTGGTTGGCTTTTTGTGTCATGCAATGTTTTACCTATTTTAGGAATATATAGAGCCAGGCATGGTGGCGCACACTTATAATCCCAGCATTCAGGAGGCTGAGACTGAAGGATTGTGGTTCATGGACAGCTACTTAGTGAGGCCCTCTGCAACTCAGTGAGACCCGGTTTCAAAATAAAGAATTTTTAAAAATAGGGCAGGGGCTATAGCTCAGAGGTTGAATGCCCCTGGGTTCCATCCCCAGACCCGCAAAAAAAAAAAAAAAAAAAAAAAAAGGATATATAGCAAAGCTGGGAGTGGGGGTGCACACTTGTAATACCAGCATTTGGGAGGCTAAGGAGGATTACTGTTCATGGACAGCCTCAGCTACTTAGTGAGACCCTTTGCAACTTAGTGAGATCCTGTTTCAAAATAAAGAGTAAAAATTGGGCTAGGGGTGTTGATCAGAGGTAGAATGCCCCTGGGTTTCATCCCCAGTACCGCAAAAAAAAAAAAAAAAAAAGTCTTCAAAACAAAACAAACAAAAAATTCTCAGTGCTTTCTTAGCATGAGCAAAGCCCTATTTTCAATCCCCAGTACTAACAATATTATCTGTTTTGGTAGTGGGAATTGAATCCAGGGGTATTCTACCTCCAAGATACAACCTACATCCCTATTTCTTTCTCTCTATGTGTGTGGTACTGGGGGTGGAACCCAGGGGCCTTCTACCTCCGAGCTACACTCCCAGACCTATTTTACATTTTATTTGGAAACAGGGTCTCATTAAGTTGCTAAGAGTCTCACTAAACTGCTAAGGCTGACTTAGAACCTGGGATCCTCCTGTCTCAGCCTCCCAAGTACTGGGATTACAAACATGCACCACCACACTCAGTTTTCTTTTCTTTTTTTTTTTTTTTTGGAGGTACTAGAGATTGTACCCACAGGCATTCTACCTCCAAATTATACCTATGCCCTATTTTTTACTTATTTTATTTTTTGCAGTACTGGAGATGGAACCCGGGGTATTCTACCTTGAAACTATTTTTCATTCTTTATTTTGAAATAGGGTCTCACTAAGTTGCCAAGGGCTCCACTAAATAGCTGAGGCTGGCCACAAACCTGTGATTGGCCTGTCTCAGCCTCCCAGGTACAGGGATTATAAGTGAGCACCACTATCCCCAGCTCCCTAGCCCTTTTCAATTTTGAATTTTGAAACAGGGTTCCGCTAAATTGCTGAGGTTGGCCTTGAATCTGCAGTGCTCCTATCTCAGCCTCCCAAGTACCAGGATTACAGGTATGTGCCATCAGACCAAGCCCAGCTTTATTTATTTATATATTTATTTTATTTTTATTATTTTTACTTTGCCATACTAGGAATTGAAAAGGTAGCTTGCTTTATTTACTCTGTGTGTGTGTGTGTGTGTGTGTGTGGTGTATGTGTAGTACTGAGGATAGAACACAGGGGCCTTCTACCTCTGGGCTACACCCCCAAGGCCTATTTAAACTTGGAAAAAGGGTCTCACTAAGGTGCTGAGGCTGGCTTTGAACATGTGATCATTCTGTCTAAACCTTCCAAGTACTGGGATTATAAGCTTTTGCTACCACATCCAGTCATTCATTCTTTATTTATTTATTTATTTATTTTTGTGGTACTGGGGCATTCTACCTCTAAACTATACCCCCAGCTCTTTTTATTATTTATTTTGAAACAGGGTCTCACTAAATTGTTTAGGCTGGCCTCAAACCTGTGATACTACTGCCTCAGCCACCCAAGTACTGAGATTATAGGCATGTAGCAACACACCCAGCAATTTCCTTTTTTTTTTTTTTGGTGTTAGTGGTTGTAGAGATTGAACTTGGGGCAGTCTAACTTGGTGGTATAACCTCAGCCCTTTTTGTTTGTAAACAGGGTCTCCCAAGGTTGCTGAAAACCTCACTATACATTCCTGAGCCTTCCCTCAAACCTGCGACCCTATCTTAGCCTCTCAAGTACTGGGCATGTACCATCACATCAAGCCTAAACATCAGTTTCTTTGGGCACAATACTATAGAACTATATAATGGAATACTATGTAGCCATTAAAACTAGGTTGTAGGGAGCAGGCATGGTGCACACTTGTACTACCAGTACTCAGGAAGCTGAGACAGAAAAATCCCAGGTTCTCCACCAGCCTCAGCAACTTGTAAGGCCCTCAGCAACTTAGTGAGACCGTTTCAAAATAAAGAACAGGGCTGAGGGTATAGCTTAGAGGTAGAATGCCCCTTGATTGGATTCCCATCACAATTATGATATAGAAAGCTTTAATTACAAATAAATATTAATAACCATCCTTGTAAAATATGTTACCTTATAAAATCAAATTAAAGTCATTTAAACACTTATAAAGTTGATATGGTAACATTTCCTTGAGCTGGGTGTGGTAGAGCACACTTGTAATCCCAGTACTTGGGGGGCTGAGACAAGAGGATCGCACAGGTTCAAAGCCAGCCTCAGCTACTTAGTGAGGCTCTCAGCAACTTAGTGAGACCCTGTTTCCAAATAAAATATAAAATAGGTCTGGGAGTGTGGCCTGAAGGTAGAAGGCCTCAGAGTTCCATCCACAGTACCACAAAAAAAGAGTAATATTTCCTTTATTTCTTTTGAATGTAATGCCCTGTAGACATAGCCTTACCTGTGGTTTAATTGGTCTGTTAGTCCACTTGCCTGCAGGCTTAACTCAAAGGTATAATATACAGTTTCACCTCTTTTCTGAAACTTGAGGTCTGGCAAATATTTCTTATTAAGAACCTGAAAGTAATAGAAAGGTGAAGAAAAAAAAGGTTCAAGTTCTTTGTAGTAAAAAGGCTAACAAAACAGGCACGGTGGCACACGCTTGTAATGCCAGTACTTGGGAAGCTGAGACAGAAGGATTTGGGTTCACGGTCAACCTAAGCTACTTAGTGAGGCCCTCCACAACTTAGTGAGACCCTGTTTCAAAATAAAGAATAAAAAAAAAACAGCTGGGGGTGTAGCTCAGAAGTAAACTGCCCCTGGGTTAAATCCTCAACACCACAAAAAAAAAAATAAAAATAAAGAAAAATAAAGAAGCTGGACGTTGTGGTACACTCTTGTAATCCCAGCATTCAGGAGACTGAGACTGGAGGATTACAGTTCGTGGGTGGCCTCAGCTACTTAGTGAGGCCCTCTGCAACTTAGTGAGACCCAGTTTCAAAATAAAGAATAAAAAATAGGGCAGGGGGTGTAGATCAGACGTCGAATGCCCCTAGGTTCCATCCCCAAACCCACAAAATAAAAAAAAAAAGAAAAAAAAAAAGAAAGAAAAAAATAATAGGGCGGGGGATATAGCTCAGAGGTAGAATGCCCTGAGTTCAATCCCTAGAACATAAAAGAAAAAAATATTAAAAGACATAATAAAAGTTCGGGAACCTTCTAATATGCCAAACAGAATGATGCTATATCACTGTAAACATATTCTTAGACTGTTAGTGTACATTTGCTATTTCCTGGTATCTTTGTATTACATACTCTCACTCTTTTTCTATCAATAATTTTGAACAAAGAATTTAACAAAAGTAAATGAACACACACAAACCAACCAAGTATAATCTGGGGTGATTTTTACAGGTGATGTAATACACTGAGGTCACAACACAAGAATATTCTTATTACAGCAGCTAAGAGTTCCTTAAGAAAAAGTTCTGTTTTTTACAACAACTGATAAGAAGCTGGGCGTGATGGTACATGTTTGTAATCTCAGTACTTGGGAGGCTGAGACAGGAGGATCACAGGTCCGAAGCCAGCCTCAGCTACTTAGTGAGGCCCTCTACAACTTAAAAAAAGGGCTTGAGGTGTAGCTTGGAGGTAGAATGCCCTTGGGTTCAATATCCAGTACCAAAAAAAGACTGATAAGAAAAATTCAAATAAAAGCCATAAAATGTTAAGACAACACAAGACTGAAGAAGTACATAAGTAGATTAATTCAAAGTAAAATCAGGGAGCCAAAACCCTCTTCTAAACAGGAATGATTTGGGGGATTCCATGCTACTTAACTACTAGGAAATTGTATGTGGAAATAGAAACTAAATGTCAAGAAAAGAGGAGGTAAACTTGGTAGGCTGTGGCAGAGGGATGGCAAGTTTGAGGACAGTCTCATCAACTTAGCAAGAAAAGTACAAAAAAATAACAAAAACAAAAACAAAGAGCTGGGATGTAGCTCAGTGATAAAACTCCTCTGGATTTATTTGTTCCCCAGTAAATAAATAAACAAGAGAAAACAGAAGTCAATCCTACAATATTTTACTCTGGTTCATAGTCTTCCTTCCTCCTCCCATCTATAAATAAGAAAAGAAATTAAGAAATTAGGAAGGCAATAACTAACGACTCCAGACAAAGGGAAGGGTTAGGCAAATATGAATTACATAAAATTATTTTTAAATCCCAAGCACAATTCCAAATGAAACTAAACTCTCCCTCAATTATGTGCTCACATCATCTAATTTACTTTTCAATGTTATGAAGTAATTTCTTTCTTGGTACTGAAAATGGAACCCAGGGGCATTCTACCTCAAAGCTACACCCTAGTCCTATTTTTCATTCTTTATTTTGAAACAGAGTCTCACTGAGTAGCTGAGGATGGCCACGAACACGATCCTCCTGTCTCAGCCTCCCAAATGCTGGGATTCTAACTGTGCGCCACCAAGCCCGGTTTACAAAGTCATTTTTAAATGTAGTTATTTAAGGCCGGCGTGGTGACACATACTTACAATCCCGGTACTTGAGAAGCTGAGACAGGAGGATCGCATGTTAGAAGCCAGACTCACCAATTTAGTAAGGTCCTCCACAACTTAGTGAGACTCTGCTTCAATATAAAGAATAGAAAATCGGGCTGGAGGTGTAGCTTGTGGGTAGAAAGTCCATGGGGTCCATCCTCTAGTGCCATCAAAAAATAAATTAAAAAAAAAAGGAATTGTAACCACATCGGTTTTTCTCCACCAAATGCCATACTTCTTGAAGGAGGAGCTGCCATTTCGCCCATTTAGATTGCGGGCCTCGTTTCCTTCTCTATACACTGAACGGTAGCACCTATTTTCCCGGCTTAGTGCAAAAAAATTAAGTGAGAAAGCAAACGCGAGTGCTTAATGTGTATTAGCATGGGAATTAACAATAAAAACGGTCGTTAGCATAATTATTGGCCAAAAGCCCCCCTAAACTTTATCTTTTCCCCTATTTCCCAGACTTCACGGCAAAAACCCTGTCGCCAAGCATTCGGGAGGTTGAGACCGAAGGATCCGTTCGTGGTGCCGACAGCCTCAGCTACTTAGTGAGGCCCTTCGCAACTCAGTGAGACCCTGTTTAAAATAAATAAAAAACAGGGCGAGGGGTGTAGCTCGGAGGTAGAATGCCTCTGGGTTTTTTCCCCAGTACCGCAAAAAATAATAATTTTTTTTTTTTAAAAAAAAGAGAGGAGGGTAGTCCCAAGCCTTGTTCCCACCCTGCCCCGCCACAATCTCAGAGGGAGGCCCGGGGGCGCGGGCAGCGCTGGGGCCTGGGAGACGACCTCTTGACGTTGGAAAGCTATGGAGACAAGAACCCCCACGCCCGAGCGGCTCCCCGTTTTCGTCCCACCTCTCACCTCGCCTCGCCTCTCCTCGCCTCGCGCCCGCACAACTCTGACAATCAGTCGCCGCAAGCCCGCCGCGGGACTCAATCGGTGCCGTTGAAAATTTGAACCCAGACAGCCTGGACGAATGCACCAATCAGAGCTCCGGGAACCCACAAGCCCAGCCTCCCGATTGGTTCTAGGAAACGCAGCGGCGCCGGAAGTCAGGAGGTGGGACAAACAAACAACCCACACTGGAGGCTTCTGGGAAAAAGCGTTTCCGGCGTCTCTTGAGCCCAGTTGCTTCAAAGCCGGAGATTCCCTGCTTCTAATTTATTTAGGAAAGATGGTACCAACTGAAGTGGGGAATCCATTTAGATCACTTAACGGCGCGGGTCTGGGCCTCCCTACAGCATTAACGAAAGAAACCCTTAACTGTCTTTCAAATTATCCTCGCTATGTTTGTGCATTTTTTCTTGAATATTTATTGGAATTCATTTCATCAGGGATTCTCCTTATATGCAACATAGACTAGCTCCAGCTTCCCTCCCAATCGGGAAAGCATCTCTCACACTCTGTTCCGCCCTGCCTTTATCCAAACTGGCTGGAAATTGCGGTTTTGGGGGTGTTTCATCCTTTTGGGGGACAGGCGGTTTGGGGAATCAACCGAGGACCATTCTACCTCCGAGCTATATACTCCCAGCCCTATTTTCTTCTTATCTTGAGACAGGGTCTCACTTAGTTCCGGAAGGCCTCACAATTTGCTGAGGTTGGCCCTGAACCTGCTATTCTCCAGTCTCAGCTTCCCAAATACAGAGATTACTTGCATGCACCAGCAACGCCCACTTCATCCTTCCTTTTTATCCCAACTACATCCCTGGCTGTATGATTCCATTGTGGTAAAGAACAAACAATGTCCAGAAAAATTGGACAAACTTGTCTAAAACCATAATGTAAGTGGAAGAGATGGGATTTCAATAAAGAATGTCATTTATTTATTTATTTATTTATTTATTTATTTATTTATTTATTTATTTATGGTACTGGGGTTCCTGGAAGCCCTTCTACCTCCGGGCTTCACTCCCAGACCTATTTTATACTTTTTTTTTTTTTTTTTTTTTTGCAACAGGGTCTCTTCAGCCAGAACGTCTGGCTTCGAACCTGCACAATCCTCCTGTCTCCGCCTCCCAAGCCCAGGGATTACAAGCGTGCACCACCACGCCTGGCTCTGTCTGTTCTTTTTATACACTATCATTAAGAAAATAAGAATAGTATGCTGGACGTGGTTGCGCACGCTTGTAATCCCAGCATTTAGGAAGCTGAGAAAGGAGGATCGCAGTTCCAGGACACTATCAGCTACTTAGTGAAGACCTTTGTAACTCAGTGAGACCCTGTTTCCAAATAAAGAATAAAAAATAGGAGCCAGGAGTGGTGGCACAGCTTGTAATCCCAGCATTTGGGAGGCTGAGACAGGAGGATAGTGGTCAGTTGCGGACAGCCTCAGCTACTTAGTGAAGCCCTTTTTCTACTCAATTAAAGTAGCAAATGAAAAATAGGGCTGGGAGTATAGCTCGGAGGTCGAATGCCCCTGGGTTCCATCCCCAGTACTGAAAAAATAAAAATAAAAAAATAAAAGTAAGAGATCAAACTCCCAAGGTGGCCAAGAGGAAAAGAAAGAAGCCAGGAGTGGTGGCCCACGCTTGTAATCCCAGCATTTGGAAGGCTGAGACAGGAGGATTGCACAGATTTGAAGCCAGCCTCGGCTACTTAGTGAAGCTCTTTGCAACTCAGACCTGTTTCAAAATAAAGAATAAAACATAGGGCTGGGGGTGTCGCTTGGAGGTAGAATGCCCCTGGGTTCCATCCCCAGTACGCAAAAAAAGGAGGAAGAGGAGGAGGAGGAGGACAACAACAAAGAAAGATGAGGAGGACAGCCGGTCGTGGTGGCGCACGCCTGTAATCCCCGCGCTTGGGAGGCAGAGACAGACAGGAGGATCATGCAGGTTCGAAGCCAGCCCCGCGCGCTGGCTTAGGAGACCCTGTTTCTAAATTTAAAAATATAAAATAGGTCTGGGAGTGTAGCCCGGAGGTAGAAGGGCTTCCAGGAACCCCAGTACCACCAAAAAGAAAGAAAGAAAGAAAGAAAGAAAGAAAGAAAGAAAGAAAGAAAGATGAGGAGGAGGAAGGACAGACCCAGCCAAGAGGTGCCCACCCACCTTCTGCAATATAGAGAAGCCCCAATGCCAACTCTTAAATCCTATATAATCTTGGCTTTTTCTTTTTTCTTTTCTTTTTTCTTTTTTTGTACTGGAGATTGAACTAGGGGTAATATACCTCCAAGTTACACCTCCAGCCCTATTTTTTTATTCTTTATTTTGAAACCGGGTCTCATTAAATTACAGAAAGCCTTACTAAGTTGCTGAAGCTGGCTGTGAACCTGCGATCCTCCTGTCTCAGCCTCCCAAGTACTGGGATTAAGTGTGGGCTATCATGCCAGCCTATACAGATCATTCTCAACAGAAGAAACACAGATTGACAAGAAATTTATGAAAAAAGATGTTCAACATCTTTACAGGGAAATGCACTCCAGTGAGAATGGCAATCTTCACAAATACCAACAATAAGTGAAATCCTGTTTCAAAAATAAAAATAAAAGCCGGGCGTGGTGGCACACACTTGTAATCCCCGCGCTTGGGAGGCTGAGACAGGAGGATCGCACGGGTTTGAAGCCAGCCTCAGCTACTTAGTGAGGCTCTCAGCAACTTGGTGAGACCCTGCTTCCAAATAAAATATAAAAAAGGTCTGCGAGTATAGCCCGGAGGTAGAAAGCCTCTGGGTTCCACCCCCAGTACCACTAAAATAAATAAATACATATAAAAATAAAGCCAAGGGTGGTGGTGCACACTTGTAATCCCAGCACTTGGAAGGTTGAGGCAGGATGATCACAGGTTTGAAGCCAGCCTAGGCTTCTTAGTGAGGCCCTCTGCAACATAATGAGACCCTGTTTTAAAATAAAGAATAAAAAATAAGAGTTTGGGGTGTAGCTTAGAGGTAGAATGCCCATGGGTTCAATCCCCAGGACTACAAAATATACATAAATGAGATAAAATTAAATAAGGCTGAGAATGTAGCTTAGAGGCAGAATGTCCCTAGGTTTAATCTCCAGTACCACAAAAAGAAAGAAAGAAAGAAAGAAAGAAAGAAAGAAAGAAAGAAAGAAAGAAGAGAGAGAGAGAAGGAAAGTCGGAGGCCAGCAGGGGCAACGTAACAAAACACTATCTCAAAATAAAAAATAATAATAAATAAAAACCAGCCAGGCTTGGTGGCACACACTTGTAATCCTAGTACTTGGGAAACTGAGACAGGAAATTCACAGGTTGGAGGGACAGCTTCAGCAAGGAGTGAGACTCTCATCAACCTAGTGAGACCCTGTTTCAAAACACAAAATAAAAAGGTTTAAGGTGTAACTCAGAGGTCAAAGGCCCTTAGGATCCATCCCCAGTACCAAAAAAATTTAAAAAGATGCCGGGCATGATGGCGCACACTTGTAAGCCTAGTATTTGGGAGGCCGGGACAGGAAGATAGCAAGTTGGAGGAAAGCTTCAGCAAAAAGTAGACTCATTAATCTAGTGAGACCCTCTTTCAGAATAAAAAATAGGACTGGGGATGGAGCTCAGAAGTAGACTGCTCCTTAGTTCAATTCCCAGTATTAAAAAAATTAAAGGAAGCAGCAGCAGCAGCAACCGCCCAACATGGCACACACTTGTAATCTCAGCATTTGGGAGTAGGATCCCGGTTCTAGGACCGCCTCAGATACTTAGTGAGACCCTTTGCAACCCAGTGAGACGAGACCCTGTTTCTTTTTTTTTCTTTCTTTTTTTTTTTTTTTTTTTTTTTTTTTTTTTTTTTTTTTTTTGGTGGTACTGGGGGTGGAACCCAGAGGCTTTCTACCTCCAGGCTATACTCCCAGACCCATCTTATATTTTATTTGGAAACAGAGTCTCACTAAGTTGCTGAGAGCCTCACTAAGTAGCTGAGGCTGGCTTCGAACCTGTGTGATCCTCCTGTCTCAGCCTCCCAAGTGCGGGGATTACAAGTGTGCGCCACCATACCCGGCTTGACCCTGTTTCAAAATAAAGAATAAGCCGGGCGTGGTGGCACACGCTTGTAATCCCCACATTCGGGAGGCTGAGACCTGAGGTTCACGGTTCGCAGACAGCCTCAGCTACTTAGTGAGGCCCTCCGCAACTAGTGAGACTCTGTTTCAAAATAAAGAATAAAAATTAGACGCCGGGTGTGGTGGCACATGCTTGTAATCACAGCATTGGGAAGACTGAGACAGGAGGATCGCGGTTTGCGGACAGCTTCAGCTACTTGGTGAGGCCTCCTCAACTTAGTGAGACCCTGTTTCAAAATAAAGAATAAAAAATTGGGCAGGAGATGTAGCTCGGAGGTCGAATGCTCCTGGGTTCCACCCCCAGACCCACAAAAAAATAAAATAAAATAAAAATAAAATAAGATAGGGTACTGGGTTCAATCCCCAGTATCACAAAAATAAAATAAAATAGCAGAATTGGGGAGGCTGATCAGTGTTAAAACATTCGCCTAGCGTGTGTGAGACCCTAGGTACACTCCTAAGTACTGGAAAGAGTAAGAGGGAGCAGAAAGGCGACAGAAGCACCCCAGGATCACACAGCAGAATGGAGAACTGAGCCTTATCCCTCTGGATTCAAGTGTAAGTATGGAGTAAAAATCAAAATGCCCCAGGTCTTCTACACTCGCTGCCAATTTGCTTCCTTTAAAATGAATGTTAAGCCGGGCGTGGTGGCACAAACTTATAATCCCCTCGCTTGGGAGGCTGAGACTGGAGGATCACGCAGGTTTGAAGCCAGCCTCAGCTACTGAGTGAGGCTTTTAGCAATTTAGTGAGACCCTGTTTCCAAATAAAGTATAAAATAGGTCTGGGAGTATAGCCCAGAGGTAGAAAAGCCCCTGGGTTTCACCCCCAGTACCACACACACACACACACGTGTGTGTGTGTGTGTGTGTGTGTGTGTGTGTGTGTGTATTGTGCGTGTGTGTGTGTTGAGCCGGGTGTGGTAGCGCACACTTGTAATCCCAGCATCCGGGAGGCTGAGACAGTGAGACAGGAGGATTGAGGTTTGTGGACAGCCTTAGCTACTTAGCAAGGCCCTTTGCAACTCAGTGGGACCCTGTTTCAAAATAAAGAATAAAAAACAGGGCTGGGGTATAGCTCAGAGGTAGAATGCCCCTGGGTTCCATCCCCAGTGCTACAGGGAAAAAAAAAATGTGTTGCCAAGTATGATGGCACATGTTTATAATCCCTGTGTAATCCCTATATTTTGAAGAAGATAGTGATTCACAGCTTTCCTCATCTCCTTAGTGAGACCGTGTTTCAAAATAAAACATGAAGCCAGGCATGGTTGCGCATTCTTGTAATCCCAGTATTTGGGAGGCTGAGACAGGAGGATCATGCAGGTTTGAAGCCAGCCTCAGCTACTTAGTGAGGCTCTCAGCAATTTAGCGAGACCCTGTTTCCAAATAAAATATCAAATAGATCTGGGAAAGCTGAGCATGGTGGCACACACTTGTAATCCCAGCATTTGGGCGGCTGAGACTGGAAGATCATGGTTCATGGAAGGCTTAGTTACTTAGTGAAACCCCTTTGCAACTCAGTGAGACCCTGTTTAAAAAAAAAATGAAAAGATTAGCCAGGCGTGGTGGCACACACTTGTAATCCCAGCATTTGGGCGGCTGAGATGGGAGGACCACAGTTTGCTGACAGGCATAGCTGAGGCCCTCTGCAACTTAGTGAGACCCTGTCTCAAAATAAAAAATAAATAATAGGGCAGGGGGTGTAGCTTGGAGGTTGAATGCCCCTGGGTTCCATCCCCAAACCCACAATAAATAATAAATAAATAAATATAATAAAAAGACTGAAATATAGGGCTGGGGAGTGTGGCTTGGAGGTAGAATGCCCCTGGGTTCCATCCCCAGTACTGCAAAAAAAAAAAAAAAAAAAAAAAATCGGGCTGAGGGTGGAGCTCAGAGGTAGAATGCCCCTGGGTTCAATCCCAGGTATCATACACAAAAAAATAAGAAAATAAAGATAATAAGGCAGATGTGGTGGCACACACCTGGTAAATGTAATCCCGGGGTACATGAGAGGCTAAGGCAGGAGGATCGCAGGTTCATGGCCAGTCTCAGTTACTTAGGCCCTCCGCAACATAGTGAGATCCTATTTCAAAATAAGAAATAAAAGTGGGTTGGGGGTATACCCCAGAGGTAGAATGCCCCTGGGTTCAATCCCCAGTACCACAAAAAATAAAAATTAAAAATAAAATAGGGCTGGGGGTTACTGCAGAGGTTCATCTGGTTCAAAAAGAAACAAACAAGCCGGGCGTGGTGGCACACGCTTGTAATCCCTGCGCTTGGGAGGCAGAGACAGGAGGATCGCGCAGGTTTGTAGCCAGCCTTGTTCAAAGCCAGCCTCACTGGCTTAAGAGACCCTGTTTCCAAATAAAAGTATAAAATAGGTCTGGGAATGTAACCCGGAGGTAGAAGGGTTTTCAGGAACCCCAGTACCACCAAAAACAAACAAACAAACAAACAAACGAACAAATAAATAAATAAATAAATAAATAAATAAATAAATAAATAGAAGCCTGGCATGGTGGCACATGCTTGTAATTCCAGCATTTGGGAGGCTAAAACAGGGAGGATCGTGGTTGAGGACAGCCTCAGCTACTACTTAGTGAGGCTCTTTGGAGCTCAGTGAGACCCTGTTTCAAAATAAGGATTAAAAAATAGGGCTGGGGGAACTGGGCGTGGTGGCGCATGCTTAAAATCTCAGTACTTGGGAGGCTGAGACAGAGGATCAAGTGGGTTTGAAGCCAGCCACAACTACTTAGTGAGGCTCTTAGCACCTCAGTGTACCCTATTTCCAAATAAAAATATAAAATAGGCCTGGCAGTGTATCTTGGAGGTAGAAGGCCCCTGGGTTTCATTCCCCAGTACTACCATAAAAAAATTTAAAAGGGGGGAGGGGTGGCTGGGCGTGTAGCTTGGAGGTAGAAGGCCTTGGGTTCCATCCCAGTACTGAAATAAATAAATAAATAAATAAAAGGCTGGGGTGTGGCTCAGAGGTAGAACACCCTTGTGTTCAATCTCTAGTAATAAAACAAACAGGAAAAGTAATGCTTTTTTTTCTTTTCTTGTGTGTGTGGCACTAGGGATCAAACCCATTGAACTACATCACCACCCATAGTTTCTTTTTTTATGTGTGTGGCCCAGGGGATGGAACCCAGGGGGGGGCATTCTACCTCTGAGCTACACTCCCAGTTCTATTTTATCTTTATTTTGAAACAAGGTCTTGCTAAGTTAATGAAAGCCTCACTATTTGCTGAGGCTGTCCTCAAACCTACAATCCTCCTGTCTCAACCTCCCAAGTACTGGAATTACAAGCACGAGCCACAATACCTAGCTTCTTATTTTTGATATTTGGAAAATATAGAAAAATAACAAATAAAGAAAAATCAATTATATATCCTTTAGTGGCAACATTTCTATTATTAGCATTTTTACTATATTTCCTTCTGGACTTTTGTGTTTTAATATTTTATTCAGAAACAAAGTCTCGCTAAGTTTCTAAGAATCTCATTAAATTGCTGAGGCTGGCTTTGAACCTATGATTCTCCTGTCTCATCCTCCCAAATACTGGGACTACAAACGTGGGCTACCATTCTCAGCTGTCTTTCTGATCTTTTAAAAATTGGTTTTAGAGCCAGGCATGGTGGCAACTCTTGTAATCCCAGCATTTGGGAGGCTGAGACAGGATGATCAGGGTTCTCAGATAGTCTTAGCTACTTAGTGAGGCCCTTTGCAATTCAGTGAGACCCTGTTTCAAAATAAAGAATTAAAAATTGAGCCGGGCGTGGTGGTGCACACTTGTAATCCCGGCGCTTGGGAGGCTGAGACAGGAGGATCGCGCAGGTTCGAAGCCAGCCTCAGCTACTTAGTGAGGCTCTCAGCAACTTAGCGAGACCCTGTTTCCAAATAAAATAGAAAAAAGGTCTGAGAGTATAGCCCGGAGATGGAAAGCCCCTGGGTTCCACCCCCAGTACCACCAAAAAAAAAAAAAAAAGAATTAAAAATTGGGCTGGGGGTGTAGTTCAGATGTAGAATGTCCCAGGGTTCCACCCGCAGTACTGCAAAGATAAATAAAAAATAAATAAAAATTGGTTTTAGACCAGCATGATAGTGCACGGTTGTAATCCCAGCATTTGGGAGACTGAGACAGGAAGAACACGGTTTATGGCCAGCTTCAGCTACTTAGTGAGGCCCTTTGCTACCCAGTGAGACCCTTTTTCAAAATAAGGACTAAGCTCCAGGCGTGGTGGTACACGCTTGTAATCCCCACGCTTGGGAGGTGGGATGACAGGAGAATTGTGCTGGCTTAAGAGACACTGTTTCCACATAAAAAAAAAAAAAGTTAAAAAATAGGTCTGGGAGTGTAGCCCATGGGAGTGTAGCCCGGATATAGAAGGGCTTCCAGGAACCCCAGTACCACCAAAAAAAAAAAGAGACCCTGTTTCCAAATTAAAAAAAAAAAAAAAACCTGCCCTGTTTTATTTTTTTAATTAAAATTTATTTGTTGCCACCTGTTTCATTTTTTTAATTAAAATTTATTTGTAAACTGGGCGTGGTAGCCCACGCTTATATCCCTGCGCTTGGGAGGCTGAGACAGGAGGATTGCGAAGGTTCGAAGCCAGCCATGCTGGTTTAAGAGACCCTGTTTCTTTTTTTTTTTTTTTTTTTTTTTACCCAGGGGCTTTTCCACGCCTGGCTAAGAGACCCTGTTTCTATGTTTGTTTGTTTGTTTGTTTTTTGTGGTACTGGAGGTGGAACCCAGAGGCTTTCTACCTCCGGGCTATACTCCCAGACCTATTTTCTATTTTATTTGGAAATAGGGTCTCACTAAGTTGCTGAAAGCCTCACTAAGTAGCTGAGGCTGGCTTCAAACCTGTGCGATCCTCCTGTCTCAGCCTCCCAAGCGCAGGGATTACAAGCATGTGCCACCACGCCCGGCCAAGACCCCTGTTTCTAAATAAAAATATAAAATAGCTCCTGGAGTGTAGCCCGTGAGATAGAAGGGTTTCCAGGAACCCCAGTACCACCCCCCCAAAAAAATGTATTTGTTGCCACATGTTTCATTTTTTATTTGAAAACTAAGTTACTGAGAGCCTTGCTAAGTTGCTGAGGCTGACCTCAAATCTGTGGTCCTTACTATCTCAGACTCCCAAATACTGAGATTATAGGCATGTGACACCATGCCTGGCAAACAATACTGGGGTTATACTTTATATGGAAACAGGGTCTCCCTAAATTGCTGAGAGCCTCACTCAGTAGCTGAGGCTGGCCTTGAACTTGTGCGATCCTCCTGTCTCAGCCTCCCAAGTGCGGGGATTACATTTTTTGCGGGTCTGGGGATGGAACCCAGGGGCATTCGACCTCTGAGCTACACCCCCTGCCCTATTTTTTTTTTTTTATTCTTTATTTTGAAACTGGGTCTCACTGAGTTGCAGAGGGCCACACTAAGTAGCTGAGGCTGTCCGCGAACCGCGATCCTACGGTCTCAGCCTCCCGAATGCTGGGATTACGAGCGTGTGCCACCATGTCCAGCTATACAATGGTTATCTTGAATTTTGTGTTTAGCTACCTGAAATCTCTTCAAGCTCTGTTTGTCTGTTTTTCTGTCAGTCTGTCCATCTCTCTTTTTCTCTCTTTGCTTTTTTATGAACACTTCACAGGCACCATTGATTAAATCACTGGCCATTGATGACTTAACCTTGAGCCCTTCTCTCCTCCCTGAAGGCTGGGGATAGACATAAAGGTCCCAGAGGTCAGTCCTCTAGTCCTGCCTCTGTCTTTGCCATAACTCCACCATCCTGAAGCTTTCTAGGGGCTGCCCATCAGTTCATTGTATACAGAAAGACAATTATCACTTTTAAGATTCCAAGGACTTTAGAAGTTCTATGTCAGGGCCAGGCTTGGTGGCACACACTTGTAATCCCAGTACTTAGGCTGAGACAGGAGAATTGTTAGGTTCTCAGCCAGCCTCAGTAATTTAGTGAGACCCTACTTCAAAGTAAAAAATAAAATAAGGCTAGGGTTGTAGCTTAGAGGTAGAACACCCCTGGGTTCAATTCTCAGCATTTAAAAAAAAAAGTTATATGTCAGGAAATGTTAATGAAGATCAAATATGTACTTTCTTGGTAGAGTTTATCTGCCCTCTGCTGGGATCCAAAAGCATATTCCAAACGGCTACTTCCTATATTGAAATAATTGCAGCCGGGCGTGGTGGCACATGCCTGTAATCCCAGCATTGGGGAGGCTGAGACAGGAGGATCCCAGGTTCACAGAGAGCCTCAGCTACTCAGATACTCAGCTGCTTAGTGAGGCCCTCTGCAACTCAGTGAGACCCTGCTTCAAAATAAAGAATAAGCCGGGCGTGGTGGCGCACGCTTGTAATCCCAGCATTCGGGAGGCTGAGACCAGAGGATCGCGGTTCGCAGACAGCCTCAGCTACTTAGTGAGGCCCTCTGCAACTTAGTGAGACCCGGTTTCAAAATAAAGAATAAAAAATAGGGCAGGGGGTGTAGCTCAGAGGTTGAATGTCCCTGGGTTCCATCCCTAGACCTGCAAAAATACAAATAAATAAAAAATAGGGCTGGAGGTGTAGCTCAGAGGTAGAATACCCCTGGGCTCCTTCCCCACTGCTGGAAAAAAAAAGAAAAAAGAAAAAGAAAGCATTGTGACACCAGTTTGGGTGTTTTTTTTTTTTTTTCCCCCAGTAGTGGGGATGGAGCCCAGGGAGGCGGAGACAGGAGGATCTGGCAGGTTCGAAGCCAGCCGCGCTGGCTTAAGAGACCCTGTTTCCAAATAGGTCTGGGAGTGTAGCCCAGAGGTAGAAGAGCTTCCAGGAACCCCAGCACCCCCATGCTCCCCACCCCCCGAAAAAGGGCTGGCCGGGCGTGGTGGTGGACACTTGTAATCTCCACGCTGGGGAGACTGAGAAAGGAGGATCGAGCAGGTTTGAAGCCAGCCTCAGCTACTTAGTGAGGCTCTCAGCAACTTAGTGGAGACCCTGTTTCAAAATAAAATATAAAACAGGTCTGGGAGTATAGCCTGGAGGTAGAAGGTCCCTGGGTTCCATACCCAGAACCAGCAAAAAAAAAATAAAAAAATAAAAATAAATAAATAAATAAAAATAGGCACTCTTGATTTATTACTGGGAGGAAAAACTGGCACAATTGCTATGTGGAGAAGTTTGACAATGTTTATTTATTAATATTTATTATTTATTTATTTATTTATTTGTTTTAATTTTTTTTTGCGGTACTGGGGGTGGAACCCAGGGGCATTGTATCTCCAAGCTACTCCCTCAGCCCTATATTTTAGTCCTTTTATTTTATTTATTTATTTTTTATATTTATTTATTTATGCCCAGGGGCATTCTACCTCTGAGCTACATCCCCAGACCTATTTTTTATTCTTTATTCTTTATTTATTTATTTTATTTGTGTGTGTGGGGGTACTGGGGTTCCTGGAAGCCCTTCTACCTCCGGGCTACACTCCCAGACTTATTTTATATTTTTATTTGGAAACAGGGTCTCTTAAGCCAGCACGGCTGGCTTTGAACCTGCGCGATCCTCCTGTCTCCGCCTCCCAAGCGCGGGGATTACAAGCTTGTGCCACCACGCCCGACTTTTATTCTTTATTTTGAAACAGGGTCTCACTGAGTTGCAAAGGGCCTCACTAAGTAGCTGAGGCTGTCCGCCAACCGCGATCCTCCAGTCTCAGCCTCCCGAATGCTGGGATTACAAGCGTGCGCCACCACGCCCGGCTCTTAATTTTTTTTAAGTTCTGAGGATGGGACCCAGGGGCATTCTACTTCTGAGCTATACCCCCAGCCCTATTTTTTTATTCTTTATTTTGAAACAGGGTCTCACGAAGTTGCCAAGGGCCTAAGTAGCTTAGATAAGCCGCAAACTTTGATTCTCCTGTCTCAACCTCCCAAGTACTGGGATTACAAGTGTGCACCACCATGTCTGGCTAATATCTACATCTATTTATTTATTTATTTATTCATTCATTTATTTATTATTTAATTATTTAATTATTTATTTTTGTGGTACTAGGGATGGAACCCAGGGGCATTCTACCTTCGAGCTACACTCTCAACCCTATTTTTTATTCTTTATTTTGAAACAGGTCTCACTGTGTTGCAAAGGGCCTCACTAAGTAGTAGCTGTGGCTGGCCGCAAACCATGATCCTCCTGTCTCAGCCTCTGGAATGCAAGCATGTGCCACAACACACAATTTATGCCTACTTTTTTTTTTTTTTTCATACTGGGGATGGAACCAAGGGGCATTCGACCTCCGAGCTATATCCCCAGCCCTATTCTTCATTCTTTAGTTTGAAACAGCATCTCACTGAGTTGCAAAGGGCCTCACTAAGTAGCAGAGGCTGTCCGGGAATCGCAATCCTCCTGTCTCAGCCTCCCAAATGCTGGGATTACAGGCGTGCGCCACCACGCCCGGCCATATCCTACTTTTAATAAACTAAATTGACATAAGACACCTGTGAGTCTGCATTGTGGCAAATGCCTGATATCCTGGTTACTCAGGAGAATGAGGCAAGATGATAGCATGTTTGAGGCCAGGCTCAGAAACTTAGCAAGACCTCAAAAAAAGGAGGGGATGGGGGCGGGGACAGCAAGAAGGGCTGGGGATATATAGATCAAGTGGCAGAGTGCCCCTGGGCTCAATCTCCAGTATGGCAAACAAACAAACAACATTTAGAATCAAATTCAACTCATTTATCTTTTTCTTTTTTGAGGCACAGGGATTGAACTTAAGAGCATTTTAAATTCTGAACTATACCCCCAGCCCTTTTTATTTTATTTATTTATTTATTTATTTATTTATTTATTTATTGTGGTACTGGGGATGGAACTCAGGGACTTTCTACATCCGTACTATACTCCCAGACCTATTTTCTATTTTATTTGGAAACAGGGTCTTACTTAGTTGCTGAGAGCCTCACTAAGTAGCAAGGGCTGGCTTTGAACCTGTGCGATCCTCCTGTCTCAGCGCCCCAAGTACTGAGCTTACAAGAATGTGCCACCACGCTTATTTTTTGTTTGGAAACAGTGTCCTGCCAGGTTGCTGTGAGTCTCACTAGGTTGCTGAGGCTATCCTTGAACATATGATTCTCCTGTCTCAGCCTTCCAAGTACTGAGGTTATAGCAGTGCGCCACCACACTGCAAATCTCATTCCTATGGTCGATTTTCCAACTTACTCCTAACCATACTTGCCCTCATTATCTTCTAGCCGCAGTGACTCTTTCAGCTTCTAAAATATGCCAACATATTTTTTTGAGGTACTGGGGACGGACCCCAGGGGCATTCTACCTCTGAGTTACACCCCAGCCCTATTTTTTAGTCTTTCTTTTGAAACAGGGTCTCACTGAGTTGCAAAGATTCTCACTAAGTAGCTGAGGCTGTCCGCGAACTGCGATCCTCCTGTCTCAGCCTCCCGAGTGCTGGGATTAGAAGTGTGAGCCCCCACGCCTGGCATGCTAACATCTTTCTAACTCAGAACATCCGCACGTGTTCTTTCGTCTGCCTTGGTTGGTGTTGTCTAGGCTTTTCCTATGGGTTGAAATTTTCAGCTTTGGGTTTAGGATGGCATTTGCTTAGCATGCATGAGGCCATGGGTTCAATCCTCAGTACCCAAAACAAAAACAAACCCCTGGCCATCCTGCATAAAAGTTGCTGAATACTGCCCCCTTCCCTCATTAGGCAGGAAGAGTAGGGCTTCCATCTTTGACCACCTAGTCTAAAGAAGACATCTCTCCCTTCACTGTTTTTATCGCATACCCTGACTGACTCTCTTCAACTTTCTTCATATCATTAGATGCTATTTGAGGCTGTCTATTTTCTTGGTTGTGTACTCTTTCCACTCTAGAATACGTTATGTCTTTATGACAGCAGGAACCATGTCTTGTCTTGATACTAACTCCATCTTCAGCAACCCATAATAAACATTTGTCGAATTAACTTACGCAGCATACGCTACAGGCTTTACAAATAATTCTTTCAACACTCAAAGAGGTTGGCATTAGATTCAGTACAGTTAAGAAACTTGCCTTACAGGAAAGTTGGACTCTATAGTTAAAATGCTTAGCCACAACGTGACGCTTCTTCTGCATACAAACTGTAGGATGGATGAAACTGACTGAATAAATGGAAATCTGAATGCAAACGCTCTTTGCGTCTGAGGATCCCCCCGCTCTCCCGCCAGGGGGCGCTCTCTCCCAAGGCTAGTCACCCGAGGCGCGCACCCCTTTTGCGTCTCGGGCTCGCGCGCGCTGTCGCGGCACCGGAAGTGACTGAGCTTGCAAGTTCCCCCGGTCTCCTCAGGGGAAACTGAGGCCGGCTTGTTCGGGAAAGACGGCGCGAGCAGTCAGCCAGGTAGGCTGGCCTGCGTCCGCGGCGCGGAACTCGACCGCGAAGAGCCAGCGGATCTGGAAACCACCCAGCCGATGAAAGGGGATGTGGCCCCCCAAGGCTCGCTGGACTCGCAGGTGAGAGAGCCGCCTCCTCTGTGAGTGACAAGCGCCGTGCCCATTGGGAGTCTTCGCCGTCCCGCTTCCGTGCCGACTGGGCTCGCTGATTGGCTGTGCTGGGGCGGGCGCCGGGGGTGAGACCCTCCTCCCCGCGAGGTCTAGGGGCGCCCCTGAGGGAGGGCGGTTGCTTAGCAACGGGGCGGTGGCTCGGCGGGTACCCAGCCTAGCGCGCGCGAGGAGAGCCAGGCTGCAGCCCACCCACCCCGGGCTCCGGAGAGGTGCAGCCCTCGAGCCCTCTCGGGGGCTCCAGGAAGCCGCCTTAGGCCTGTCCCTGGAAAACGTGGTCTCAGCTGTGGGGGGCCTCGACACCTCTTCCTGACCCGAGGAGAGGCCCAGCGCCTCCTCCTCACCCCGTCTTTGTGCAGGGCGCCGGCGGCCATTGTGTCCGGGTGGGGAATGGAGGACCTGGCATTCCCCCACCGCCACGTCCTGGGCCTTTGGGGACTTCAAAGAAAACCGGCGGTGTTTGTGGGGGGTCTCTGGCCTTCCCCGAACGCCCGAGGGCACCCTTCCCGAAGTCAGACCGCAGATCCAAGGCAGTTTCCCTACGTCCCTCCTCAAAATCTTGAGATCCATTGAGAAGTCCCTTCAGGGTTTTGGAAACCTCATCCAGGGCTGGTACTTAAATAGAAAAAGGAAGGAAAAAAAAAAAAAAAAAAAAAAAACCTAAAACCGACACTGAACTATACCAGCCACCTCCGGGAGAGTTCTCCTGACTCCCAGTAGGAGGCGGAGAGCCAAGGGGCGTGCAAGAGCGAGGGGGCTGGGCTCCCGGGTGGCTGGAGGCCGCAGTTGCGGACAGCAAAGGCCGGCCTCGATCCCGGCGATGGAGGAAGCGAGCGAGCGAGGGGGCAGGTTCCAGAGCTTCGCAATTCCTGTGTCGCCCTCTGGGCTTCCAGCCTACGCGGTCGCATGATCCCTCCGGCTGGAGCTGGTTTTTTTGCCAGCCGCCGCGAGGCCGGCTGAGTTACCGGCAACCCGGCCGCCACCTCCTCTCCCGACCTATGATACAAAAGATCTTCCGGGGGCTGCACCTGCCTGCTGTCGCCGGAGACAGATTTGAATGTAGGTGGTTCAGGGAGGGGGGCGGACTGCCCACGGGTGACTTTCCGAGGAATGGATTTCAGAGAAAAGGGGGTGGCTGAGGTAAAAGGGGCCGATGGGATGATTCAGACAGAGCCCACTGGTCCTTTCAATTTGACTTCATTGAAGTCTTCCGGAACCTGGACCCAGACCTTCGTAAGAGCCACAAAGAAACCGGTTCGGGTATCTGGAGAGAGAATGGGATGAGCTGTAGGGTAAGTGGCATGCATATTGATATTTTTCTCCTGAAGCTCTTTCTCTCTCTTCAGAACCTTATCTTGGCTTTGGATCTTAGAAGAGAATCACTAAGCAGAGACTGGACTCAGTGAGTGAGCAGGTGTTTTGGACAATGGACTGGTCGAGCCCATCTCAATTATAAAAATGTCTCAGAGCAACCGGGAGCTGGTGGTTGACTTTCTCTCCTACAAGCTTTCCCAGAAAGGATACAGTTGGAGTCAGTTTAGTGATGTGGAAGAGAACAGGACTGAAGCCCCAGAAGGGCCTGAAGCAGAGGTGGAGACCCCCAGTGCCATCAATGGCAACCCGTCCTGGCACCTGGCGGACAGCCCCGCTGCGAATGGAGCTACTGGGCACAGCAGCAGTTTGGATGCCCGGGAGGCTATCCCCATGACAGCAGTGAAGCAAGCGCTGAGGGAGGCGGGCGACGAGTTTGAACTGCGGTACCGGCGGGCATTCAGTGACCTGACATCCCAGCTCCATATCACCCTGGGGACAGCGTATCAGAGCTTTGAACAGGTAGTGAACGAACTCTTCCGGGATGGGGTGAACTGGGGTCGCATTGTGGCCTTTTTCTCCTTCGGCGGGGCACTGTGTGTGGAAAGCGTAGACAAGGAGATGCAGGTATTGGTGAGTCGGATCGCAAACTGGATGGCCACTTACCTGAATGACCACCTAGAGCCTTGGATCCAGGAGAACGGCGGCTGGGTAAGAACTGCGTCCCTTGTATCCCCCTTTTCTTTAGAGATCCCCAACAGCCTTTCCTGTCTATCTCTTTCTGTTGTTAGGTGATTGTTGGAGATGTTGATTGTTAAGGAGACCTACCTAGTCTCATATCACCACAGAGATGAACTGTTTGGAAACACTGATGACCACAACCACGAAGGACCAAATTCACCTTTTATTCTGGTCACCCTCATGACCCCACTCTTTCATATGCTTGTTCAGTTTCTCAGCAAAGAAAAACAGCCTGTGTGTTCATTTCGCTCCAACCTTTTGAGAGTGGAAGTTTGTCCAGTGTTTCCTTCACCCTGACACAATGGTTTACCACGTAGAGGGGTAATGGACTGATGGCCCGCCGCCCCTCCATCCTTTCTCCTGCAGGGGTGTCAACCCTATTCTGGCTTCCCTCCCCCAAATCAAGTTCTATTTAAGAATTTGAACGCATAGCACTCCTCTTAGGCCCTTGGGCCAGGCAGGAGTTCTCACTGGTGTGGAGACTGAGGATTCTCTGGTTTAGGGCAGTGTAGGCTATGCCAGTCGTATTTGTGCCGTGCCCCTAAATTCAACTGCCCTAGAGTGTGCATATTTCTGTGTGGTTGGCCTGTTTGTGAAGCTCTTGCTGTCACACATTAAGCCCTAGGACTTTGCACCTCACTGCCTGGGGTTGGTTGGGGAGCTCCAGCTGCTCTCTGTTACTTTTCAGCCAGAGCCCAAGGGCCTCTTCATCAAACACTGTTTGCTGGCAAAGCAAGAACCTGGTCTGTGGGGCTGTGTAGGACATTAAGGTTTGGTCACAGACTAGATACAGGTAGTAATTGTCCTGGTCCTGTCACTTAACTAGCTGTGTAACCTTGAGAGGTTGGATTTACTTTTTTTTTTTTTTTTAGAAGTTTTTTATTTTGCAGCATTTGGGAGGCTGAGACAGGAGGATCATGGTTCAGATAGCCTCAGCTACTACTTAGGCCCTTTGTAACTCAGTGAGCCTCCCAGGTACTCGTATTACAGGCTACTCCACCTCATCTAGCCGGTTTAACTTCCTAAGCCTTAGTTTCTTCCACTAAAAAAATGTAACAAGCTCTCCTTGTCTCGTTGAATATTATAAATCTTGGAAGATAATGTGAGCTTAGTGATTAGCACTAGCAAGTTCCTTTTGGAATCCTGCCCTTCACTGAGTCAGGATGAGATAGAGGTGAGAGCCCCCCCCCCCGCCCCCCATGGGGATTGAACCTGAGAGGCGCTCTACCTCCGAACTACACCCCCAGCCCTATTTTTTTATTCTTTATTTTTAAAATTTATATATATATATATATTTTTTTTTTTTGCAGTACTGGGAGTGGAACCCAGGGGCATTCTACCTCCGAGCTAAACCCCCTGCCCTATCTGTTATTCTTTATTTTGAAACAGGGTCTAAATAAATTGCAAAGGGCCTTACTAAGTAGCTGAGGCATCCACTAACTGCGATCCTCCTGTCTCAGCCTCCCAAATGCTGGGGATTACAAGTGTGGGCCACCACACCTGGCTTTATTTTTCATTTTTGAAAAAGGGTCTCACTAAGTTACAGAGGGCCTCACTAGGTAGCTGAGGCTGGATGTGAACCTGCGATCCTCCTGTCTCAGCCTCCTAAGTACTGGGATTAGGTGCGTGGGCCACCACACCCAGCTAGGTGAGAGCTTTTTTACCAGTGGTCACAAAGGCAATTTTTACCCTTCTTCAGTGAACTCTGTCCTATTTCCTTGCTAATCTCCCTGCCTAAGGAGGTGCAGAGCTTATGAGAGGTATTATGTCCATGTAGATTATGTAGAAACAGGCTGTGGAAAATAAGTCATCTATTGTAGGAGTTGAGGTGGAAGGGGCGTGCACTACTGCCTCAAGAATGTCAAGAATGCAGTTGTCCTTAGGCTGGGCCTGGGTGTGGCAGGCACTTCACTTTACCTTGAGAGCGATAGACTAGGTTTGCAGTGGAATCCCACACCCTCTTATTTCCTGTTTCTTTGCAACTTTACCAAGTCTCCCCAAGTCAGAGGTTAGATCTGGGGAAAAGTGGTGGGAGGTGGAGGGTTTCTTGAGCTAAGGATGGCCAGTCTTGGAATCGGCCTGTAAGGACAGATGCTAAAGTCGTCCCTGTTGGTTTGTGTAGTTACCTCTTCTGGGTTTTTTTTGTT
Source organism: Muscardinus avellanarius (assembly GCF_963383645.1). NCBI lineage: Eukaryota > Metazoa > Chordata > Mammalia > Rodentia > Gliridae > Muscardinus > Muscardinus avellanarius. The sequence continues at coordinate 48,191,067 of NC_137805.1, forward strand.
TTTTTTTTTTTTGCTTTGACTCTCTTTTGGTGCAAGTATTTGTTCAGCTGATACAGGAGAGACTGGATTCCAAAGTCTCAGATGCGTTCTCCATAGCATCTCCTAGAGACTTGGCCCTTTGTCTCCTTTGCCTCACCAGATTGTCCCAACACCAGGTGGGTTATTGCCACCTGTAAACAAAAGGCAGGCTAGAAGAGATGTCCGGCCTGCCGGCCAGCCTCTGCAGAGGGCCGCCCTGACCACAGAGAATCGCTACTCAGTGCTGTATGTGAAAGAAGGCTTGGGCATGGCAACTCTGGGCAAGTTCATTTGGTTTCCACTGAATTGAAATTCCATCTCCCATCTCTTTGCTCAAGAATTATCAGAGCCTGTTGAACAACATACCACATGTCACTTCCCTTTGGGGAACAGAGGCGATGTGTGCAGAAAAGCCAGTTATGTCAGAACCTTTTCTGGTCATGCATTCTTTCCCAGAGGCCAGGGGGTAAAGAACATTTGACTCAGTATTCTCTGAGCTGGACAGAAGGTACTCACCCACTTCCTCAGGTGCCACCCTGTTCTGAGATGCACAGACTGGCTACGCAGTGGTGTATCATAACCTTCCTGGAGGCTGCAGCTGGAAAATTCCTGAGTGAGGTACCAGGCCTCCTCACTCAGGAATTTGACATCCTAAATCCTACAGGAAAGGGGAATGGAATTGGCTTTTATTGAGTATGTGCTATGTATTAGGCGTTGTGGTAGGCACTTTCCTTATGCAACCCCATGTTAAGCATTTGCTATGAGGCAGGTGGTGTGCTAGGTGTCTGCCATAAGCCAGACATGATATCCTCTGTCGTGGAAATGACATACTCTTTTATATATTCCACACAGAAACCTTGCAAGTAGGTGAGTTTGTTTCCCGTTTATACAAGAAGCTTCTAGGGGCTGTGACTAACCACAGGTGTCTCTCAGCCAATTAAGTGTCCGAATGAGAATTTATTCTAAGCTTGGCTTAACTCTGAAGCCTAAACATTTTTTTTTTTTATCAACTTCAGGTTGTCCTGAGAGTAATAAAGTAATCTAGACAAACCGGCATAGAAAGTCAGACTTGCTATTGCACCAAGCAAACCGTACTTGTGAAGGTGCTCACTCTGTGCAGTGATCCTGACATTATTTAGGTAGCTGTGGGAAGAACAGTGCCTTTGTCATCAGTAGGTTTAGCTCCTGGTAGGTAGCCTCAGCTTCTAGCCTTGGTAAAACTGAAACATGACGGATGACTTGACAGTATTAGGGCTGCTCAGTCAGAGTGGGCTTCTTGTTGTTTTTTTTTCTATTGTTAAAACCTTATCAGAGCCAGGCGTGGTGGTGCACACTTGTAATCCCAAGCATTCGGGAGGCTGAGACTGGAGGATCACGGTTCGCGGACAGCCTCAGCTACTTAGTGAGGCCCTCTGCAACTCAGTGAGACCCGGTTTCAAAATAAAGAATAAAAAATAGGACAGGGGGTGTAGCTAGGAGTTCGAATGCCCCTGGGTTCCATCCCTAGACCCACAAAACAAAAAAAAAAAAAAAAAAAAAAAAAAACCTTATCAGAAGCCAGGCGTGGCAGCATACACTTGTAATCCCGATACTTGGGAGGCTGAAACAGAAGGATTGCAGGTTTGTGGCCAGCCTCAGGAATTTAGGCCCTCCACAATTTAGTGAGACTCTGCTTCAAATTGAAATAATAAAATAGGGCTAGGAGTAGAATGTCCCTGGGTTCCATCCCCAATACCACAAAGAAAAAAAAAACCTCAGAGCCAGGGTTTGGTAGCACATGCCTGTAATCCCAGGACTTGGGAGGTTGAGACAGGAGAATCACAGAGTATAGCCTCAGCAACTTATTAAGGCCTTTAGCAATTTAGTGAGACCCTGTTTCAAAATAAAAAATAAAATAAGATTAAGGCATGTAGCTCAGAGGTAGACCACTTCTGGGTTCAATCCCTAGTACCAAAGAACAAAAAAACCCTCAGGCCCTGCCAGTAGATGACAGTGGTGTGCATGCAGGGAGGTGGCCTGTCCCATCACCTGCTTAATTGCAGGGTGATGCTCCAAGGACTGGAATTCCATCCTCTAAACACATGACCACCTGCCTGAGTCATCTGGAGAAATGACAAACCTGTTCTTCTTTCTTGTCTATCAATCTCTCCCGCCAGTAAAACGGAATAATGATAGCCAGCTGCCATAGCTTGACTCTAGTAAAGTATCTAGAATAGAAGCCCTTCCCTACTTTAATTGTAGGGTAGAAGCACTTCTTTTAATGAATGGGCTTCCTCCCTCAGGGAAATGAACCCTGACCTAGAGTTACTCCTTAAGAAAGAAAGACAGCTGGGTTGGGTTGCACTTGCCTGTGATCCCAGTGCTTCGGAGGCTGAGACAGGAAAATCACAGGTTCAAAGTCAGCCTCAGCAACTTAGACCCTTTAAAAAAAAAAAAAAAAAAAGGAAAAAGGTTGAATATGCATCAGGACCCTGGTGGGCCAGGCTTCTTCTGGATAGTGGTCTCTGGAGAAATCCTTTAGGCAGACAAAAGCATCAATACTGAGAGCAATAAAGAAGGGTATGTGAAAGAAACTTGGCCTTTCCCAGGCTGCATGGCTCTTTGGTCTCTTAGTTCTGTGTGTCTTGCTTATTCTGTCTTCTTCAGCATGGATGTATGCTTAGTTGAAGCACCTCAACTCCCTTTGCAAATGTTGGTAATTCTGCGGTTTTCTTGGGGAAACCCCATCAGAAACCCCAAAAGTGGAAATTTTTAGTAATCTCATTCAGGTCCCAAAATGAGGTAGACGCATCTCAGGGGCTCCACCTTGGAACACCCATTTCTTTCAGGTATATATTTTAGTTTGCTCTTAAAATTCTATTGCCTTTGCAGGGTTTTCCAGACTTCCTAGGAATAATTTCCCCAGTAGCCCCATGAGGCCCTTTAGCTTCTGGTTGAAAATTACCCAGGTATTTTTTAGGGGGCCCCAACGGAACAGGGAGGGTGTTTCGTGACTTTCTTGTGGGCCATCACCAGATTTGTTTGGGCTGCATGAAGTAGCAGTGATTAGCTGATGCTTCTGTCCGCAGATACTGTCTAAGGCCAGTGGACCTAAGCATCTTCCTCTGTACGCTTAGCCTTCCATCACGGGGTTTTCTTTTAGCAATTATGGTTCTGTCTGGGTTTTGTGGTTTGATGTAGGGGTAATTCCCAGTGAGCAGCTCTTCGATAGAAACAGAATGTTCTACTACCTTAATTTAGCAGGGCCTCTGTCATCACCCCAACCAGAGCCGTGGGGTTGTCCCTGAAGACTCCCTTCCTTTGTCCTGGACCTCTTCTGTCCCTAAAGGTCACAGTCTTGTCTTCCCCATTCCCAGTTTGTAGACCTAAGTCAGGCAATCCCATTGGGTCTTTCTTGTTTAGCCGGGGGAAGAGAAGACTCTGGGGACTATGTCACCAGGAAGAGGACTCATTCTTTTTATTGGTATAGCCCCTAGCAAATCTTGCTTAAATGAAAAGAAGCTAACAGTGGTAGGGTTGAAGTTAGTACGGAGAAGACATCTCTAGTGGCTCCTCCCAGGGCTGGGAGCTCCTGAGGGTGGAGCGCACATCTTCTTCATGCTTGTTTCTCAGCACTGAGCACAAGTCTTGGGCCCAGCAGGTACTCTCTAATGAAAGAGAGATTAAATTCTATTATTTTATTTTATTTTTTGGTGGTACTGGGGGTTGAACCCAGAGGGATTCTACCTTCAAGCCACACCCCCAGCCCAATTTTATTTCTTATTTGAAAACAGGATCTCACTAGGTTGATGAGTCTCACTACTTGCTGAGGCTGTCCTTTAACCCGTGATCCGCCTGTCTCATTCTCCTAAGTACTGGGATTACACCACCATGTCCGGCTAAGAGATATTAAATTCTAAAGAAGCAGACAAAGCCAGGCATGGTGGCGCATGCTTGTAATCCCAGCATTTTGGAAGCTGAGACAGGAGGATTGCAATTTTTGGACAGCCGCAGCTACTTAGGCCCTTTGCAACTCAGGGAGACCCTGTTTCAAAATAAATAATAAAAAATAGGGGTCAGTGTAGCTTGGAGGTAGAATGCCCCAGGACTCCATCCCCAGTACTGCCAAAAAAAAAAAAAAAAAGAAAGAGAGAGAGAGGGGAGAAAGAAAGCAGACATTATCAAACCAGAATAACAGTTATGGAAGTGGCCCTTTACCTAATCATTTCTTTATTGATTTGATGTTCATTGAGCTCCTACTCTATGCCAGGCTCTCCCGGGTACTGGGAGTACAGCAGTGAACAAAATTAAATTTCTGTCCTGATGGAACTTGATTTTTTTTGGGCGGGACAAGAACACATAATCATATTTCTGTCACTCTGTCAGTGATGTACCATACATACCGTAGTGGTTCCATAAGGTTATATGGATTAATGACATTGAAGTCATCTTAGTTTGTGTTAGTACATGTTGATTTTCACACAGCAACAAAAAGCTCATAATGACGAATTTCTCCTATCCCTGTTGTTAAATGGCCTGTGACTGTACATATGTGTGTCAGGTGGTGGTGAGAGCCATGAAGCAGGTAAGGCAGGTTGAGCAGAGGGCATGCCTACCTAGCAGGGCAGGGTGAGGCTGCAGTTTTTATGCTTTTCTTTTTTTTCTCTCTCTCTCTCTTTTTCTAGTACTGGGGTGTACCTCTCTGAATGACACCCCCCCAGCCCTATTTTTTTTTTTTTTTTGAAACAGGGTCTCACTGATTTGCAAAGGGCCTCACTAAGTAGCTGAGGCTGTCTGCAAACCACGATCCTCCTGTTTCATCCTCCCAAATGCTGGGATTACAAGAGTGTGCCACCACACCTGGCTTTTGTTTGTTTGTTTGTTTGTTTGGTACTGGGGATTGAACCCAGGGACATTCTACCTCTGACCTACATAGGGCCCCACTAAATTGTGGAGGGCCTTGTTAAGTAGCTGAGGCTAGCCATGAACCTGCAATCCTCCTGTCTCAGCTTCCCAAGTACTGGGATTACAAGCGCGCGCCACCACTCCTGGCTCCACAGATAATTTTACTAATGTACATTTTCTTCATAGATGTTTCTTTTACAAAAGGACAGCATTTCATAGTTACTTCTAGGCCCACATTTTCTCAGAATGACAAAGAAGTATATTTTGGGGATGGCATACTGTGGCCTCCTGTAGTCTTGCTTTGGGCAGTGTATCCTGATCCCCAACAAAGGTCTTGCTTGCAGGTGTTATTTCAGCCAAGACCTGAAGAAGATAGTGCGAGACCCTACAGAGAGAATATTCCAAGCACAGAAATGAGGAAATGTGCTTGGTATTCAAGGATGGGCAAGGAGGTCAGTATAGCTGGGGCAAAAACACGGAGCAGAATAGTAGGAGGTCAAGGGAGAGTGTGGTTGTGGGAATGGAAGGAGAAGAAGCTGGGGGCAGAGCACCTTGGGCATTACAGGCTATTATGAGGATTTGGCTTTGGAAGGAGAGGCCAAAAAAGGTTTGGAGCAGGTGAAATAATTCTTGGAATTATGTGAGGGCGGTAGCAGAAAACCTAAGAGACTGGTGCAACTTCCAGAAGGAGAAGCATAGTGGCTTTGACGGTGGGCACGGTGGTAAGAGGGCACAGGAGAGTAAGACCAGGCTTGCACATGGGATATTGATGTGTTGGATCTATCTGACCACCTTGGAAGCCATCTTCTTCAACCACTTGAAGATCCTAGAATCACTGCTAATAAGTTGTTCTTTCTTTCTTTCTTTCTTTCTTTCTTTCTTTCTTTCTTTCTTTCCTACACCCCCAGCTTGCTTGCTTGCTTGCTTGCTTGCTTGCTTGCTTTCTTTCTTTCTTTCTTTCTTTCTTTCTTTCTTTCTTTCTTTCTTTCTTTCTTTGGTGGTACTGGGGATAGAACCTTCCTACCTCCGGGCTACACTCCCAGACCTATTTTTTATTTTATTTTATTTGGAAACAGGGTCTCTTAAGCCAGCAGGGCTGGCTTCGAACCTGTGTGATCCTCCTGTCTCCACCTCCCAAGCACGGGGATTACAAGAGTAATGCCCAGCCCCAGCCCTATTTTTTATTCTCTCTTTTGAAACAGGGTCTCACTAATTGCAGAGGGCTTCACTAGATAGCTGAGGCTGTCCATGAAACTGCAGTCCTCCTGTCTAAGCCTCCCAAGTTCTAGGATTATAAGTGTATGCCACCATGCCTAGCTTTTCTTTTTTAAATGAAAATTGAACCCATAGGCATTCTACCTCTGAGCTACACTCCAGCCCTTTTATTTTTTATTTTGAAACAGAGTCCCATAGCTGGGTATGGTGGCATATGCCTGTAATCCCAGCACTTGGGAGGCTTAAACAGGAGGATAGCAGGTTCAAGACCACTTTGAGCAACTTAGATCCTGTTTCAAAATAAAAAAATAAAATAAATTAGGGTCGGGGGTATATCTCAGAGTCAGAATGCCCCTGGGTTCAATCCCATTACCAAAAAGGGAAAGGAAAGGGAAGACCAGACACAGGGTCTCACTAAATTGCTGAGGCTGGCCTCGAACCTGCTATCCTCTAATTACTGCCTCCAAATATTGAGATTATAGGTATACATCACCATACTTGGTTATAAACTGTTCTTCAGGAATAGTTCTTTCCAAATTTGACATCCTGATGAATGGTTTGCCCCCATGTTAGCATTATTTCTGTCTCAATCACTGCAGCTTGTCTGGATTCAGGTGCTCACCCATGTCAGGCTGTGTGTCCTGGGCAAGCACTTTTGATCTCCCTTGAACTTTGCGGCAAATAATATCTCCTTCAGGGGTGGTGACGAAGACTCAGTGAGGTATACACCCTGGTGCCATGTTGGTATCATTATTTTTATCTTTACTGTAGGACTCAAGTCAGAGACCTGTTCACGGAATCTTTGTGTGTGTGTGTGTGTGTGATACTGGGGATTGAACCCAGGGACCTTCTACCTCTGCACTATATCTCCAATCTTATCTTATTTTTATATTGAAATAGGGTCTCGAGCCATTTGTGTTGGCACACGACTAATCCCAGTACTTGGGAGGACTGGAGGATCATAGATTCGAGGACTGCCTAAGCATAGAATGAGACCCTGTTTCAAAATAAAAATAAAATAGGGCTGGATGTGTAGCTCAGATGTAGAATGCCCCTTGGGTTCAATCCTCAGTGACACACACACACACACACACACACACACACACACACACACACAAGAAAAGAAACAAGCCGGGCGTGGTGGTGCACACTTGTAATCCCTGTGCTTGGGAGGCGGAGACAGGAGGATCGCACAGGTTCAAAGCCAGCTGTGCTGGCTTAAGAGACTCTGTTTCCAAATAAAAATATAAAAAATAGGTCTGGGAGTGTAGCCCGGAGGTAGAAGGGCTTCTAGGAACCCCAGTACCACCAAAAAAAAAGAAGAAGAAGAGGAGGAGGAGGAGGAGGAGGAGGAGGAGGAGGAGGAGGAGGAAGAGGAGGAGGAAAGAAAAGAAACAGGGTCTCACTAAGTTGCATAGAACCTTGCTCAGTTACTGAGGCTACCCGTGAACCTGTGATCCTCTTGTCTTAGCCTCCCAAGTATTGGGATTACAGGTGTGCCACTATGCCTGGCTCTCTTTGGAGAATCTTGAGCATCTATTCTTTTTCTTCCTAGTGATCCATTGGCACATCCTCAGAGTAGATCCTAGAAGTGTGCTTGTCATGGTAGACACTCCAATAGTGTGTATGTGCCATGGTGGACCAAATACTCCCTGATCTTGGTTCAGGATCCAAGTTCTAACTCACCAAGTCACTTCACCCCAGTTTCTCTTCTGAAATATGTAGGGCTTAAAGTAAACAGCCTAGGAATCCTGGTTCTTATTTTGTCTTGTGGCAGATTCCACCATGAAGGCAAATTTCACATCAGTTATGTTTTAGGATGGCTCTTTTCTGTCGACGATTCAGCACCTTAACTACCGCTAGTGTCAATAGTCCACGCGTATGTCGTGGCATATTAACGTTTACAAAGCACTTGCATATCCACCTTGTCTCTGGTCCTGTAGCCACTCAGGTGGAGGAGGATGGCATCTCCATTTGACAGGAGAGAAGTCAGATGCAAGAGATGAAGTGACTTCACTACTCAGTCACTGTGTGACCTGGACAAGTCTTTTTTTCTTTCTTTTTTTACGCAACTAGGGGTTGAACCCAGGGGCGTTTTGCCTCCCAGCTTACCCCCAGCTCTATTTTTTAATTCTTTGTTTTGTTGTGGTACTGGGGTGGAACCCAGGAACCTCCGAGCTATACTCTCAGACCTTTTTTTATATTTTATTTGGAAACAGGGTTTCACTAAGTTGCTGAGAGCCTCACTAAGTAGCTGAGGCTGGCTGTGAAACTGCGATCCTCCTGTCTCAGCCTCCCAAGTACTGTGGTTACAGGCATGCACCAGTGTGGCTGCTCATGGCTCCTATTTTATAGGAAACTTCGTGAGAGGCTCTAACCTTGTTCTGAAGATGCAGCAAGCTAATTCATGTTCTAAGTTCTCAAGTTCTCAGAACAATAACTTGCGAGCAGTAGCAGCAGTGGCACAGCATCTTCCTAGGGCTCCTTCAGTTACTTTGTCTGCCCTTCCATATCTAACACTGATTTTTGCAAATAGGATTTTTGTAGAAAAGAACTGTTTGTAGGACCTTCTGTTACTTGGTTTCATCCCCGATGAGATTCTCAGGCCAAGCTTATAGCAAGCTCAAAGCTGCAGGGCTTTTTGGGCAGACTCCAGAGCTCCCCTCGGAACTAGAGGTTTTTCTCTTGCTCTTCAGGAAATGCCTTTGCAATGACTTCCATGGACTGCTTCCTGTCCCGGCCCAGCAGCTGAATTCCTGCCGGCCAGAGTGTGGAAACTGGAAAGTAATGTCCCTAGAGGCGCCCTCAGCTACTTTTTTTTTTTTTTTTTTTTTTACCTAGCCTCTCCCCTCCAGCCTGTGTTCCCTTCAAGATTTAGAGAATGCCTCTTTGTTCAGTTCTGCCAGACCATTCCTCCTGCTCACCCTAGGCCGTGGGGGTCAGTCAGAGCTCCTGGGTGGGTTCCCTCCTTGGCCTGTCACTCGGTATAAGGTTCAGTCATGGCCTCCCCATAGAGAAGCATTAACCCTGTTACAGGAGTGCCCTGTGTCTGAGCTCTCCAGGAGTCCCATCCCATGCTTGTATAGGACAGAGATTCCTAAGGGTGATCTCTGAGGTCTGGCCCATATAAATCCTGCCTCTGGGAAATTGATGACAGAGGTCAGGGCGAAACAGCCTGCCGTGGTGTCCCACACACACACCTTTCAGGAGGAAACGAAAAGATTGAAAACCTTGTTGAACAATCATCTGTGGAATGGGAGCCAGCCTGGGAGGGGATTGGAATGTACTCAACTATGCCTCAGATCCTTTGTTCTACTCTTGAAAGGGAAACATTCCCCACCCTCCTCCGTGGCCAGACACACACACACACACACACACACACACACACACACGTGCCTTTGTTCCCCAAATCAGAGTCAGGCAGGGCCAGGAACACAGTGTCCCTTCCAAGGAGCCTGACTCCCCAGAGGCTGGCCTCTGGTCACTGGGACTGGGACTTCTGCCCAGGAGCCCCCAGTCTCATGTTCTTTTCACCAAAGAGTCTCTTGGAGACTGAAAACTTGGCTACAACAGCTGCCCAGGCATTTCTCTGGAATTATCTCATGGGATGCCCATGTCCCAGGATTAAACAGTCCCTCCCTCGTACTGGCTGGGTGACTAACATCATTGTTACTATTAATAGTACCTTTTATTGAGTGCTTACTGTATACCATGCATTGTTCAGAGTGCTTTATATTATTAATTGATTCCATTCGCACAGCCACACCCTGAAATACATACTATTATTATCCCCTTCTCAAAACCAGAAAACTAAGCCAGGCTTGGTGGCACACGCTTGTAATCCCAGCATTTGGGAGGCTGAGATACGAGGATCGCGATTTGCAGACAGCCTTAGCTACTTATGCCCTTTGCAACTCAGTGAGACCCTGTTTCAAAATAAAGAATAAAAAATAGAGCAAGGGTGTATCTCGGAGGTAGAATGCCCATCCCCATACCACACACACACACCAATAAAAAATAAAACTTAGGTACAACTAGTACACAACGTAGCATAATTAGTAAGTGGCAAAGCCTGGAAAGGTAGCATTCAAACTCCAATTTTTTTTTTGGTGGGGAGAGATATTGGGGATTGAACCCAGGAACAGTCTACCACTGAGCTATACTCCCAGCCCTGTTTTTTATTTTTTATTTTAAAATAAGACCTCACTAGGTTGCTGAGGCTGGCTGGGAACCTGAGATCCTCCGGTCTCAGCCTCCCAAGTACTAGGATTACAGGAGTGCACCACCACGCCTGGCTTTGTTTTTTATTTTGAAGCAGGGTCTTGTTAAGTTGCTGAGCTGGCCCCAAACTTCTGATCCTCCTGTTCTAGTCTCCCAGGTCCTGCGATTACAGGTGCAACACTATGCTGGCTTTTTTATTTTTATTTTTTGAGACAAAATGTTGCTAAGTTTACAAAGATTTTGTAATCTTTCTGCCTGAGCCTCAAGTAGCTAGAGCTGCATGCATGTGCCGCCAGGGCTACTCCCAAGCTCTCACTTTAAAACGCTGCACTGTGTCCCTTACCACTGTCGAGCTGACCGTTGACTTTTATCCAGTGCCTACTGTATGACAGGCCTTTATTGACATCATCTGTGTCGAGATTTGAGAGGGTTCCTATTTAACAGCAGACAGAATCAAGATTTGAAATCAGGTCTGTCTTATTTTAAAGCATATGCTTTTTAACTCTAATTCTTAAAAAAAATCTTACAGCCGGGCGTGGTGCGCACGCTTGTAATCCCAGCATTTGGGAGGCTGAGACCGGAGGATCGTGATTCACGGACAGCCTCAGCTACTTAGTGAGGCCCTCTGCAACTCAGTGAGACCCTGTTTCAAAATAAAGAGTAAAAATTGGGCAGGGGGTGTAGCTCAGAGGTCAAATGCCTCTGGGTTCCATCCCCAGACCCGCAAAAAAAAAAAAAAAAAAAAAAAAAATCTTACGGGTAGATACTATTTAATTTAATTGTTGAGAAAACTGAGGCCAAAAAAAAAAGTGATGTGCCCAGGGCTTCGCGGGCTAGAACTAGGAAGAGCAGGATTCAAATTCAGGATGCTTGGCTTCTAGATATTCCATTCCTTTAGTAATCTGCAGCATAATGACAGTTCCTTTTGTGTGCATTGTAATGCTTTATAACTTTCATCATTTCTCAGCAAAGTGGGTGCAGGTGGGTGTGTTTACTCTAATTCCTAGGGACGTAACTAATGCAAGGTGGCTTGTCCTGTAGTGACAGCATCAGACTTAGAACCCGTGGTCTAGCTTTTTTTTGTTGTTGTTGGTACTTTTATTTTTTGGTACTAGAGATGGAACTGAGGGGCCTTCTACCTCCAGGCTATATTCCTAGCTCTATTTTATCTTTTATTTGGATATAGGGTCCTGCAGAGTTGCTGAGAGCCTCACTAAATTGCTGAGGCTGGCTTCAAACCCACAATCCTCCTGTCTCGGCCTCCCAAGTACTGAGGTTACAGGTGTGTGCCACCATGCCTGGCTTTATGTTCTAGTTTTTTGTATTTTGTTTTGTTTTTGTTTTTTGATTTTTGTGGTGATAGAGATGGAACCCAGGGGCATTCTACCTCTGAGCTACACCCCAAGCCCTATTTTTTATGCTTTATTTGGAAACAGGCCTCCCAAGTACTGGTCGTTACCACACCCAGCTGGGTTTTTGTTTGTTTTGTTTTTCCTTTTTTTTTTTTTTTTTCCTTTTTTTTTTTTTTTTCCTTTTTTTTTTTTTGTGGTACTAAGGGTTGAACCCAGGGCCATTCTACCTATGAGCTACACTCCCAGCCCAATTTTTTATTTTTTATTTTATTTTTTTTGCAGGTCGGGGAATGGAACTCAGGGGCATTCGACCTCCAAGCTACACCCCCTGCCCTATTTTTTAGACTTTATTTTGAAACTGGGTCTCACTGAGTTGCAGAGGGCCTCACTAAGTAGCTGAGGCTGTCCAAGAACCGTGATCTTCCGGTGTCAACCTCCTGAATGCTGGGATTACAAGCCTACACCACCAAGCCCGGCCCGATTTTTTATTCTTTATTTTGAAATGGTTTCACTAAGTTGCGGAGGGCCTAAGTAGCTGAGGCTGTCCACGAACTGCAATCCTCTGGTCTCAGCTTCCCAGGTTCTGGGATTACAAGCATACGCCATCACACCCTGCTCCCCAATTCTATTTTTTATTCTTTCTTTTTGGAACAGGGACTCCCTAAGTTGCAGAGAGCCTCACTAAGTAGCTGAAGCTAGACACGAACTTGTGATCCTACTGTCTCAGCACCCCAAGCACTGAAATTCCAAGTGTGTGCCACCGCACCTGGCTCATGTTCTAGTTTTTAACCCAATGTTATCAATGCTGTCTGCCTACCCTAAGGCAAGACCCACTGTTTGAAGATGTCCTGGGAGTTGTTGTTTAGTTGTTGTTAAATCAGCAAATACTGATGAATGCCGTAAATGCTGAGCGCTAGGGACGGCGTAGTAGTGAGTGAGGATGCCGTCTCTTGGTGGTGTCTACAGTACTCCACACCTCAGGGCCTGGCTGCTGTCCCTTCTCTGTCTTTTTTTTTTTTTTTTTTTTTTGCAGGACTGGGGATAGAATTGCAGGGACATTCTACCAACGAGCTACACCCCCAGCCCTATTTTTTATTCTTTATTTTGAAACAGGGTCTCACTGAGTTGCAAAGGGCCTCACTAAGTAGTAGCGGAGTCTGTCCACCAACCGCAATCCTCCTGTCTCAGCCTCCCAAATGCTGGGATTCCAAGTGTGCGCCACCATACCCGCTCCTTCACTGTCCTGATTAGTTCCTTCCTTCCTTTCTTTCTTTTCTTTTTTTTGGCGGGTCTAGGGATGGAATCCAGGGGCATTTGACCTCTGAGCTGAGCTACTACACCCCCTGCCCTATTTTTTATTCTTTATTTTGAAACAGGATCTCACTGAATTGCAAAGGGCCTCACTAAGTAGCTGAGGCTGTCCTTCAACCCCGATCCTCCGGTCTCAGCCTCCGGAATGCTGGGATTACAAGCATGCTCCACCACACCCGGCTTTTTTTTTTTTTTTTTTTTAGTGGTACTGGGGATGGAACCCTTCTACCTCTGAGCTACATTCCCAGACCTATTATATATATATATATATATATATATATATATATATATATATATATTTTTTTTTTTTTTTTTTTTTTTTTAATTTGCAAACAGGGTCTCTTAAGCCAATGAGGCTGGCTTTGAACCTGGGCAATCCTCTTGTCTCCGCCTCCAAGAGCAGGGATTACAAGCGTGCTCCACCATGCCCAGCTGTCCTGATCAGTTTCTGCATATCACGTATACATCCCCTCAGTTTCCAGACATACCAGTCAGAATTTGTTATAGTTAGTATGTAATTAGTTTTCAATTGCTGTGTCAGAATACCTGAGGAAAAGCCGGGCGTGGTGGCGCACGCTTCTAATCCCAGCATTCGGGAGGCTTGAGACCTGAGGATCACGGTTCGCGGACAGCCTCAGCTACTTAGTGAGGCTCTTTGCAACTCAGTGAGACCCTGTTTCAAAATAAAGAATAAAATATAGGACAGGGGGTGTAGCTTGGAGTTCGAATGCCCCTGGGTTCCATTCCCAGACCCGCAAAAAAAAAAAAAATAAATAAATAAATAAATACAAAAAAAAATACCTGAGGAAAGTGGCTTAAAAGGAGGGAAGATTTATTGCAGAGGTTTCAGTCCGTGGTCACTTGATTTCTTTGTTTCTGGGCCTGTGGTGAGGCGAAACATCATGGCAGGGAGCATGTAGTGGACCAAAGCTGCTCATTTCATGGTAACTAGGAAGCAGAGAGAGAATGTGTGCAGAAGGAAAAGGCCAGAGACAAATGTGCCCTATAGGGCACGCCTCCCAGTGACCTTCCTCCAACTAAGCTCCACCCCCTAAAGTTTCTACCACCTCCTAAAAGCCCAGTAAGTTATGAATCCAATGGATCAGTCCAGTTATGAGGTCGGAGTCCTCAAGCTCCAATTACCTCCAAAGGCCCTATTCTGAACACTGCTACAATGGGTACTAGGCCTTCAATACAATTTTTTTTTTTTTTTTTTTTTTTTGGTGGTACTGGGGGTGGAACCCAGAGGCTTTCTACCTCCAGGCTATACTCCCAGACCTATTTTCTATTTTATTTGGAAACAGGGTCTCACTAAGTTGCTGAGAGCCTCACTAAGTAGCTGAGGCTGGCTCCGAACCTGTGCGATCCTCCTGTCTCAGCCTCCCAAGCACGGGGATTATAAGCGTGCACCACCACGCCCAGCTCCTTCAATACAATTTATGAGCTTTGGGAGACATTTTAGATCCAGACTATTAACTTTCAACCCACACGGAGAAAAAACTCTGAGCTGGGATAGTTGGTCCACACCTGTAATCTCAGTACTTGGAAGGCTGAGACAGGAGGCTCACAGGTTTGAGGACAGCTTCAGTAGCTTAGTGAGACACTCAGTGAGTTAGCAAGACCCTGTTAAGAAAAGCCTGGGAAAATAGCTCAGATAGAATGCCCTGGATTAACCCCACTACTGGGGGGGGGGGGGGCAGATGAACGCTGGAATTTACATTTGCAGTAGGTTGACTCCTTGCTGGTGACATTTGGGAGGCTGAGATGGGAGGATTACGTCTTGGACAGCCTCAGCTACTTAGTGAGGCCCTTTGCAACTCAGTGAGATCCTGTTTCAAAATAAGGAATAAAAAATAGGGCTGGGGATGTACCTCAGAAGTAGAATGCCCCTGGGTTCAGTCCCCAGTACTGCAACAAAACAAAATTAGTAATAATAACAGACATGGCTCTGTGTGATGGTGCACTCTTGTAATCCCAGTGCTTGGGAGGATGAGAGAAGATTATCACAGGTTCAAGAACAGCCTTAGCAATGTATCAAGGCCCTCTACAATATAATGAGACTCAGTTTCAAAATAAAAATATAGGCCGGGCGTGGTGGCGCAAGCTTGTAATCCCGTGCTTGGGAGGCAGAGACAGGAGGATCACGCAGGTTTGAAGCCAGCCGCACTGGCTTAAGAGACTGTGTTTCCAAATAAAAATATTAAAAATAGGTCTGGGAGTGTAGCCTGGAGGTAGAAGGGCTCCCAGGAACCCCAGTACCACACACACACACACACACACACACACACACACACACACACTAAATAAATAAATAAATAAATAGTAGGGCTGGGGTGTAGCTCAGAGATAGAATCCCCCTGGCTTCATTCCTCAGTTACAAGAGGAAAAATAATAATTATAACAGATACTATTGCTTTTTTTTTTTTTTGGTACTAGAAATTAAAGGCAGTGGCATTCTACCTCTGAGCTATACCGCAGCCCATTTTATTTTTATTATTATTATTACTGTTTATTTATTTATGATAATGGGGAAGGAACCCAGGGACATTCTATCTCCAAGATTTATCTTTTTATTTGAAGTCAGGATCTAAGCTGAGGTTTTGCTAAATTGTTGAGGCTGTTCTCAAACCTGCAACCTTGTTTCAGTCTCCCAAATACTGGGATTCCAGATGTATGCCACCATGCCCTGCAGACACTATGGTGGGGTGTGTGTGTGTGTTACCTGGGATTAAATCCAGGGACATTCTACCTCCAAGACTCCAAGATAAACCCCCAGCTCTATTTTATTTTTAGTCAGGATCTTGCTCAGTTGCTGAGGGTGACTTTGAACCTGTGGTGCGCCTGTCTCAGCCTCCCAAGTACTGGGACAGGCATGTTCCATCAAGCCTGACTGGACACTGTGTTTTGAGTACTTGCTTGCTCTCTGCCAGATGCTGTGTTCATGACCTTGGTATAATCATCTTAAATGGTCCCCACAATTGTTCAGGTGTGAAGAAGAAGGCTCAGTGAGGCCGCATAATGTGTCCATGGTAACACATCTTGTAAAAGGCAAGAGTTCAGTCTTAAACCAAAATGTGTTTGGTGCCAAAACTTTTTCTTAAGCCTCTGTGTCATTGCCTTTTTGCAGGCCTAGACTGGCTTGTTTTACCCTAAGTACCTGGCACGGGGTCTGTGGCTGGGCGAGGTTTGACCAGGGTCTGCTCAGTGAACATGAGGGGCTGTTGCCTTTGGGTGCAAGTTAAGCTACAAAAGTGTCTTCTGCCCCTAAAAAAGTAAACTCATCTGAAGCAGAAGGAATAGACCAAAGCACTTTGGCGAATACCTTGTGCCGAATCTGTGATGCAGATTCCAAAAGCAGAATAGGTTGGGCCCACTGGCTGCATCCCACAGGTGCCCTGGGCCTCTGCCAAATGGGCCTACTTCCACCATCAGCTACCCATCTGATTACTCCATCCAGAGGTGCTTAAAACCCTGCACCTTTTCCCTGGCCAACGCATCACCAGTCTAGACTCTTGTGGAGTCAGGAAGGAGGGTGGGCAACTGGGGACCTGAATAATCATAGCTTTCTCAGCAAGGAAGCTAATAGTTAATCTCTTCTTGGTGGGTTTGGTGTTTTTCCTCTGCCTAGATCACTCTTTCTGATTGGGGTGTGTATGTGTGTGTGTATGTATGTGTGTATATATGTGTGTTATGTGGGACTGAACTCTGAGGCATTTTGCCTCCGAGCTACACCAGCCCTTTTTGTTTTTTGTTTTGAAACAGGCTCTCATTAGGTTGCTGAGAGACTTACTAAATTACCGAGGCTGGCCGTGTACCTGGGATCCTCCTATTCTCAGGCTTCCAAGTACTGGGATTATAGGCGTATGCCACCACCCCCGGCTGAGAAGTCTTATCATTCAGGTCTCAAATACCACTTCCTCAGAGGTCATTTATGTTTACATGTTTACTCTCTATCTCATCCAGGAAAACATAGCTTTCAGAGTATAAGGCCTTGTTTTGCCTTTTTCTTCACTCCCAGCACCTACCAGAGTGCTTGGCACATAGGAAATACTCTGCAAATATGAATTACTGTGCAGGTAGACCTAGCCTACTGCCTGATGTAGCTCAGTGTTAGGCATCACTGCTTACTATGATGGTGTGCACCATGAAGGCATTAAGTAGGTGAAAGAAGCTGGGTATGGCAGCCCACACCTGTAATCCCAGTACATGGGAGGCTGAGACAGGAGAAGCAAAGGTTTGAGACCAGACTTAGCAATTTAGAGAAGCCCTCTCCAGCATAGTGAGACCCTGTTTCCAAAATAATAATAATAATAAAAATAATAATAACAACAACAACAACAATAATAATGATGATGACGATGATGATGCTAGGGATATAGCTTGGAGGTAGAATGCCCTCCAAGCATTTTTTGGTACTGGTTCAATCCCCAGTACCAAAAAAAAAAAAAAAAAAAAAAGGTGAGAGGAACATGGCAAGGGCAGGCTAGATGGGTAAGATCACCCAGACAGATCTCCATGGAGGGCAGATGTTTTTGAAACATTTGGGATAACCCAAGGAGCCAGACTGCCTACAGCTGAAGAGGATCTGGGTTGGCAGTGAAGATGGTCAGGCAAAAGAGAGCCGGTGACCAGTGACAGAGGCCTTTGGGCAGAAGGATGGGGATGGCTAATGGTAGAGGTGGGCTCAATTGAGTGAGGCCTGGAGTACCTGTGGGTCCCCAGTAGCCCTGGGAAAAAGAATCCTTGCCAGTCAGAGCTCAGTAGGCAGAATGGAGGGAGATAAAGGCCAGAGAGGCACCTGTGACCTGCAGAACAGGTAGACTGCCTTGCTTGTTACTTGGGAGCTCAGAGCCAGGTGCAGATTCAAAGGATTGATTGAAGCCTTTTGGCAACTCTGGTCTCAGCATGGTAAACATCACCTGTCTCCTGCCACCTGCTGCAGCAATGCCAGGAGAGTACCCTGGGCAGGCCTGAAGGGTCTTAGCTTCCTAGCTATCCTGGTGGAGTGAGGAATACCCTCCAAGAGAGGCCACTCATCCCTGCCCCATTGCTTCTTCTTTGAAAGGATCAGGTGATACTAAGGTCTCCTGCCTAAAAGGCCACCATAGTTCCTGCCTAAAGAAGGCAATGGGAGCCGTTGACAGCTGGGCCCAGTTCGGGGGAGGGGTCAGTTTGGGAGCAGGTGCAGATTTCGGGGAGGGTGGGGCCTGAAGGGAAGTAGGGATCTTAGTAGGTTGCAGAATTTCTCTCACCACCACCACCCCCCAGCCACAGCTGGCTTCTTCAGGAACCTGATGACCTAGTTACAATGCTTAGAAATAGTTAGCTTAGCCGAAGTGGTGGCGCATGCTTGTAATCCCAGTACTTGGGAGGCTGAGACAGGAGGACTCAGGTTCCCAGACAGCCTCAGATACTTAGTGAGTCCCTGTCAAATTTAGTGAGACTTTGTTTCAAAATAAAGAATAAAAAAATAGGGCTGGGTTGAGTGTGGTGGTGGTGGTGCACAATTGTAATCCCAGCATTTGGGAGGCTTAGACAGGAGGATCATAGTTCACAAGCCTCAGCTACTTAGGCCCTTTGCAACTCAGTGAGACCCTGTTTCAAAATAAAGAATAGAAGCTGGGTTCACACTTATAATCCCAGCATTTGGTAGGCTGAGACAGGAGGATCTGGTTTTGCAGACAGCCTCAGCTACTCAGTAAGGCCCTTTGCAACTCAGTGAGACCCTGTTTCAAAATAAAGAATAATAAATAGGGCTGAAGAGCCGGGCGTGGTGGCGCACGCTTGTAATCCCCGTGCTTGGGAGGCTGAGACAGGGGGATTGCACAGGTTCAAAGCCAGCCTTAGCTACTTAGTGAGGCTCTCAGCAACTTAGTGAGACCCTGTTTCCAAATAAAGTATAAAATAGGTCCGGGAGTATAGCCCGGAGGTAGAAAGCCTCTGGGTTCCACCCCCAGTACCACCAAAAAAAAAAAATAATAATAATAATAAATAGGGCTGAGGAGGGTGTAGCTTGAAGGTAGAATGTCCCTAGGTTCCATCCCCAGTACTGGGGGGAAAAAAATCACACTAGGGTGTAGTTCCGTGTAGCCCTTGGGTTCAATCTCCAGCACCACAAAAATAGAATAAAATAAAATAAAAATAAAAGAATAAAATAGGACTTGGGTATGTAACTTGGAAGTAGAATACCCCTGGGTTCCATCTCCAATACCAAAACTAAGGTCAGGTACATGACAAACCTGTGCTAAGCATCACTCTCTCCAGCCTTAGGTTCCTCGTTATGAAAAAAGGATAACAACACAGTGCTTTTGTGTGTGTGTGTGTGTGTGTGTGTGTGTGTGTGTGTGTGTGGTACTGGGGGTGGAACCCAGAGGCTTTCTACCTCCAGGCTATACTCTCAGACCTATTTTATATTTATTTAGAAACAGGGTCTCACTAAGTTCCTAAGAGCCTCACAAAGTAGCTGAGGCTGGCTTCGAATCTGTGCTAGCCTGTCTCAGCCTCCCAAGCACGGGGGTTACAAGCGTGCGCCACCACGCCCGGCTATAGTGCTTTTCTTGAAACACTTTTATGAGCATAAAAATATCTGATAAGATGCCTATAGCGCTTATGACAGAACCTGTCATACAATCATTATTTAGTATAACAGCTAGTATTATTACTATTCTCATCAGATTGGGATCACAGTTGATCAAATTGCTATGGTTATTATTGGAGTTACTCTCCAAGAACAAATTTTCAGGCTGATAGATTATGTGGACAGTCTTTAGACCAAGAACTTGGAGATTTGGAGATTCTAAAGTTGGGATCGTGGCTCACAACCTCATTCCCACTTTCTCCACTAGGGCCTCAAGCCATAACTTGTGCAGTTTGGCTAGTGTTGTTGACTTGGACAGTGGGACATAGGATATCCAGAAAGAGAAGGACCTCTTTGTTGACTGATTGGAAGACTTAATGAGTTAAATATTTAAAGTGCGTAGGATGCTGGGCATAGTGGTACACACTTGTAATCCCAGTACTTGGGAGGCTGAGACAGGAGGATTGCAGGTTCAAAGCCAGCCTTGGCAACATGGGAGGCTTTCAGAAACCTAATGAGACCCTGTTTCCAAATAAAGAAATAAAATTGAACTGGGGGCATAGCTTGGAGGTGTGCTGCCTTTAAATTCAATCCCAGTGCCTAAAAAATAAAGTGCATAGGAACATACCTAGCATATAGTTAGGTGCTTAACACATTTGAATAACTCAGTAAGGCATTGTGGGAACTCTGGAGGGTTTTGTTTGTTTGTTTTTTGTTGCTGTTGTTGTTTTTGTTTTTTGCAGTACTGGAGATGGAACCCAGGGGCATTCTACCTCTAAGCTACACCCCCAGCCCTATTTTTTATTCTATTTTGAAACAGGGTCTCTCACTGAGTTGCAAAGGGCCTAAGTAGTAGCTGAGGCTGTGCGAGAACCGCAATCCTCCTGTCTTAGCCTCCTGAATGCTGGGATCACAAGCGTGTGCCACCACGCCCGGCAGGGAGTTTTTCTAGGATTGCCCCTCTCCTTGTTTGCTACAGGACTATGTGCCTCCTGCCGAGGCTCTGCCTCCTGCCTCGTGTTGAAGGGAGATAACTCGCCTAGCTCTGCCTGGCTCCCCTGTGGTCAGCAGGGAGCCCACGGAGGCGATAGATGAGAGAGCACTTTGAGAACTACAACTACAGATGTTTGCTTTGTTGCTGTTCTTAAGTCACAGCTGTAGCTATGTCATTCATTCAGTTATTAAACCAACAATCTCTTTTTTCTTATCA
Organism: Muscardinus avellanarius; assembly: GCF_963383645.1. Classification (NCBI taxonomy): domain Eukaryota; kingdom Metazoa; phylum Chordata; class Mammalia; order Rodentia; family Gliridae; genus Muscardinus; species Muscardinus avellanarius. Next base: position 48,211,855 of record NC_137805.1, read on the forward strand.
CTTACCTGGCTTCTTGAATTTGGACAGGTTACTTCTCTTAGCCAGTACTTCTCCTGGGTTTATGTTTAAGTAGTGCTGGTCCCAGCCGGCCAGCGCTCCCACTCAGGAGCCCAGCCTTGGTGGGCAAGGACGGTCTGGGGCCAGAAGTTAATACTCAGCCGGGCGTGCTGGCCACACTTAGAATCCCAGTACTTGGGAGCCTGAGACAAGAAGATCGCAGGTTCGTGGCCAGCCTCAGCAACCTGTGAGGCCCTCCACAACTTAGTGAGCCCTGTTTCAAAATGAAGACTAAAATAGGGCTGGGAATGTAGCGCTGGACATCTACAAAATGGAAATAGTGGCTGGGTGTGGTGGCTCATGCTTATAATCCCAGTACCTGGGAGGCTGAGACAGGAGGATTGCAGGTTTTCTGCCATCCTCAGCTACTTAGTGAGGCTTTCCGCAACTTAGACCCTATTTCAAAATAAAATAGGGCTGGGGGTGTAGCTCAGAAATAGAATGCCTCTGGGTTCAACCTCCAGCACCAAAAATAAATAACTAAAACAAAATGGAAATGTTTTATAGATGGATTGTTTCACAGTGTTGTTAGAATAAGAACTAAGCAAGGTTCTCTGAGTATGTTGAGGATGAAAATATGTACCTTACTCGCCATTATCAGCTGCTATTGGGCCTAGCAGTTGGCTCAGTGTCATAGTGATCAAGTTAACAAACATTCCTAATAATGAAAGTTGCATGTAAAGAGCCTTGTGTGTGCCCAGTGCAGAGGAAAAGCCCACCAAATCCTAGAGCTTTCCCTTTCACTGGGAGGCTTATTATTCATTGATTCAGCCATTGGTTGCCTTCTGCATGAAATGACCAAGCAAGGTCAGACTCAGTATGACTCACAGGGGAGGAAGAAATGAGTATTCGCTTCTTTTTTTTTTGTATGTGGTACTGAAAATCCAACCCAGGGGCATTTTACCCTGAGCTACGTTCCCAGCCCTATTTTAGTCTTCATTTTGAAACAGGGCTCACTAAGTTGTGGAGGGCCTCACAGGTTGCTGAGGCTGGCCACGAACCTGCGATCTTCTTGTCTCAGGCTCCCAAGTACTGGGATTCTAAGTGTGGCCAGCACGCCCGGCTGCGTATTAACTTCTGGCCCCAGACCGTCCTTGCCCACCAAGGCTGGGCTCCTGAGTGGGAGCGCTGGCCGGCTGGGACCAGCACTACTTAAACATAAACCCAGTGCATAGCACACCTCTTCTGCTCACATGTCTGATTCAGAACAGGCACATCTCTTCTTGTTCTACCTCTCCGCAGTCTATTGCCCATGAGAGGACTTTCCCTTTGCTCACAGCACCCACATTCAGATGTGCCCTAGGGCTTTACATGTCAGCAAGTCCCCAAGGAGTCACTCAGAAATGGCCCTTACCAGCAAAGTCCAGGGAGGGCTAAAATCAAGGCTTTGGGTCTCCTAGGACAAGGCCACGCAGCAGGTGCAGGTGTGAGGCTCTGGACTGGTGTCTGGGTGATAAAACCGAGAGGTGTGGAGAGCCAGACAAGAAGTCAGCCCTGAGAAAACTGCCTGCCTGTCCATGCAGGCGGCTAGAGACCTTGGCAGATGTGTGTTGGGGGGGCCGGCGCTAGAAGGTCTGGATCTGATTTAGTGGTGGAATTAGTACCCCAAGTGGAAGTCTAGAGCAAATCCTGCAGTTGGCACCTAAGTAAGCCCCTTTGAACTCTTCTCAGAGCCCTTCAGGGTGAAAGAGAGACACCTGCTCCAGGCTCCACAATACCTACCACTGGAAAAGCTCCAAGGACAACGGGATAATAACTATAGTTTCCTTTATGGGGCCAGCGTTGTGTGGGGGGCACTGTGCTAGACCTCTTTACGAGAGGGAGGGGATAGTATTATTACAGGAAGCGTGGGCTCTGAAATCAGGCAGTGCTGGGATTGAATTTGGACTCCATCACAAACCTGTTGTTGGTCCTTGGATGCGTTTCTTCCCATTTTTAGTCTCATTTAAGGACAAGACTATTACCCAAGTTGCTCAGGCTAGGTTCAAACTTGTGATCCTTCTTCTACCTCCTCCTGAGTAGCTGGGAGTACAGATGTGAATTGCCTAGCCTGGCTTCATAGTTGGTGTGTGTGTGTGTGTGTGTGTGTGTGTGTGTGTGTGTGTCCTTCTACCTCGGGGCTACACTCCCAGACCCATTTTATATATTTTATTTGGAAGCACGGTCTTACTAGGTTGCTGAGAGCCTCACTAAGTAGCTGAGGCTGGCTTCCAACCTGCACAATCCTCCTGTCTCAGCCTCCCAAGTACTTGGATTACAAGTGTGTGCCACTATGCCCAGCTTCATAGGGTTTTTGTAAGGATAAAATTAGACCATACTATCATAGTGTTAATTTATTGAATTCTCAAAACAGTACCTTTGAGGTAAGTGCTCTTATTATTCCCATTTTACAGAGGAGAAAAGCGGGCCATCGAGGAAGTTGTTTAAAGATTTCCAGCTCGTAAGTGGTCAAACCATGACTTGCACCCAGGCTGCCTGCCTCCAGAGCCCTTTGTCCTGTCTGTAGGTGAGGGACCTAGGAAATGCTGCTGCTGTTACTGTTGTAGCTAGCATTGCGATATGTGGTTTCTGGTCTCTTGGCTGAATTCTGAGCTCAGTGAAAACCAGCAACCCATCTTACTCACCTTGCGTCCCCAAAGACCAGCATAGTACTCATAGTGCTCATTAATATTTGCGTAATGGCTGAGAATATTCCCTCTTCATTAATCAACCAGTAGCTCTTTATCGACCGTTTCCTGTAGGCTAGCTTTGCGCTAAATCCTGGGAGGAATGCAAAGTACAACTCTGCCTCTGTAAACAGAAGGTTGGCTGGGGGGGGGGGGGTTGCATTCCAGAGCATTGTGTCATTGCAGAAACTTCCACTCAGGAGGCAGAGACAATACAGGTGGTTTGGGGATGTTTTCCAAGCTAGTGGTCTCACCCCTCCCAGAGTGGGCCACTCCTTCCAATTGCAGAACAAGGTACCGGGTTTCCTACTCCTGTCTTGTGTAGGAATCTTTCCTCTCTTCAGTCCTCTAGTCCCTCTGTCTTCATCTTTTTCACTTAGGCTGTCAGTGCATGGGATCTGAGAATGGCAGGATGAAGGTCAGAGGATAGGAGCTGGGAAAGGACCTTAGAAGAGGACTCCTGCCCCCCACTGCAGCCAGCAGAATGTTTTTTTGTTGTTGTTGTTTTGTTTTGTTTTTGTACTGGGGATGGAACCCAGGGGCATTCTACCTCTGAGCTACACTCCCAGCCCTATTTTTTATTCTTTATTTTTAAACAGCATCTCACTGAGTTGCAAAGGGCCTCACTAGCTGAGGCTGTCCACAAACTGCAATCCTTTTGTCTCAGCCTCCCAAATGCTGGGATTACAAGTACCTGGCTCAGAATGATCTTTTAAAATTCAAGTTCAGATCTTAATCACATTCTTGCATACAGCCCTCCAGTGGCCTTCTACTGCGCTTGGAATAAAACCCAGAGTCCTTCCCCGGGCCTCTGAGGCCTGTGTGACCTGTTCTGGCTGCTTTTCCTCCATCATTCTCCTCCTTCACTAACTTAAGCCGTACAAGCCTAGATCCTGGCATATTTGTGCTTGCCTGAAGTCTTAGTAGTTCCCTCTGTCTGGAATGTTCTGCCCCTGATAGGAAGCACTGTCTCACAAAGTTGTTGAGAGCCTCACTAAGTAGCTGAGGCTGGATTCAAACCTGTGTGATCCTCCTGTCTCAGCCTCCCGAGTACTGGGATTACCAATGTGTGCCACCAAGCCTGTCTCTAATTTTTATTCTTTATTTTGAAACAGGGTCTCACTAAGTTGCAGAGGGCCTTATTAAGTAGCTGAGACTTTCTGAGACCTGCGATCCTCCTGTCTCAGCCTTCCAAGTACTGGGAGTACAAGTATGCGCCACAATGCCTGGCTTGATCTTCAGTTTAAAAGTAATTGAGTTACTTTCAAATCCCTCTCTCCCTCCCCCCTTTTTGTGGTTCTGGGGATTGAACCCAGGGGCATTCTGCCTCTGAGCTACACCCCCCCAGCCCGACTTTTTATTCTTATTTTGAAACAGGATCTCACAAAGTTATAAAGGGCCTCACTTAAGTAGCTGAGGCTGGCCATGAACCATGATCCTCCAGTCTCAGCCTCCCAAATGCTGGGATTACAAGCGTGCGCCACCACGCCCGGCTCATCCTCCTTTTTTAGCCTTCCAAGTATGGAGATTACAGGCATGCCCCACCACACTTGGCGCCAAATCACTCTCTTGTCTTTTTCTTTTTCTTTTCTTTTTTTTTTTTTTTTGGTGGGTCTGGGGATGGAACCCAGGGCCATTCGACCTCTGAGCTGCACCCCCTGCCCGTTTTTTATTATTTATTTGAAACAGGGTCTTACTAAGTTGCGGAGGGCCTCACTATATAGCTGAGGCTGCCCGCGAGCCGCGATCCTCTGGTCTCAGCCTCCCGAATGCGCTCTTACCTTTTACTTTCTTATACTTTGTCATAACACAGCCTTTGTCTGACATTTTCTTTGTGTTTGTTTGCTTGTTTTTCTTCTGTGTCTTCTGTTAGAATATAATTTGTGTGTGTGCTGGGAGTTAAACCAGGCCTGTGCTCTAACATGAAGCTACCCCTCCAGCAAGCCCATGGTTATAGGGGCTTTGGTTCGTTTGTCATTGTATCTCTAGTGCCTACCACTGTTCTTTGCCGATAGCAGATATTCAGAATAGTTTGGAAATGAATGATTAAACAAATGAACAAACCTAAGACAGAGAAAACTGAGACCCAGAGCAGAGAAGCTACTAAGATCAATAGTGTTCCTTCAGACCTACCTTTTGAATACTCATTAAATGCCAAGCACTGTACTCCAATGATTTACAGGTTTGTTTGTTTATTTATTTATTTATTTATGTATTATTTGCAGTACTAGAGATTGAACCTAGGGGTGTTTTACCTCTGAATTACACTCCCAGCCCTATTTTTCATTCTTTATTTTGAAACAAGGTCTCTTTAAGTTGCGGAGGGTCTCACTAAATAACTGAGGCTGCCTGAGAACCTGTGATCCTCTTATCTCAGCCTCCCAAGTACTGGGATTACAAGGGTGCACCACCATGCCCAGTTTACATGGGTTTTTTTTGGGGGGTTATGGTACTGGGGATAGCCCCCAGGGGCATTCTACCTCTGAGCTACACCCCAGCCTTTTGTGTGTGTGTGGTATTTTTTTAATATTTTATTTGGAGGTTCTCAGCAACTTAGTGAGACCTAGTAGCTGAGGCTAGCTTTGAACCTGTGCAATCCTCCTGTCTCAGCCTCCCAAGCGTGGTGATTACAAGCCCAGCCTCCCCAGCCCTGTTTTTTCTTTATTTTGAAACAGGATTTCACTGAGTTGCAAAGGGCCTAAGTAGCTGAGGCTGTCTGTGAACCGAGGTCCTCCTGTCTCAGCCTCCAAATGCTGGGATCACAACCCAAGTTTATTAATTAGTTTAGAGGTTACCATTGAAAACTCAGTTTTGATCTTCAGATATATCCAGTTGAATTAGAGAGAAAAAACAGTGCATATGAGGAGAGATCTGTGAACGCCATCAGTAACTTCTAAATGCCACAGGAGGCCTCACGGTGGAGGTAAGATTCGCACTGGATCTTATCACAGGGCAGGGGAAAGACTAGACTGTTGCTTCAGTCAGGGAGGCACATGCAAGCCGAGGTGTGCAGACAGGCACAGATTCTCAAAAGGACCCTTGGGTCGTGATAGTCCAATCTGAAGCTTGTAAAAAGGGGTCTCTGACTAGGTGATAAAGCCAGGAAGCTAGGTGATGATTCCAAAGCCCTTCTCCTCCGCAGCCCCAGTATCTCAGTAGATTAGTCATTGCCCTGCACTGATTCCTGTCCTGGCCACCTGCTGGGCCTCTGATTCCCAGGTGGCAGTACCAGTATCTGAAAGGGGAGCCAGAGCCTTGAGCCTACAGGAGCAGAGGTAGTGTGGAGCCATTTTCATTTTAGCCTTTGGCCATTCTAGGTTTATCTGTTATTTGAGATTCATCAGATGTTTGCGGGTTTGTACTGGGGGTGGAACCCAGGAGCATTCTACCTCCAAGCTCCACCCCAGCCCTTTTTATTTTGAACTGAGTCTCACTTAATTAATGTGGGCATTGCTGACTTGCTAGGCTGGTCTTGAATTTACAAGCCTCCTTGTATCAGCCTCCCTAGTAATAGGATTAAGCTGGGTGTGGTGGTGCACCCTTGTGATCCCAGCATTTGGGAGGCTGAGACAGAAGGATCATGGTTCATGGACAGCCTCAGCTACTTAGTGAGGCCCTTTGCAACTCAGTGAATCCTGTTTCAAAATGAAGAATAAAAAATAGGGCTGGGGGGAGTGTAGCTTGGAGGTAGAATGCCCTTGGATTCCATTCCTAGTGCTGCAGACAAAAAAAAAAAAAAAAAAAAAAAGGATTACAAGCATTTGCTGCCATGAGGGCTTTAGCAGGTGTTGACTGATCACCAGCAATGATCTAGGCCCTGCAGTAAGTGCTAGGGGATGCTGTGTTCGTGAAGGTTGCTTTTATAGAGCTCTGGTTTTTGTGGGGGCAACAACTAGTACAACAAACATAGGCTGGGCATGGAGGCACTCGCCTGTAACCACAGTACTTGGGAGACTGAGACAGGTGGATTACGGTTGGAGTTGCTGAGGTTGCAGCCTCAGCAATTTAGTGAGACCCTCAGCAACTTATGGAGACCCTGTTTCAAATAAATAATTAAAAATAAAAAGGGCTGAGGGTGTAGTTTGAAGGTGGAATGCCCCTGGGTTCAGTGCCCAGTAGGGAAGAGCAAGAAAGGGAGAGGAGGATTTGGGTTAATAGATTAAATGCTGTAAAGTAAATGAAACTAAGTAATGAAATATGTGGGGAAACAACTGTATATACTGTAGTCAAGGAGGCCTCTCTGAAGAGTTCACATTAGAGCTGAGGGTAGATTAAAGAGAAGGAGCCAGCTGGGGAGTATGTAAAGCAAAGAGTTCGCAGGTAGAGAAAAACAAGGCAGGATTGACTTTGACTTGGCCAAGACTTAGGCCACGCAGATGCTCAGCTGTGACACTGGCAGGCCCCGTTTGTTTGGGCCTTGTTTTCCTTTGTATCATAGATGAAGATGGTTTTTCAAAACCCCTACTAAGACCCCAAGAGAATAAGGGTGACTCCATTCATTGAGCAGCTCTCCTGTGCCGGGCTTTCTGCTTGCACCTTCTCATTCATCGTGTCTGAGTGGTCTTTGGCCAGTTGACCCTACTTTCCTGCCTATGAGGAAACTGAGGTTCAGAGAGATGGAGTCGCATGCCTGGATTCAGACTGAGGTTGGTCTGACTAAAAGGCCAGGCTTTTTTCCCACTGCTTCACCTTTGGAATCAAAGAATTATCATTGGATCAGGATATGCACAAAGCTGCTTACCAAAAGGAGGGTTGGGGAAGCTTCTTGGTAGGAGGATCTTGCACTGTCCTTCCGAGTGAGAGAACGCTCTCTCTCCGTCTGCAGGAGGGTGCCTCCAGAGCTGGGGTTACTGCAGGCCTTTGCCACAGGCATGCTTGGACTTAGCCAGCCCCGTATCCCCCAGTTTCCTGCTTTCACCATCTCAGCTGCTGGTCAGGAGGTTGGGGAAGGTGACATCATTTAGCTGAATCAGCTGCTGCTTCTAGACATTACGGGAACTGAGAGTCATTGCCCTTCCTTCCTGCTGTGCAAGTCTCTTTAGAATGAGGCTGGGCTGGGCTGGTCCACCTGTCTGCAGGGTCATGGCTACAATCAACAGTGCTCCCTGCATGCTATTTTTTTTACACTTTTTTTTTTTGGTGTGTGTGTGTGTGTGTGTGTGTGTGTGGCACTGGGGATGGAACCCAGGGGCTTTTCTACCTCTGGGCTATACTCCCAAAACTATTTTTATACTTTATTTGGAAACAGGGTCTCACTGGGTTGCTGAGAGCCTCATTAGTAGCTGAGGCTGGCTTTGAACCTGTGTGATTCTCCTGTCTCAGCCTCCCAAGCACTGGGATTACAAGCGTGCGCCACCACGCCTGGCTACACTCTTCTATTTTTTTTATTTTTATTTATTTCTATGTGTTTGTGGTGTGTGTGTGTGGGTGGGTGGCACTAGGGATTGAACCCAGAGGCATTCTGCTTCCAAGCTACACCCTCAGCCCAGTTTTTATTTCTTATTTAGAAACAGGGTCTCAATATGTTCCTGAGAGCAACCTCAGTTAATTTGCCAAAGCTGGCTTTGAACCTGCGATCTTCCTGTCTCCACCTCCCAAGTACTGGGATTACAAATGTGCTCCACCACACCCAGCTTCCCCAGCCCTATTTTATTTTTTATTTTGAATCAGAATCTCAGTAAATTGCTGAGGCTGGCCGTGAACCTGCAAGGTCCTCCTGTCTCAGTAGGATTGTAATCTAGAATTACAGGCATATGCTACCACACCTGGCTTCCCCACCTTTTTAAATTTTATTTATTTATTTATTTATTTATTTATTTATTTATTTATGGATGGTGGTACTGGGGTTCCTGGAAGCCCTTCTATCTCCTGGCTACACTCCCAGACCTATTTTATACTTTTTTATTTTTGGAAACAGGGTTTCTTAAGCCAGTGCGGCTGGCTTCGAACCTGCGCAATCCTCCTGTCTTCTGCCTCCCAAGCACGGGGATTAAAAGCTTGCGCCACCACGCCAGGCTAAAATTTATTTTAAACTGGGTGTGGTGGCATGCTCATAATCCCAGTACTTTAGGAGCCTGAGATAGGAGGATTGAAGGTTCATGGCTAGCCTCAGCAATTTAGTGAGGCCCTCTGCAACATGAGACCTTGTTTAAAAAATAAATATATACACTTTGCAGCAACCTCAGCTACTTAGAGAGTCCCTTTGCAACTCAGTGAGACCCTGTTTTAAAATAAAGAATAAAAAATAGGGCTGGGGGTGTAGCTCAGAGGTAGAATGCCCCTGGGTTCCATTCCCAGTACCGCAAAAGAAAAAAAGTGCCAGAGGTGTAGCTTGAAGGTAAAATGTCCCTGGGTTCAACTCTCAGTACCAAAAAATAAAATAAAATTTATTTTATTGCTAGGTGTGGTGGCTCATGCCTGTAATCCCAGTACTTAGAAAGTTGAGACAGGAGGATTGCAGGTTCAAAGCCAGCTTCAGCAACCTAATGAGACCCTGTTTCTAAATAAAAAAGTAAAAGGACTGGGATGTAGCTCAGCAATAGAATGTCTTTAGGTTCAATCCCTGGTACCACAAAATAAATAAAACAAGCCGGGCGTGGTGGCTCACGCTTGTAATCCCAGCATTCGGGAGGCTGAGACCGGAGGATTACACGGGTTCGAAGCCAGCCTCAGCTACTTAGTGAGGCTCTCAGCAACTTAGTGAGACCCTGTTTCCAAATAAAGTATAAAATAGGGTTGGGGGTGTAGCCTGGAGGTAGAAAGCCTCTGGGTTCCACCCCCAGTACCACCAAAAAAAAAAAAAAAAAGGCCATGCATCCGTGGCCAGTCCTTAGGAGACTAGACTGGAGGATTGCAGGTTCAAGATGAGCCTCAGCAATTTAACAAGGCCCTCTGCAACTAAGTGAGACCCTGGCTGGGGCATAGCGCAGAGGTAGAATTCCCCTGGGTTCAATCCCCAGTACCCCCCACACCATACACACACACAAAATTTTTAAAAGGGAGGAAGAGGAGAAAGAAAAGAGGCATTCAGCAATGTATCCAACACCCGGGAAGTGCTCAGTGAATGGTAGCCTATCTGATAGGTTCTCAGTAGAGGACAGGCCATTGGATAAGCATTGAGTAAGGTTTGCTGGAAAAGATAGACTTGGAACTGGACTCTGGAGCCTGAGTACGATATGGATGGATGCTGTCTGGAAGCAGCCTATTAAGCTGAAAGAGAGCAGGCTTTGAAAGCTGACAGTTTGCTGTATAATTTTTGTGTGCATATGCATGTACATGAGTGCATGCACGTGTGCGTGCAGTATGGTGCTGAGGATTGAACCCAGAGGCAGTCTGCCTCTAAGCTACACCCCCACCCAGCCCTATTTTCTTTCTTTTTTTTTAATTTATTTATTTATTTATTTTTTTTTTTGTGGTGCTAGGGATTGAACCCAGAGGCATTCTATCTCCAAGCTACAGCCCTAGCCCAATTTTTTATTCTTTATTTTGAAACAGGGTCTCTCTTAAGTTGTGGAGAGCCTCACTAAGTAGCTGAGGCTGACCATGAACCTGTGATCCTCCTGTCTCAGCCTCCCAAGTCCTGGGATTATAAGCATGTGCCACCACGCCCATCTTCCTATTCTTTATTTTGAAACAGGATCTCACTAAGTTTCGGAGAGCCTCACTTAAGTAGCTGAAGCTGTTCGTGAATTGCGATCCTCCTTTCTCAGCTTTCCAAGTCCTAGGATTACAAGCGTGCACCACCACGCCCAGCATTTTATTTCTTATTTGAAAACAGGGTCTCGTGAGGTGGCTCACTCAGTTGTCGAGGCTAGCTTCAACCTACGAACCTCCGTCTCAGCCTCCCAACTTTGAGATTACAGGTGTGTTGCCGTGTTTTTTTCTCTGCACAGTGTGATATTGCTAGAACCTACCTCTCAGGACAATTGGGAAGCTGGATGACTTGCTACACTGATAAATGGAAATCACTGAATAGTCTCGAACACGCGCTCTGCCATTTCATCACTGGCGGGGAGAGTAGCCTGGGCCAAGGCTGACAGACAGGATGTGGCACATGTGTTTTTATCCCTCCCTCAGTCTGCCATCACCTCTCACTTAAACAAAGGTACTGCCTCCTCCCTGGTCACCTGCTCTGCCCTGCTTTCCAATCAGTAATCCAGATAGCACCCAGTCATCCTTTAAAATGTAGGTCAGATCCTGTCATTCCTTGGTTTGAAACTCTAATGACTTTATTCATGAAAATAAAGGCAAAGTGTGTACAGTGCAGGGATCTTGGTGGGGCAGCAGTAGTGAGGACAGTCACCTAGAGTCCACTGGACGCATGCTTCAATTGTCCAGGCGCATTCCCTCTCAGAACCAGCCCCATTCCAAGTCCCTTGTCCGTGTGTGTGTGTGTGTGTGTGTGTGTGTGTGTGTGTGTGTGTGTGTGTGTTTATGCTCGCGTGTGTACAGACACGAGAGGATGACACATTGGTAGTGCTCTGTGCTCAGGGCATTTCATAATAGGGAAGGACATTGGGCCCCGCCTCTGGGCTACTGAAGGTCATCAAGGCTGAGAAAGTCAGATCCTCCAGCAGCCTTCCTCTGCTCTGAGTCATTTCCTAAGGGATGTTGCTCTTTCATTCATTTGTTCATTAACAAATATTTATTGAGTTCCTGACATTTGTCAGGCATTGATAACTAGACTTTGGCCATAATCTCTGAACAAACCAAAGTCCCTGTTTTCACCAAGTGACATTCCAGTGGAGGAGGATTCTAAGTAAATTAACATGTCAGGTAGTATTTAGTGCTCTAAGAAAAAATAAAGCAGGGTAAGGGGGAGAAGAATGGAAAATGATTTCTGTTTTAGCTCACATAGTCAGGAAGGCCTCTTGGTAAGGTGACATTGGAGCTGACTGCACTAAGGGCATGATGCATACAGATATCTGGGGGACAAGTATTGTAGGTAGAGGGAACAGCAAGTACTAAAGTAAGGACAAAAAAGAAAAGATTTCTGAACATTTCAAAGTCCAGCAAGGAAGCCAGTGTGGCTGGGTATAGAGTAAGCAAGAGGAAAGTATGAGAATCAGGTCTGAGAAGTGGCAGGGGCCAGGTCCTGTAGAGCCATGTACAATCTCGCTTGTATTCTGAAAGCAGTGGAAAGGCAAGATGATTTTTTGAACAAAGAAATGACAGAATCCAAGTTGGGTTTTAGAAGGATTTCTCTGGAAATCCAGGCATGGTTGCACACGCTTGTAATCCCAGAACTTGGGAGGCTGAGACAGGAGGATCACAGGTTCACAGCCAGCCTCAGCTATTCTGTAAGGCATTCTGCAACTTAGTGAGACCCTGTTTCAAAATATAAGTGCCGGGCGTGGATTTGGGAGGCTGAGATAGGTGGATTGAGGTTCACAAACAGCCTCAGCTGCTACTTAGTGAGGCCCTTTGCAACTCAATGAGACCCTGTTTCAAAATAAAGGCCGGGCATGGCGCAGCACGCTTGTAATCCCTGCGCTTGGGAGGCGGAGACAGGAGGATCGTGCAGGTTCGTAGCCAGCCGCGCTGGCTTAAGAGACCCTATTTCTAAATTTAAAAGTATATAATAGGTCTGGGAGTGTAGCCCGGAGGTAGAAGGGCTTCCAGGAACCCCAGTACCACCAAAATAAAGAAAGAAAGAATGAAGTGGGACATGGTGGCACACACTTGTAATCTCAGTACTCGGGAGGCTTAGACAGGAGGATTGCTTAGGTTTGAAGCTAGCCTCAGATACTTAGTGAGGCTCTCAGCAACTTAGTGAGACCCTGTTTCCAAATAAAATATAAAATAGGCCTGGGAGAAAGCCCCTGGATTCCATCCCCAGTACAACAAAAATAAAATAAAAGAATAAAAAAATAGGGCTACTTGGAGGTAGAATGCTCCTAGGTTCAATGTTCCTAGTACTGCAAAACAGAATAAAAAAATAGGGCAGGGGTGAAGCTCAGAGGTAGAGGTAGAATGTCTCTCCAGTGCTGAGAGAGAGAGAGAGAGACACACACACACACACAGACCCCCACCCACCCACCTACCCCTGGCCGGAAGATTTCTCTAGATACTGCAGAACAAAGTATACAGGCAAGAACAGGAGCAAGAGGAGCCAGCACGTGATGATGGAGCTTTGTACCAGGCAAAGGTGCAGTGGAAGTGGTGAGCAGTGGTCAGAGGTTGGTGTCCTAGATTTGCTAGTGACTGAGGAGGGGGATCCTGGCTGCCTGAGCAAGTGGAAGGAGCTTGCTGCCCTTTAGTGAGAAGGGAAAAAGACCAGGGCAGCCTTTAATGGCTCCTGCTAGGGCAGTGGAGTTGGACTGACTGTGTTCAGGTACTAGTTTGCTAGCTGTTTGACTTGGGGCAAGCTTCAGTTTCCTTGAATGTAAACCTCCTATCTAGGCCAAAGACATTGGGTACTGTGAAAACTAATTTGGGGGTGGTTTGTGTGGAGGACAGTGTCTGACATATACTGGGCCCTCAGTAGAGTTAGCTCGGGTCATTGTTATTCCTGTTGGCCAACAGGCCTCTGCAAAGCAGGCAGCAGGTCTCACCCCACCTCCCCTATCCCCTCAAGGAGCCCACCCGCCAAGAGGCAGCTCAGACACCATCTGTCCAGCAGAGAAAAGCCACAGGGAGACAGCTTTCAGGAGCATTAGATAGATGAGCCCTTCCCAAGAAACCTAATCTCACCCTCAGCAGGTGCTGATCCCACCGCCTCCTTTGGTAACTGCGCCCAGCCCACCCACTTCCTTTCCCACCCCATCCTGCCACCTAGACCCTTCTTACCAGCTCCAAGCTGCCACCAGCAAACTTCCTTACCAGCTGGAGGGGCTCTGACAGGAGGCCTGCCATTTATCTGATTGGGCTCAGCCCTTCACTTGTATCAAGTCACCAAGGGCTGCAGGTGCCACCTGTCCAGAGGGCACCCCCTCACACACAGGTGCCAGTTCCTGGGTGTGGAGCTTGATCCAGGCTGGAGCCAGCTGGAGCCAGGAACTCCCACTGGACCCCAGCTGCTGCCTGCACTCCCACCCACAGGCAGAGAAACCTTAACCCTTTGGGCACCACATGATAGAGTCAGAGTTGCTAGTTCCATTTCTGGTTTGGAGGATCGCACGCCTCCGATGCATGCACCTTCCTTCCTCCCTCCTGTGTCCATCTCTCCCTCTGCTCTCCTCTCTCCCCTTCGTCTCCTCCTCTCGCTTTCCTCCCCTCCTTTCCCTTCCTCACTTTTCCCTCCCCTCCCCTCCCCTCCCCTCCCCTCCCCTCCCCTCCTCACTTTCTTGTGCTATACTGGAGTTGGACCCAGGAGTGCTTCACCCTGAGCTACGTCCCATCCCTTTGAGTCTTTATTTGGAGGCAGGCTCTTACTAAAGCGCCTAGCTGGCGTCGAAATTCAATCCTCCTGCCTCAGCCTCCCACAAGTATGCACCAGCACAAATGTATTTCATGCACAGGGGCATGACATGAAAAGGTGTGAATACTTGATATCTAGTTAACTCTAGAAGCTCAGTATACCTTTTCCATAAGGACAAGGGAGGTGGGATGTTAGTAACTTAGGAGAGAGAATTATTGTTGTTATTATTATTATTATTATTATTATTATTATTATTTGGCGGAACTGGAGATTGAACACAGGGGCATTCTATCTCCGAGCTACACCCCACCCCTATTTTTCATTCTTTATTTTGAAACAGGGTCACACTAAGTAGCTGAGGCTAGCCATGAACCAGCCATGTTCCCATCTCAGCCTCCAAAAGTACTGGGATTACAGGTATGCAACACAACGTCCACCTGGCAGGAGAGAGAAATGATATCTGAGAAAAGGTGAATGGGAACCAGGAGTTAGATAGACGTGGTAGCGCACGCTTGTAATCCCAGCATTCAGGAGGCTGAGACAGAAGGATCATGGTTCGTGGACAGCCTCAGCTACTTAGTGAGGTCCTTTGCAACTCAGTGAGACCCTGTTTCAAAAATAAAGAATAAAAAATAGGGCTGGGCTGAGGGTGTAGCTCAGAGGTAGAATGCCCCAGGTTCCACACTCAGTAACACACACACACACACACACACACACACACACACACACGCGCGTGAACAAGCCCTTAGAAGAATAGGTGGGAGCCCACGACAGATCTGAGCCTATTATCAACTGTTTCCTCTTCTCAATTAATCTTTTTTGGTTGATAAGATTTCCAGAGGGGATTCTTAACAGTTGTGGTCCTTTGGACAGGTAAGTCTTTAGATAAGGGAAGTGCAGAGAAAACCCCTCCCCGCATTGCTGTTCCCCCAGGGCCCTCAGTTTGAAGCAGTCAGCATACTCGCAGCATATTTAAGGTGGTATTTCTGTACTCCTTCAGTGTGTTTCCATAAATAATACAGAATGCTATTTTGCAGCCCTTTAAACTTGGTTTCGATGTCAAGCTGTTGTCCGTGTGCAGGGCTTCCTCGCCCAGCACCGAGATCGATCCGTGTTACATGCAGAGCTCTAGCTCACTCATTTTCATCTTCCTTTGTATAGTTGCCTCCGGTGATGTGTTCATTCTACTGTCAGTGTTTACTTGGGTTGTTCCTCGTTTTTGTTATTTCAAACAGTCCTTTTCTGAAACCCTGTGTCTCAAAAATTTCTCCGGGGAATTGTTTCCTCAACTTTAGCTGCCCATCAGAAGCTCCAGGTTACTGGGCTCCGCCCCCAGAGTATTTGGGTGTCTGTGTCTGTTACAGTGGTAGGAATCTAACCATGGCATGGCAGGCAAGGGCTCCTCTACTGACTTAACCCCAGCCCAGATAGCATTTCTAACAGGTTCTCAGGTGCTGCTGCTGCTCCTAGAACCCCTCTTTCAGAACCATTTCTATAGTGTAGATACTCAGGAGTGGAATTGCCTGACTGGTGGATAATGTCAGCTTATTTTTCTGTATTTATATGAATTTATACTGCCATAGCCAGTTTATGACTTTCCATTGCTTTACTTTGTTAATACTTTTTTTGTTTTGTTTTATTTTTGCGGGTCGGGGATGGAACCCAGGGGCATTCGACCTCCGAGCTACACCCCCTGCTCTATTTTTTATTCTTTATTTTGAGACAGGGTCTCACTAAGTTGCTGAGGGCCTCACTAAGTAGCTGAGGCTGTCCGTGAACCGTGATCCTCCAGTCTCAGCCTCCTGAATACGGGGATTGCAAGTGTGCGCCACCACGCCTGGTTTACTTTTTTGTTAATACTTAATATGGTCAGACATTTAAATTTTTATGGAGCTGGTGGGGGTGAGATGGTACCTTGTGGCTTTAATTTGCATTTCTCAGATTACAAGTGGAGCTGAGACTATTTTCTTAACATCTGTTGGCCATTCATGTTTCCTCTTTGTAAAATACCTGTTCGGGTCTGCTCCATTTTCTTTCTTTCCTTTCTTTCTTTGTTTCTTTTCTTTTTTTTTTCTTTTTCTTTTTCTTTTTTTTTGTGGTACTGAGGATGGAACCCGAAGGCATTCTACCTCCGAGCTACACCCCCAGCCATATTTTTTAGTCTTTATTTTGAAACAGGTTCTCACTGAATTGCAAAGGGCCTAAGTAGCTGAGGCTGTCTGCGAACCACAATCCTCCTGTCTCAGCCTCCCAAATGCTGGGATTACCAAGTGTGCACCACCACGCCTGGCACCCACCCACCCACCCACCATTCCTTCCTTCCTTTTTTCCTTCTTCCCTCCTTCCTTCCCTCCCTCCCTCCCTTCTTTCTCTTTCTTTCTTTCTTTCTTTCTTTCTTTCTTTCTTTCTTTCTTTCTTTCTTTCTTTTGTACTAGGAATTGAATTCAGAGGCATTCTACCTCTGAGCTACACCCCCAGCACTTTTTATTTTTTATTTTTTATTTTGTTAAACGGTCTCACTAAGTTGCTGATGGACTCACTAAATTGTTGAAGCTGTTCTCAAACCTGAGATCCTCCTTCCTCATCCTCTCAAGTGCTGGGATTATAGGCATGAAGTACTACTGCTGGTTTATCTATGTTTTCTTCTAAAAGCTTTTAAGTTTTGCCTTTCACATTTAAATCTTTAATATATCTGGAATTGACTGTTATGTCACCTTAATATTTTTGTTGGTGGAATACCTTTATTTTGGCAGGTTTTGTCTGAATTATTTATGACTAAAGTTGTACCTAGTATACACTGCATTAATATTTTATATTGGATGAAGATGCCCTCTTTGGGAAAGAGGTTTTGTTTATGTTTAAAACCCTTTCAAGCCAGGCTTGGTAGCACACACTTGTAATCCCAGCATTTGGGAGACTGAGACCAGAGGATCGTGGTTTGCAAACAGCCTCAGCTAGTTAGTGAGTTCCTCCACAACTCAGTGAAACCCCGTTTCAAAAAAAAAAAAAAAAAAAATAGGGCAGGGGGTGTAGCTTGGAGGTCGAATGCCCCTGGGTTCCATCCCCAGACCTGCAAAAACCAAAAAACCTTTCAAAAGCCAGGAGTGGCGGTGCAGCTTGTAATCCCTGTACTTGGGAGGCTGAGACAGGAGGATCGCGAGTGTGCTGCCAGCCTCAGCTACTTAATGAGGCCCTCCACAACTTAGTAAGACCCAGTTTCAAAATAAAAAATAAAAACCAGGGTTGAGGGTGTAACTCGGAGGTAGAATGCTCCTGGGTTCAATCCCCAGCACCACAAAAATAATAAAGAGAAAAAGGAAAACATGCTGAAAATTGTCTTCAAAATAATATGTAATATGGTGATAGGGGAGACTGGTTGGATAACAGATGAAATCAGATTGACACTGAGTTGATCTCTACCGAAGCTGAGAAATGAGTTCATCTTATCATTCCACTTTTGTAGGTTTTTCTGAGAATATCTGTTCTCATATAAAAAGTATGGCATTTTCAAGTACATTTCCAGCAGGATTGCTTCTTAGGTTTGTGTGTGTGTGTGTGTGTGTGTGTGTGTGTGTGTGTGTGTGTGTGTGTGTTGAACCAAGGGACTTTTTACCTCTGAGCTACACTACCAGCTTAAACACACATACACATACCACTGGCCTTGAAACTGTGATCCTTCTGTCTCAGCCTCCTAAGTACTGGGATTACAGGCATACATCACCACACCCAGCCCCCCACCCCCATCAGCCCTATTTTATTACTTTTTTTGTGGTACTGGGGATGGAACCCAGGGGCATTGGACCTTTGAACTACACACCCAGCCTTTGTATTTATTTATTTATTTATTTATTTATTTATTTATTTATTTATTACAGGTCTGGGGATGGAACCCAGGGGCATTCTACCTCTGAGCTACACCCCCTGCCCTATTTTTTATTCTTTATTTTGAGACAGGGTCTCACTAAGTTGCCGAGAGTCTCACTAAGTAGCTGGGGCTGGCTTCGAACCTGTGCGATCCTCCTGTCTCAGCCTCCCAAGCGTGGGGATTACAAGCGTGTGCCACCACGCCCGGCTTCTCTGATAGTTTAATAACTGTCCAAAAAATCTGTTTGGGGGGAGTCCCAACTGCTTCTTGGCAAGGAGAATCTTCCCTGTCCCCCTTTTAATTTTTTCTTTTCTTGTTTTTTCCTTTCTTTTTGTTTTTTTTTTTTGTTTGTTTGTTTTTTTGGGGTTTTTTTTTCCTGTAGTACTAGAGATGGAATTTGGGCATTCTACCTCCGAGCTATACTGCCAGCTCTATTTTTGATTCTTTATTTTGAAATAGGGACTCAGTGGCAAAGGGCCTCACTAAGTAGCTGAGGCTGTCCACGAACCGCGATCCTCTTGTCTCAGCCTCCCAAATGCTGGGATTAAAGCATGCGCCACCACGCCTTAGTTTTTTTTTTTTTTTTTTTTTTTTAAGAGATAATTCATGAGGTTCAAAATTCAAAAGGAAGGAATGTCTCCCTCTGAATCTTACCTCCCAGCCATCTGGTTTGCTTTCTGGGCGGGACTCCTCATATACCTCTAGGTCCACGTCTTTTTACACAACTGGTTGAGTTGTATGCTGTGTACTCAATTTTTTCACTTAACAGTATCTCTTCAGATCATTCTGTATGACTCCATAAAGAGCTTTCTTGTTCTCTTCATTTTATTTTTGTGGTGCTGGAAATGGAACCCAGGATCCATGTTCATGTGTTAAACAAGTACTCAACCACTGAGTTGCACCCTAGTTCTTTGTCCTTCTTATTTATTTATTTATTTATTTATTTATTTATTTATTTTACATTACTGGGGATTGAACCCAGCAGCATCCTACCTCTGAGCCACACCCCCAGCCCTATTTTTCATTTTTTATTTTGAAACAGGGTCTCACTAAGTTGCAGAGAGCCTCACTAAGTAGCTGAAGCTGTCCTGTCTCAGCCTCCCAAATGCTGGGATTACAAGCGTGCGTCACCACGCCTGGCTCTTTGTCCTTTTTAATAGCTGTGTAATATTCCATACAAGGCACTATCCTATTCTTTATTTAACTGGTTGCCACTGGTAGGTAACTTGATTTTTTTTTTTTTCTTCAGCATTTTACTCGGTGAATAGCCAAGGATATGTCATTTGGCTGGTGGGTAAATACAGTATGGCTGCAGGGGATAGATCACTAGAAGAAAAAGTACTAGGCCTAGAGATGATTTTAATAGGTGTTACCAGTCCAAGCCTGTAGTAGTGGCACCCCTTTACAGGAGCAAGGTTTTCTCCGAGCACTCTTCCTCAGGGTAGAGTTTTGTACAGAACATGGTATAGAGAATCCTCTAGTACCAGGCCCTGGATACAAAATAATGCTTTCATGTATCATTTGAATTGTTACTCTGTGCCATCCACAGGCAAATTGGTAATATTCACAGCCACCCAACAAGAGAGGTGTGTAGATGGGTAAAGGAAAGCTCAGAAGAACTAAATGTGTGTTGTGCTCAGACACCCAGCTAATAAGTGGCAGAGCGCTCTACTTAGACCCAGGTTAACCCCACACTCTCCAAAGGGACCTGGCCTCAAGGACACACAGCCAGGAAGCTGTGGAGTCCCAGAAGTCCATGTGCCAGATCTGAGGCCTCTGTCCCACCTTCCTCCCACAGAACATGTCCAAACTCCTTAGGGTTCTGTTGAGAGAGAGAGAGAGAGAGAGAGAGAGAGAGAGAGAGAGAGAGAGAGAGGGAGGGAGGGAGGGAGGGAGGGAGGGAGGGAGAGAGAGAGAGAGAAGGAGAGGGAGAGGGAGGGAGGGAGGGAGGGAGGGAGAGAGAGAGAGAGAGAGAGAGAGAGAGAGAGAGAGAGAGAGAGAGCGCGCGAGCGCTGTCTCTCTCTCTACTGGGAATGGAATGGAACCCAGTGGTTTTCTACCTCCGAGCTACACCCCCAGCCCTATTTTTTATTCTTTATTTTGAAACAGGGTCTCACTGAGTAGCTGAGGCTGTCCAAGAACCTGGCTCCTCCAGTCTCAGCCTCCTGAATGCTGGGATTACAAACATGCACCCCCCACACCCAGCTTGCTGCTCTTTTCATTTTGTGATGCAGTCTGGCTAAGTTGCCCAGCCTGGCATCCCCCCACCCTCTCTCTCTCTAATTTCGGGCCTCACTAAGTTGCTGAGACTGGCCAGTGATCCTCCTTTCTCAGCCTCCTATCTACTGGGAGTACAAGCGTGCATGCACCACCACTTCCAACTCTCACATCCTTAGTAAGGATAATATACTAGAAGAAGGAGAAAAAAAGAGCTTTAGTGGATGAGTTTAGTAGAAAGAAGATTATTGGGAAATCTACCGAGGTTCCCAAAGCCAGGAAATAGTTTGGAGACCAGTTCCTCGCTACCGCCCCACTCACAGCTGGCCTCCACAAGGCCCAGCCCTCCCTGACCGGCTGCATCTGGTGAACACCAACGGAAATCCCTGGTATTTTTCTTTCATGCAGCCAACCATGGAGATGTAGGTCAAGCATTGCTGACCTGGCAGTTACAGCAGCTCAGACTTCACCCCCTGCACCTGCGACCATGTGCACTGAGCCCCACAGGGATGGGAAGGGGATGGTCCCCTCTAAAAGAGGACAACTCTCCTAGGGCCCATGTAGGTGGAGCTGGCTGGGCCTGGGTAGTCTGGGGACGGTGTGGCTTTGCCCCACAGGACTGCCAGCTGGCCTCTGCTTCTGCTTGGCTTAGTCATCCTCACTGACAAGGAGACAGGAGCTCCTGCCTTCCCCATGGGCTCGGCTGGGTCCCCAAGCCCTCACCTGAACCCCTGTGCTTGTCTGATGTTTACGGGATAGAAGCTGCTGCCCTTTGGGACAGCCTGTTTTCATTTCTGCTCTCAGCTGTCTGGTCTCCATGGACCTCACCTACAGGTTTGTGCGTGCCTGGCCCCACAGCACAGCCCCACGAGGCACTTCCAGCACAGCACGGTCCTGCCTGGCCTTTGTTCTCTTCTGCAGAGCTGCCAGCTCTGTACCTGGCATGGGCTTTCCTGGCCCCTCAGGCAGGCCCTGTTTGTCCACCCTAGCCGCACCTTCCTTGAGATTCATTCTCTTTGTGCTCTGTGGGGCAGGGCTGTGGTTCCAAAGTATGAAGACCACTGGTCTTTGGGGGTGTTTTGTGTGTGATACTGGGGATTGAACTTCTTGAGCTATACCCCAGCCCAATTTCTTATTCATTATTTTGAAATGGAGTCTCACTAAGTAGCTGAGGCCGGTGACAAACCTGCGATCCTCCTGGCTCAGCCTCCCAAGTGCTGGGATTACAAGTGTGAGCTAGCATGTCCGGCTCCGTGCTGGTCTTTGGCTGGATGACTGGCCTGAGCTTTCTCCTGCCCTGGGCTTCATGTATCTCCTCTGGAAAGGTATTGGAGCAAGATCCATGCGCGTTTCCCTGATCGAGATAACGTATACGTGATATACAATTGGACATTATTTATAATCAATGTATTTTATGTTGATTTCCATCTGTGGGAAATGATACTAGTTTTCTGTTTACAGAAATAAATTGTCAAGCCGGGCGTGGTGGCGCACACTTGTAATCCCAGCACTTGGGAGGCTGAGACGGGAGGATCGCACAGGTTCGAAGCCAGCCTCAGCTACTTAGTGAGGCCCTGTTTCCAAATAAATTATAAAATAGGTCTGGGAGTAGAACCCGGAGGTAGAAAAGCCCTTGTGTTCCACCCCCAGTACCACCAAAATAATTGTCTTTTCAAGTCATTTGTTCACTTACCCTGAGTATCTACTATATGCCAAGCATCATTCTAACTAGTGGTGCCTTCATAGTGTTTACATACTTTGAGGTTGGAGTAACGAGTAGAGGTGCTAGGCAGCTTTCAGTGTGTGTGTGTGTGTGTGTGTGTGTGTGTGTGTGTGTGTGTGTGTGTGTTACTGGGGATTGAACCCAGGGGCATTCTACCTCCAAGGTATATACAAACCCAGTCCTATTGTTTTGTTGTTTTTTGGTTTTTGCTTTGTTGGTATTGGGGATTAAACCCAGGGGTGTTCTACCCTCAGCCTTATTTTATTTTTATTTTTGTGGTACTGGGAATTAAACCCAGGGGTATTCTGCCTCTGAGTTACACCCTCATCCCTATTTTTCATTCTTTATTTTGAATCAGTTTTTGTCTTAAAAGGTGATTAGGAAAGGTCTCTGGATATAGAAGTCTCCATCGCCTAAAGGAACAAATTTTGAAGCAGTCTGTGGGAAGGACATTCCAGACAGGGGGACAAGTGCCAGAGGCCCCAGAGTGAGAAGTGCGTGAGTGGCATGTCCGAGGACGAGCACAGTGAGCGGGGAAGCACATGGTAAAGATGAAGGCCGTGTCAGCCATCTCAGGCGCTGGCTCTTGCCCTGGGTGCCATGGGCAGATGGGCCCGCCTTGCCACCCTTCCAGCTGCTGCCTGGTGAAAGGACTGTGGGGTGTGAAAGGAGTGAGAGTTCAGTAAAGAAGCTGCTCAAGAGAGTGAGAAATGGCCACGGAGGGAGTGGGAAGCGGTGAGGCTCTGGATCCGGCCTGAGTGCAGATCCACTGGACCTGCTCTCACACAGATGGGAACTAGAGAGGAATTAGGGTGGCCCCAAGGCTTTGGTTCCAAGTACTTGGGAGGTTGAGAAAGGAGGATCGCACAGGTTCGAAGCCAGCCTCAGCTACTTAGTGAGGCTCTCAGCAACTTAGTGAGACCCTGTTTCAAAATAAAATATAAAATAGGTCAGGGGCCCAGAGGGTTCCATCCCCAGGACCACATACACACACACCCCAGGACCACACACACACACACACACACACACACACACACACACACACACACACATATATATATATATATATATATATATATATATATATATATATATATCTCCAGTGAAGAGGAGCATGGTAATATAGGCCTGTAGCCCCAGGGACTCCAGAGGCTGAGGCAGGAGAATTGAAAGTTCTAGGCCAGCCTCAGCAATTTAGATGACACCTTGTCCTACAACAGAAGCGGCTGCAGGTGGAGCTCAGCAGTAAAAGTGCCTTAGGTTTAATCCCTAGCACAAAGGAAGGGAGGGGAGTCAATTGATAGAAAAATGTTAAGTAGCAGATAGATAGATAAGGCCAAAACAGTGTGATGGCTGCAGCTGTGCATGGAGTGGGCCAATCTGTCTGTGCTTCCTTCCAGCATCATAATTTTGCTTTAGGACTTCAGCCCTCCAAGGCTGTTCACAGAGGATGGGGATTTGAGGCTCAGCCTAAATGTAATGGGTGCAGAAAGAATAATAGAAGAAGAATCTCTTGGACCAGTTGCCTCTTTAGTCTGGAAGGACTTGGGCGATTTTGCACTCCTGACCTCCTGGCATGACCTCATTCGTTTATTCCTCTGGCCTGCCACTGAGTACCATCTGCGCTTCAGCTCCTGTGCCTTCCCTCCTAATACAAAGCACCGTACATATCCCCACCCGAGCCTGCCTGCTTCGTGTCCTTGCAGGGGCCTGGTGGTGGGGTGGTGTGTGCGTTGAAAGTGGGCAGCCTCAGCTTACGATGCACACTCTGCCTCCCTTTGCGTCGGTGTCTGTGTCCTGCTCTGCCTTCCTCCTCCTCTTGCCAGCTGCTCTTTAGGGCCTAATCAGCAAATGGGTTTGCCTTTGGGAAAGCAGCAGAAATGGTTTTGCCTCTTTCTTCTTTGTCTCCATAATTATCAAGATAAAAAAAAAATGTCCTGAGTACCTCTTTCTCTGCCTTTCGTAGATGGGAAACCTGGCCAGAGAGGCAAGTAACTCCCACAATCTCCATGCAACTCATCAGCAAATCCTTTTAGCTATACTGTGTGTGTGTGTGTGTGTGTGTGTGTGTGTGTGTGTGTGTGTGTGTATACCAGGGATGGAACCTGGGGGCATTCTGCCTCCAAGCTACACCCCCAGCCATATTTTTTATTCTTTATTTTGAAACAAGGTTTCACTGAGTTGCACAGGGCCTCACTAAGTAGTAGTTGAGGCTGAGACAGGAGGATCATGCAGGTTCAAAGCCAGCCTCAGCTACTTAGGCTTTCAGCAACTTAGTGAGACCCTGTTTCCAAATAAAATATAAAATAGGTCTGGGAGTAGAGCCTGGAGGTAGAAGGCCCCTGGGTTTCATCTCCAGTACCAACCACAAAAAAAAGATAGTGTATGTGTGTGTGTGTGTGTGTGATACTAGGGATAGAACCCAGAGATCATCTCCCTTCAGGCTACACCCTCAGACCTATTTTTTAATGCTTTATTTGGAGACAGGGTTTTGCTATGTTGCTGAGGCTGGCTTCAAACCTGCGACCCTCCTGTCTCAGCCGCCCAAGTACTGGGATTACAAGTGTGCGCCACCACGCCCGGCTAAGATAATTTTAAATCAGACTGCTTCAGATCAGGTGCTTCCCTGGCACCACTGAGAGCCTCCATCGTCTGTCCCTGGCTGGCTGTGTCAGCCCTTCAGCAGTTTGCTTCTGCCTTCCTTTACTGTTTCCATCCACCAGCCAGAAGGATCCTGTGAAAGCAGAATCAGATCCTGTTCCTCCCCTGCTCAGAACCCTGTGATGCTTCCATAGGACAAGCCCAGTCCTTCGGTGGCCAGTCGGCTCTGCACAGCATGGCCCTTGGCTGCATCCAGACTCATCACCGTGGGCGCCTCCACGCTGCTCTTCCCAAGGCCCGCGCGCTCACGCACTCGCTCAGGGCCTTTGCGCTCACGCCCTTGCGTTGCTCCTTCCAGGCCCTTGCACTGCCTGCTCCCTCTGGTCTCTGAGTGAAGCCTCTCAGGTCCTCCTGACCCAGATTCTATCCTGCCCTCTCCCAGGTTCCTCTCCACTTTCTTTTTCTTTTATGTATCCTTCTTTTTAACACACCCATCTAACACATTTATTTATTGCCTATGTCTCCTCATTAGGTTCTAACCTCATATGGGTAAGAATTTTCATCTAGTTTAGTTACTGATTCTGCCTAGCACTTAGTGCAGAGCCTGGCACTTAGTGGGCATTTAATAAAGATGTAAGAAGCCGGGCATGGTGGCACATGCTTAGGGTAGCCTCAGAAATTTACTCAGAAACCTAGTGAGACCCTGTTTCCAAATAAGAAATAAAATTGGTCTGAGGGTGGAGCTCAGAGATAGAATGCTTCTGGGTCCAAGCCCTAGTATCACCAAAAAAAAAAAAAAAAAGAAAAAAAATGAGTGTCTAGAGCCAAGTAGAGAAACTTGTTGCCTGGACCTTCCTGCAACACCACAGGGCAGCCTGGCTCAGGAAGAGATCGTGTTCTGTCTTAAAGAACTCGCTAACAGAGCTACCACTACCACTTGGTTTCCAAGATGATGAAGTAGAAGAACTCTGCGAGCCCTGGTCTTGCGGGTTGGAGCAGGAGGGCAGGAAGCACAGAGCACCTCTCGCCTCCTTTCCTTTCCAACCTCTGAGTCACCTTGGGAACCAGGGAGCCTGAGCTTCAAAATTTTTTACTTTCAGGGCTTAAGAGTAGCAGATTCTGGGTGGGGAAAAGGTGACCGATAGTGAAGGTTTTTTTGTTTGTGTAGTACAAGGGATGGAACCCAGGGGCATCCTACCTCTAAGCTACAACCCCAGCCCTGTTTTATTTTTTGTTTTGAAACAGAGTCTCACAAAGTTGCTGAGAGCCTTGCCAAGTTGCTGAAGCTGGCCGATCCTCGTGTTTCGGCCTTCCAAGTAGTAGGATGACAGCCGTGCGCCTCTATGCCCTGCTGTGAAGCTCTTGTCTCATTGCACTGTCAAATTCAATGTGCTGTGGAGTCACACATCTGCACTTGTAACCTGTGAGCACAGGCAGTCTCATCACCTCTCCTAGTCTTCACATGGTAAAATGGAGACACTCCTACTTGCAAGATTGGAAGAAATCAAGTGGTAACTATTAGCTCAGCAAATATCAGCTGTTATTTTTTTAATCATAGCTGCAAATCACAGAGGCACTGTGAGAAGCACAAATGGAGCCACTCATTTTTAGCTATAAAAAATAATAGCAGCTAACATTCATTGAGCAGTCACCGTGGACCATTTAATTCTGCTGCTGAACCAGGCATGGCTGCACATGCCTGTAATGACTGTGAAGCATTGGGGAGGCTGAGACAGGGAATCACAAGTGTGGGGCTAACTTGGCAAGATCCCGTTTCAAAACAGAAAAAAATGAGTCGGGCGTGGTGGCGCACGTTGTAATCCCAGCATTTGGGAGGCTGAGACAGGAGGATCGCAGTTCACGGACAGTCTCAGATACTACTTAGTAAGGCCCTTTGCAACTCAGTGAGACCTTGTTTCAAAATAAAGAATAAAAAATAGGGCTGGGGGTGTTGCTTGGGGTAGAATGGCTCTGGATTCCATCCTTAGTACCAAAAAAAAAGAAAAAAGAAAAGTGTGGGGGGACTCTGGGGGTGTAGCTAAGAGGTGGAATGTCCCCTAACCACGCACATTCTGTCACCAAGCCTGTCAAGTAAGGATAGCTGTTCTCATTTTAGGGAGAACTCCAGGCTGAGAAGGAATGGAAGGGTCTTTCCCCGGGGCCAGCAGCCTGCTCCTCACAAAACTGGGTTTGGAAGCCACTTTGGCTGACTCTGGTTAGGAGGCCTGAGGCCAGGCTCTGCTGTGACCCTGTGTGGGGCCTTTAGGGCTGTCCTTCCACCTCCTGTGGGTCTCAGTGTCCCATTTGTTCCAGGAAGGAGTCGAGCTGCAGATGGTGACACTCCTGAGATTTCTGGGAGGCCCACATGCCACACACAGGGACAGCCAGTTGCTTCTAAGCTCCTGATGGTGTCCCGTGAGCAGCACAGCTCTGGGTGGCCCTTACCGTGGCAGCTGCAGACAGCAGTCCAGCCCTAGGCAGCAGCATAGGCACCTTGCAATTCCACCTTAAGGGGAATGGTGAGCTGAGAAGAGACTAAACGGGAAGACTAAAGGAACTGGAATGTGAGAGATGCAGCCTTGCAGGCCTTCAGCTCTGAGATGTTGTTTACTGGTGTTTACTGGTTTACTATTTGCTTGAGTGAATCTATTCCCCAGTCTAAGACTTTCCCTAACCATAAAATGAAGGAGATTATCTCATTAGGCTCCTACTCGGGCTGCAGGATGAAGAGAGGAACGCATATATCATGCATTCATACAAGCATGATGAGGCTCGGAGGAGAACCGGAGGAGGAAAGGATTGTGTAGGGATTTGCACCCATCTCCAGATTTTCCAGAGCTGTTGCCTTCTATGGAATTCCAAATATTTCCAATCAGATAAAGGTGGCTGAAAATACTCAGGACTTGTCTGGACTAGTTGAGAGCAGAGCTGTAGTGCCGTTTGAGGCCACCATGGCTGGCCCAGCAAGATCTGACACTGGGAGCTGCCCTGGGTCATGGAGGTGTCCGCCGCCCCTTCCCCTGGATTCCTGCAGGACTGAGGGCAAGCTCGGTATGCTTGCAGGTGGAGGAAGCTCCTTCTGCTCTGGAATGTTGCTTCTTTCCTTAGACATTAGTTCCTGGGTCTTTTGGATACCCCTGAGAGCAGGAACTCCACATTATGCAGAGTACTCCGTGTTATCTTAGAGAACCACTCCATGTGATGTATGCGTTCCTCTCTTCATCCTGCAGCCGGAGTAGGAGCCTAATGAGATAATCTCCTTCATTTTATGGTTAGGAAACGTCTCAGACTGGGGAAGAGATGCACTCAAGCAAATAGTAATAGATCTAGGAAACGGAACCCACATCCACTGACCGCTCAGGCCCGTGCTCTGAGTGCACTGACCGCCACAGAAGACGGAGTGAGATAGCTTTGGGTGGGAAGGAGGAGGAAGAGGCTTCTTTGAACCAAGGAGCACTTGGATACAAAGAGACCAGAAGGAGTTGCAGGTAGGGGTTTATAATCCCAGCTGCTTAGGATGCCGAGGCAGGAGAATTGCAAGTTAGAGGCCAGCCTGAGCAATTACTGGGACCCTGTCTCAAAATAAAAAAATAAAAAAATGTAAAGGGGCTGGAGATGTAGCTTAGTGGCAGACTACTTGCCTAGCATGTGCAAAGCCCTAGGTTCAATCGCCAGTACCGAAATAAATAAATAAATGAATAAATAAATAACTATAAAAAAGGTTTCAGAAGGAAGCAGAATTTTAGGAAGAGGGTTAGCCCTAGTCTTTGTGGGTTGCCACCCCAGTCTGCCCTGCCTCTTGCCTTAGAACTCTCCCATAGGCTTCCAGGCCCTCTTCTGAGCCCAGGAGGCCCCTGCATCTAGAGAATGTCAGGTACCTTGCCCAGTCACATGAGTCTTGTGCCTCCAAATAGCTTTGCCAGGCAGTGAGGATGGGAGTGAAGAGAGGCAGCTGGTCCTTCTCAGGGCTCCACACAGCCCATGGCAAATGTGGAAATGAGTAGCTGGCCTCCCCGAAGAAGTAACCTGTAGACTGAGACCTTAGAGATAATAGGCAGGATCTGGGACAGGATCCTTTTGAAATAAGTTGTTTTTTATCCCATTTTACAGATGAGGTACAAAGTTAAACATCTTAGTCTGATTGCAAGACTTACTGGCTAACTTGCTTTCTCTGTGCTCTGGCAGCCCAACTTGACAGGGAAAATAAATTGATTTGATGCCGGGCATGGGGACATACACCTGTAATCCCAGTACTTGGGAGGCTAAGACAAGAGGATCGCAGGTTCCAGGACAGCCTCAGCAAATAGTGAGACTCTCATCAACCTAGAGAGACTCTGTTTCAAAATAAAAATAGGAGCCGGGCATAGTGGCGCACGCTTGTAATCCCCACGCTTGGGAGGCTGAGAGAGGAGGATCATACAGGTTCGAAGCCAGCCTCAGCTACTTCGTGAGGCTCTCAGCAACTTAGTGAGACCCTGCTTCCAAATAAAATAATTTTTAAAAAGGTCTGGGAGTATAGCCTGGAGGTTAAAAAAAAAAAAAAAAGCCCCTGGGTTCCACCCCCAGTACCACTAAATAAATAAATAAATAAATAAATAAATAAATAAATAAAGGGCTGGATGGCCAGGCATGGTGGCACACGATTACACGCTTGTAATCCCAGTATTTGGGAGGTTGAGACAGGAGGATCGTGGTTTGTGGACAACCTCAACTACTTAGTGAGGCCCTCTACAACTCAGTAAGACACTGTTTCAAAATAAAGAATAAAAATTAAGCCTGGAGGTAGAATGCCCCTGGGTTTGATCCCTAGTACCAGTACCAAAAAAAGAAATTGATCTGTCTTCATCCAGATAGGTAGTGGTAGTGCCTCCATTTCAAGAGGAATGGGGAAGCTGTTACTCAGAGAGCAGCAGAGCCTGCCCGGGCCTGGGGGCGGCTGGCAGAGCTGCCGCGCTGCCTTCCTGGGCAGCTCCTGGGACGCAATTGAAGAGGAACATCAGAGGAACCGGGACCGAGGCCGGAGGGGGCTTCCGCAAGGGAAACAGTTTTCTGGTTTTCCAATTTGGGGGGTTATCCAAAGGTAAAATTCTACCCAGGAAGGGGAGGCGCTTTCCCTCACAAGTGGAAAGGGAGTGTCCTGGAGATGACTAAGTGCCCGCTGTGTGGACCATGCGGAATGAAAACAGCCCTGTGGGCTTCCCTGCGTCAGTGAAGTGAGCGGCAGGCTGCTCCTCCAGGGAGGCTGGGTAGTGTTGCAGGTCTCTGCAGTGTCTGGCTCTGTTCCTTGGTCCTTCTCGTCCTGAACACTAGAGGAGCGGAAGGCTGTGGCATTGTGCTTGTGGAAGGGGTCACCAGGGATGAGGCAGAGAGCTGAGATTAGGTTAGGAGGCCTCACGGTCCAGAGTCGGCTCTGGAGCCAAGCCGCTGGGATCCAGGCTCCATCACTTGACACACGCGGTGGCTTCTCTACTGTGCCTTTGTCTGTAACATGGAAAGCAAGAGCAGCACTTGTGCAGGCGTGGTGGCACATGCCTGTAATCCCAGTACTTGAGAGGCTGAGACAGGAGGATCCAGCCTTAGCAACTTTGCAAGGCTATCAGCAACTTAGTAAGACCCCTTTTCAAAATTGATAAAATAGGCCTGGAGTGTAGCTCAGAAATAGAATCCCCCTGGGTTTGAGCCCCCAGTACTACACACACACACACACACACACACACACACACACACAACACACACAACACACACAACGGTACTTAGTGCTTACACAAGAGATAATTGATTGTGAGGAGTGAGTTCTTAGGCACAAAGCGTTCTCTAGCTTTGTGTCACTAGCACTCCCAGGGCAAAAGGTTATGAGCCCAATAAATGCCCTTTAGAAAGCTCTTCTGCATCCAAGCCCAGCAGCCTGGTTCTGAGCCGGGGAGTTGGAGGGGCCACAGTCACGCTGCCTGACACGGCTTGATAGCTTTCTCGATTCCCCAGAGGAGGTGTTATCTCCTCCCAGCACAACCTCTTCCTTTTCTGAGAAGTGAGCACATCTGTCAGGCTCAGCTTCTTAGAACTACTGGGGAGGAGGCGGGGGAGGGGAGGCTGGCAGCTGATGGGCAGAGCTGGAGGAAGATTACCATGAAGTGTGTCCGGAGAATGCCTCCAAAGAGGGCTTGGACCTGTCAGAGCTCCCCCTTAGCCAGTAGCACCAAGATCACCTTGCTTCACCAGGTGTCTTCTGCCACCACTGCTCTTGTGAGGTCAAGGCAGGAGAAACAGACGCCAAAGTTCAAAGGCTTGCAGCATGCCCACCTCTGGGCTGGCACTGAAGTGTCATCCAGCAAGCTCACTGTCCGCCTCTGCCCCTGCACCACTGAGCTGCTCACCCAGGTGCCCGCATTAGGCATGTGTCCCCCTGGGAAGAGGGCAAGGACTGGCTCCTCACGCATCACAGGCTCCCCGAGGAAAGCCAAGGGAAGTGGATTCCAACCACAAACCCACTCCTTCCCAATCTCCCTGCCCACAGCTCCCTGCCAAGAGCGTGATAAGGCCTCGCCTCTGCCCCTCTTCCTGCCCTTTCCCTGGGTTCCCTAACAAGGCCTTGTCTGTCCACTCAGCTGACAGTTATCAGCTTCTCCCTCAAGGAGACTGAAGCCAGAAGCAGAAAGTGACTGGTGGTTTGCCCATGCAGAACCGTGACAAGGCCAGAGAAGGTACAGTTCTGGTGGCATGAGCTCTAGGTGCTAGGAGCCCCATCCTTTTCTCTACCTACCTCTTTCCTGAAATAACCCAGCAGGAAGGAAGCGGTGGCCCATGCTCTCCGAGCCACCAAGAGGAAGGAAGAACCCGTCTGGCACAAGAGCTTGTTCCCACTGAAGCCAGGACGGAAGGGTTCCACTTTCCCTCCTGGTTTTCGTCATATCCTTTTCCTTTGGCACTCCGTTCCTTCAGCTGGGCAGGCTAGAGCTTATTCATTCAGCTGGTGGCCTCAGGCCACTTTGCCCTAGAGAAGAACCCAGGGCCTGAGCCCTGGCACACACTGTCAGGTTTGCTACCAAACATACTGGGGCTTCCCCGTTTACCTGCTTTGGCCACATCTCTCAGCATCGCTCAGCCTCAGTTTACCTGAGCTCAAAACGAGGCCCTTCTTCAGTCACAGAAGTGCCTGTACCAGGCCCATGATGGAGGTTAAAGGACTGTCCCTTCTGAAACTGAGTGAGCACTGCATCAAAGCTAGGAGTAAAGGCACCGGGCGCAGCGTTGGTATGGACACCCCAGCAGGTGGCCAGCCCACTGTGCAGCCTGAGTGTCCCAGAT
Organism: Muscardinus avellanarius; assembly: GCF_963383645.1. Taxonomy (NCBI): domain Eukaryota; kingdom Metazoa; phylum Chordata; class Mammalia; order Rodentia; family Gliridae; genus Muscardinus; species Muscardinus avellanarius. The sequence goes on from NC_137805.1 coordinate 48,243,648, forward strand.
AACTGATGGCTTGACAGGGGTACCACGGACAGCACATGGGGGTGGCTCATGAGCCAACATGAATGCTGCTCAGAGGGCGCTCGCGGGCCCTGTGCTGGGAAGTGTCTGCTACCTGCTGTCTATGGGTAGAGATAGCAGGAACTAAGGTAGCAAGACGACACTGGAATGGGAGGAGACCAGAACTTGGACAAATCCCAGTCCCACCGCGGCCTGGATGGGGTCCTGAGTAAACCCCAGCACCTGCCTTTTCACGTTCGTGAAATAGTGCTCCTAAGCCGGGCACAGTGGTACGCTCCTTTAATCTCAGTACTTGGGAGGCTGAGACAGGAGGATCGTAGCTTTTAAGCCAGCCTCAACAAATAGATTCGTCAAGACCCTGTTTTAAAAATAAGCCGGGTATGGTGATGCACGCTTGTAATCCTACCATTTGGGAGGTTGAGACAGGAGGATCCGGGTTTGCAGCCAGCCTCAGCTACTTAGTGAGACCCTCCGCAACTTAGTGAGACCCTGTTTCCAAATAAAGGATAAAAACCCAGGCTTGGATATACAATCCCTAGCTTGTATAGCTTGGAGATACAATCCCTAGGTTCAATCCCCAGCACCATAAATACATAAATATAAAAATAAACTGGGTATGGTGGCAACATGCTTGTAATCCTAGTACTTGGAAGGCTAAGACAAGAGAATCATGGGTTCCTGGCCAGCCTCAGCTACATAGTGAGGCAAATGAGGCCCTCTGCAACTCAGTGAGACCCTGCTTCAAAATAAAGAATAAGCCGGGCGTTGTGGCGCACGCTTGTAATACCAGCATTGGGGAGGCTGAGACCAGAGGATCGCGGTTCGTGGACAGCCTCAGCTACCTAATGAGGCCCTCTGCAACTCAGTGAGACCCGGTTTCAAAATAAAGAATAAAAAATAGGGCAGGAGGTGTAGCTCGGAGGTCGAATGCCCCTGGGTTCCACCCCCAGACCCGCAAAAATAAATAAATAAATAAAAAAGAAAGAAAGAATAAAAAATAGGGTGGGGTGTAGCTTGAAGGTCGAATGCCCCTGGGTTCAATCCCCAAACCCTCAAAAAATAAAAAAATAAAAAATATGTCTGGGGATATAGCTCAGAGGTAGAATGCCCCTAGGTTCGATTCCCAGCACCACAGAAAGAGAGACAGAAGAAAGAAAGAAAGAAAGAAAGAAAGAAAGAAAGAAAGAAAGAAAGAAAGAAAGAAAAGAAAGCAAGAAAATGGCTCAGAACATGAACTACATAAAGGCTTGTTCACTGCTGAATCTCCAGTGCCAAGCCTGGAGCATAGTAGGCACTCAGTGAATATTTATGGTATGAACAAAAGATCAGGGTTCCTAGGAGCGCGAAGGGTGTTCATCCCAGAGCGAGGGATGAGCAGGGGAGAGGGGACGCTATAATGGAGCCCGATTTGCCAGCTGAGAAATGGCGGTGAGGGGAGGGTGACTAGTTAGGGCACAGTGTTGGCAAGGCACAAGGGCATGACGCACTCTGGGTGTGTATGTAGGGCCCTCCATGTGTGTGGCTGTGAATTTTTGGAGGAACACTTTGAAAGTGGTCCCTGCCTGAACCTACCACAAACCACCTGTAGGAAATTATATGGGTAGGTGGGTTGGCCTTGCTGAGCTGTGGAGTCTGCCTGACTAGGAGTCCGTGACTCCTATCAGAATGCCATTAGCCACTGCCTGTCCTCAGTGGCCAAAAAACCCCTGTGTGGATCCCCAGGGGAATACTCGGCACCAAAGAGAAGCTTCTCACATTTTGCTCTAACCCAAGCTGAGGGCAGGCAGGCCTTCTCTCCTGGAGGCCTGCGTCTCCAGGAAGCCTCTGTGACCTCAGAGACAGCGCACACGCCAGCCTTACAGCTCATCCCTGCCCACCTTGCCAGGGTGGCAAATCACCTAGCTAAATCAGCGGGAACTGCCCCAGGGCTGGTGGGGCTTATCTCTGCTTTTCCAGCCCTGGGTTGCTGCAGAGCAATCCTGTTTGTTTATCCAGAACAGCCGCCTGCTGAGAAAATGGCTGTGTTTGTTTCCAAGTATGGCGTGTGAACCACGGTGGGCTAAATATACCCACACTACTGCCTTCCCGCCCGCACAGAGCAACACTTCTCATTTGGCTACACTCTGCAAAGGCAATCCCCAGAACCCATACCTTGGAAGTCCTCCCCCCCTCCCCAGGAGCTCATGAAGTGGGTATTGTTCTGGCCAGGGACGCACCCTGGGGACTGGAGCGGCGGCACCTTGCTCTCAGTGGCACTGAGGTGAGAATGTCTCCCCACCCTGGAATGACTGATCCTCAACAGTGTACGCTTTGTGCCCTTGTGGGGACAGGGACCGTGAACTCCAGTCCAAGCCCTGGAGCTGAAAATTCCCCGTGGCTGCCAGCCGTCTACTGCAGGAAAGTTCCCACAGAGGGAGCCAGGGCCCCTGCTTTGGCTACAACCCCGACCCTGGAGGTCTTTGTCTCCTTGGAATGGCCAGTCTTCTGGCCATGGCCTCACTTCTCGTCAATTCTGCAGGACCCAGAACTCCCCGGCATATGAGTCTTTTTTTGTGATTCTGCCTGGGCCTAATATAAGTTGGGAAAAGAAAAACTAAACCTTCGGCCGGGCGTGGTGGCCCACGCTTGTAATCCCCATGCTTGGGAGGCGGAGACAGGAGGATTGCGCTGGTTCGGAGCCAGCCTCCCTGGCTTAAGAGACCCTGTTTCCACATAAAAAGTAAAAAAATAGGTCTGGGAGTGTAGCCCGTGGGAGTGTATCCCGGAGGTAGAAGGGCTTCCAGGAACCCCAGTACCACCAAAAAAAAAAAAGGAAAACTAAACCTTCTATAAGGGTTTTCTTATCTGCCAAAACCCACGGAGACTGGTCAGGATGGGGCAGGCCAGACACTGCCACCCTGCCCTCCCCAGCCCTGGGCCCTGCCTCAGCCACAGCCCCCCTGGGAGCCTGCCAGCACTACCAGGACAGGCTCTCCACTGCCAGGGCCACACTTGCTCTGCTTTGCCTTCTCTTTTTCTTTTAGTGTGTGTGTGTGTGTGTGTGTGTGTGTGTGTGTGTGTGTGTGTGTGTGTGTGTGTATACACTAGAGATAAAATCTAAGGAGCATCAGCCCTGTTTTATTCTTTTTTATTTTGAAGCAGGGTCTCACTAAGTAGCTGAGACTGGCTACAAACCTGTTATCCTCCTGTCTCAGCCTCCCTAGTACCGGAATTACAAGCGTGTGCCATCATGCCCAGCTGGTTTGCCTTTTCTTTTTCTTTTCTTTGAAGGATGCTGAGAATTGAATCTGGGGCTTCACACGTTAGGCGTGTGCTCTGCGCTGAGCTGCACCCCAGCCCTTTCACTACTCTGTACCTTGGCAGCCCTGCGGTCGAGGCCTGCCTCTGCTGTTAGCCAGCTGTCCCCTACTTTAAGCCTCAGTTATCTCGTCTGTGAAATGGAGCTCACGGCTCTACCTCTGAGGACTGTGAACTGCTGGAACAATGCCTGGTGCTTAGTTGTGCTCACATATAGCCACCCTTCAGCTGACTGGGATACAGACAGAAACGTGTCATGAGGCCATCTCACCGTGTGCAGATATCATAGAGTGGACTTGACAAACGTGGTCACACAGGAGGAAACAGTGCAGTCAAGAGACCTGTAAACATGGGATTCTGAGGCTGCTGCCGGTCCTAGCATCTGGCCATTATACAATGAACATGGTTGTTCTAAGCATGCACTCTAAAATAACACTAGAAGCCAGGTGTGGTGGCACACGCTTGTAATCCCAGTACTTGAGAGGCTGGGACAGGAGGATCGCAGGTTCAAAGCCAGCCTCAGCAACGTAGTGAGACTCTCAGAAACCTAGTGAGACCCTGTTTACAAATAAAGAAAATTGGGCCCGGGACATAGCTTGGAGGTAGAATGACTCTAGGTTCAATCCCCAATACCAAAAATAAAATTAAAGTAACATTAGAAAATGTCCTGTAGTAAATACATAAGCCAGCAGCACGGTCGCTTACCATCGTGGTCACGTCTCATGCACAACACAGAACTGTATGAGCCACACTGTTATGTGACTGGCGGTACAATCGTTTTGTTTTCACCAGCATCGCCACAAGCATGTGAGGAATGCATGTGCTGTAATAACACAAGAACAGCAACTTCACTAGGCGAAGCAGTAGGAATTTTTCAGCTACAATATAGTGTTATGGGATCGCCATTGCATATGGGTTTTTTTGTTGTTTTGTTTGTTTTGGTTTGGTTTGGTTTTTGCGGGTTTGGTGACGGAACCCAGGGGCATTTGACCTCCGAGCTACGCCCCCTGCCCTGTTTTTTATTCTTTATTTTGAAACAGGGTCCCACTGAGTTGCAGAGGGCCTCACTAAGTAGCTGAGGCTGTCCGCGAACCGTGATCCTCCAGTCTCAGCCTCCCGGATGCTGGGATTACAAGCGTGCGCCACCACGCCCGGCTGCATATGGTTTTTGTTGGTTTGTGTGTGTTTGTTTGTTTGCTTTTATTGTTGTTGTTGTTTTCTTTGAGGCCCTGAGGATGGAACCCAGGGGCATTCTACCTTGGAGCTATGTCCCCAGCCCAATTTTCTTTATTTGTAAACAGTTTCTGAGAGCCTCACTTCATTGCCTAGGCCGGCTTTGAACCTGCGATCCTCCTGTCTCAGCCTCTCAAGTACTGGGATTACGGGCATACACCGCCACGCCCGGCTTCCACCATTGTATATGTGTCATTGACTAAACATTATACAGTGCATGCCCATGGTTATTGAGCACCAGCTCTGCCAGAGGCTGTTCTAAATACTGGGTATATAGAAACCAAACAGGATCTTTGTCATCAAGACACATCTAGTACTGAGACCTGCTATTTTGGGAGTGCTCTCCTTACTTATACAAGTAATAAACTTTTCTTCACTGTCTTAAAAAAACAAACATCTAGTATGGGACACAGATTGCAACAAAATGGAGTATGCAGTCTGGTTATAAAATGTGCTAAGAAGACAAAACAAGGCGGGGGAATAGGCAGAGAGGTGGCACCATTTTAGGGTGGTCAGAATCCACAGCGGCCCGTGCCCAGGGTGAAGGGGCAAGCCAGTCAGTGATGCACACGCACTGAGCCCGTGTCTCCAGGCCCTGGACACCAGGTGTAGATTCTAGCTCTACCACTGACCAAGCTTGGTGACCCATTATCGAGTCCTCTGGCCTTCAGAACTCCAGCTTTCTGGGGTGTGCAAGGGAGAGCGCCACATTGGGGCCCCCTGGGGAGGATTAAAGGATACACTGAGCATGAAACTCACTCACAGAAGGGGCTGGGTAGTTTAGCCCACTGCTCCTCCTTCCCATCATGTGCTTCCCTCCTGACTGAGCTTTAGGGCAAAGAACTTGCTCACCTCCTGGGCCCGGAGACAACCCTGGGAGAAGGGGCAGGGCCAGGGCCTCACAGACCCTCCGTGCAGGCCCCCAGGCCTGCATCCTCGTTGCCGGCTCCACTCTGCCCTCGGCCCTGGCCAGAGGCTTGCCGAGGGAGAGGGGGCCTCTACTGAGAGTGGAGCCGGTCTGTCTTGGATCTCCCCGGGAACTCGGCCCTGCCCCTGCCTCCTCCCTCTAGGGTAGCAGTGGAAAGGCTGGTGTCCAGGCTGCGTGTGGTCTGGCTCTTGCTCCCCGCACCCTCGTTCCTCTGTCCCCTCCTCTCTAGCCACCTGACCTCCTGGCAGCCCCCTGCCCCTGCCCGTTTCCCCCTCAGTTCAGGAGTGAGGACCACTCCTGGCCACCTGACCTGGGCCAAGCACTCACTCTCTTCTGTATATCTCAGCAGCAACCTGAACTGATGAGTGGGCACTGATGGCTATTTTCAAGTCATCGAGGTCATTGCATGCGAGTGGCCCCCTTTCTCCTACCCATCCACATGATTGTCTGAGGATTTGAACGGTGTCTTCCTTTCTCCTGCAGGACACTTTTGTGGAACTCTATGGGAATAATGCAGCAGCCGAGAGCCGGAAGGGCCAGGAGCGCTTCAACCGCTGGTTCCTGACGGGCGTGACTGTAGCCGGCGTGGTTCTGCTGGGCTCGCTCTTCAGTCGGAAATGACCAGACACTGACCACCCACTCACCCTCACCCCGCGCTGCCCCATCACACCCTCCGTCCAACCACCATTACCACCAGGAGAACCACTACATGCAGCCCGTGCCCACCCACCCATCACAGGGTGGGGCCTAGACCTGGTCCCCCGCAGTTAGTTTTCTAGAATTTACCACGCTTCTGTGAGAGCCACCATCCCCCATGCCTCAGTTCTCTTGGCCTCAAAATCCAGTTTCCCTAAATCTATCCCACAGAGGCTGGCCGGAGCGGGGAATGTGTGGCCAGGGCAGAGGGGCCTGCCTATTACCCTTGAGCCTCTCTGAGAGCGCTTTCCTGGCACGGAGCTGGAAAGTTTTCTGAACCTCTTCCCCGGAAAGAGACTAGATTGCCTTTGTTTTGATGTTTGTGGCCTCAGAATTGATCTTTCCTCTCCCCTTTGGACCTGGGCCACCCTTCCTTCCATCTCTACCCTTAAGAGCCATTTAGAGGCCACTTTTGACTAATTAGGAATTCAGGCTGCTTGGGATAAAGAAGCAAGGATCAGGATTTCTTCCCCACCTCTGGCCTGGCCAGAGTTCCCACTCTTAGTCTGAATGTTCTCCAGAGGCCTCTGCCTATTGGCTGGCCCCATCCGGGAGGGAGGGGCTAGAGCTGCAGGAAGTACCCCATGGTAAAGCTCGGGTGGTCGTGCAGTTCCGCATCACCCTAGTCCCTTTCCCTCCCCTCCCCTGGCTCCCATGACCAGGACTGAGGGACCGGCTGGGCCCATGGCCGCTGCCCAGAGCTGCCTCGCTTCCTTCAGGGAGACCAGCCTGTGGCATCTGTGCCTCGGGCTGCTGCCCATGGGGTCCAGGGCTTCAGGGACTCCAGCCCAGAGGTGCAGGGGCGCTATAGGAAGCAGCTGTGGGAGCCCTGGGGTCTCCCTACCTCAGGCAGGAAGGGCAGGAGGGAGAGCCTGGTGCACTGGGCAGGGGTGGGGGCTGACTGATTCGGGGGCCTGTCCTGTCTGGTCAGCACATTTGCGCCACCACTGTCTAGCCTGGGCAGCCGGGCTGCCGAGGTCAGAGTGGCCTGACCAGGAGTCCCTTCAGCGTCCCTCTCCTCTGCTCCACCCTGGCCTGTCTCAGCCCTGGGGGTCCCAGCACTGGCCACCCCAGGCTCTCTGCTGTACATATTCGAGACTAGTTTTTATTCCTTGTGAAGATGATATACTATTTTTGTTAAGCGTGTCTGTATTTATGTGTGAGGAGCTGCTGGCTTGCTGCGCGCGTGCACGTGGAGAGCTGGTGCCGGAGATCGGCGGCCTGATGCTCCCTCCCCTGCCCTGGCCCAGAGAAGCTGACCTGGGGGTCCCGGCTCCTGGGGGCGTCCACCCTCCCCCACCCCACACACACTTGTCCCAGCTCTTTGAAATAGTCTGTGTGAAGGTGAAAGTGCAGTTCAGTAATAAACTGTGTTGATTCAGTGAACGAGGGGCTAGATTCTGTGTGCTTATGTGGGCAGGGGAGGAGCCTGGCCGTGCTGCAGGGGAGCGGTCCTGATGCTGGCCCTGCTGCCCTGGGGAGGACCCTGACCATGTCCCTTCTTTCGTCTGGGCCCAAGAGTCTTCACTAGTCATTGACAGGGTTCTAACTAAGCACCTGTTGGGTGCTGGACTCTGGGCTACAAGTGAGTAGGGCACAGCCCCTGCCCTCAGGAGCTGACACTGGGGAGTCAGGTGGCCGCCTGGAAAGAGGTTACTGAGCCCGCTCTGCTCGGGCGCGGTCCCAGGTGCGGACTCTGCAGCAACAAAACCCGGGCCTTTTGGACCATCAGTTCTAGTGGGAGAGAGAAAAATCTTAGCATAGTTCTAGCTACTATAGGGCAGACGGTGGCCAGAGGAGCCAGCAGTCTCACTGACAGGAGGGGACTCGGCCTGAGGAACCTTCTAGTTATTGATCTAGGATGTGTGTGTGTGCGGTGCTGGGTTTTGAACCCAGTGGTAGTCTATCTCCGAGCTACACCCCCAGCCCTATTTTTTTTTTTTTAATTTTTTTACTTTTGCTATACCGGAGATGGAACCCAGGGGCATTCTACCTCTGAGATATGCCCCCAGCCCTATTTTTTAGTCTTTCTTTTGAAACAGGGTCTCACTGAGTTGCAAAGGACCTCACTAAGTAGCTGAGGCTGTCTGCAAACCCGGATCCTCCTGCCTCAGCCTCCCCAATGCTGGGATTACAAGTGTGCGCCACCACGCCCAGCCCTATTTTATTTTATACTTGGAAACAGGGTCTTGCTAAATTGCTGACAGCCTCACTGAGCTCAGCTGTGGCTGGCTTTAAACCTGCGACCTTCCTGTCTTCGCCTCCCAGTACTGGGATTGCAGGCCTGTACCACCACACCAGGCTGGAGGTAGCATGTTTAAGGTGGATCCCTCAGAATATCAGATAAAGATAGCTCTAGAGAGCCAGGTATGGTAAGTCCAGTAATCCCAGTACTTGCGGGGCTAAGGCAGGAAGATTATAGGCTCAGCAACTTAGGCTTTCCACAACTTAGTAAGACCCTGTTTCAAAATAATGTTGCCGGGCATGGTGGCACACACTTGTAATGGAGGCTGAGAGAGGAGGATCGTGGTTCTAGGACAGCTTCAGCTGCTTAGTGAGACCCTTTGCAGCTCAGGCCCTGTTTCAAAATAAAGAATAAAAATAGGGCAGGGGGTGTTGCTGGGAGGTAGAATGCCCCTGGGTTCCATCTCCAGTACTGCAAAAAACTAAAAAGTAAAATAATGTTAAGGGCGTGGCTTAGAGGTAGAATGCCCCTTTCACTCCATCCCCAGTACCACCAAAAAAGAAGGGGGAAGAAATCTAGAGAAAAAGACCCAAGGAACAGGTTTTTGGACTAGTGATGCTATTATAAATGGAAGGATGAGTTGGGCACATTGGCACACGCCTCTAATCCCAGCACCTGGGGAGGCTGAGACAGGACGATGACAGTTTCCAAGCAACTTGGCAAGGCCCTGTTCCAACATAAGAAGGGCTGGGAGTGGAGCTTGGAGGTAGAATGTCGCTGGGTTCCATCCCCAGCACCAACAAGAAAAGAACCGGGTGTCTGTTCTGCCACCCAGAAGCATTTCGTGGGATCTGAGCTCACCTGGGGGGCAGGGAGGGCTTCCTGGAGGAAGTGACCTCAGAGCCTGTGTACGCATTAAAGGGAGGAGAGGTCCTGGGGAGCATCAGGGGCGCAGGGTCCACAGGCTGAAGGAGGAGTGGGGCTTGGGCAGGGCTGAGAGTCGGGTGGGGGGACAGACTCAGCGCGGAGTCAGGATGGGGCCAGTGAAGAGCAGCTGGAGCGGGCGCCCTGGCGCGCCTGGGCCGGCTGTGTGGGGAGTGGAGGGGACGGCGCGGAAGCCCAGGGACCTGGTGTGGTTAATTCTCCATTTTCGAGGTGGACAGGCAAGAGGCGTGCCCTGGGTCGCCGTGCCTAGTCTGTGGCATTGGGCGAGACACCCGGCCTCCTCCCTGGCTGCCCTTCAGCCAAATGGGCCGAAAGGTAGTGCTCCCTCGAGGTCGCTGCCAGGACGACTGGGATTGCCCCCCCCCCCGGGGTGGCAGGAGGGGGAGGGGTCTGGAGAGCCCCCCCGCTGCAGCTCGGTGGGGCTGGGCTGCCCCCTGGTGGCTGCGGGGTGCGAGCTGACAGCCACCCCAGCCCAAGCCGCGCCTCGGCACGCCCTGGCCGGCTTCGCTGCCCCAGCCGTGCCCTGCCCCCCAAGTAACGTTGCACCTCCAACCTCGCGGGCGGGTTTGGAGCGGGCCACGCGGCTCGCCTAGGGTTCGGAGTCGCCCTGTTTCTTGGTTCATCGCCGAAGCCTCCGGCCTCGCCGCGGCCCGCCACGCCGCCGCCTCCAGCCCGCCATTCCCCTCGTGCCTCCAAACACCGGCCTTCCCTACAGCCAAACACAAGTGTGCTCTGGAGCGCATTCCTCCTGAAAAAGGTAGCATTCGACACACTCTGCCTGGCTGTTTCCACTTACGTAATGTACTTTACACACTTCTGTATTCATGCGTGAATTCCCAAATGTACTCTTTGGTCAGCCTCAACAACTCAGCTCCTGAAAACATTCTTTTTTCAGCTGCATAGTATTCCACAATGTGGGGTGTGTGTGTGTGTGTGTGTGTGTGTGTGTGTGTGTGTGTGTGAGAGACAGAGACAGAGACAGAGACAGAGACAGAGACAGACACTAGGGATGCAACCACGTCTCTAGCCCTATTTTTTTTCTTTTTTCTTTTTTTTTTTGGCAGTACTAGGGATGGAACTCAAGGGCATTATACCTCCAAACTACACCCCCAGCCCTATTTTTTTAGTCTTTTTTAAATTTCTGAAACAGGGTCTCACTGAGTTGCGAAGGGCCTCGCTAAGCAACTGAGGCTGTCCATGGATCGCTGTCCTCTGGTCTCAGTCTCCCGAATGTCCAGCCCTATTTTATTATTTTTTCATGGTGCTGGGGATGGAACCCACGGGCATTCCACCTCTAAGCTACACCCCCAATTGTTTTTTATTTTGAAACAGGCTCTCACTCAGCTGCTGAGACTGTCCTTGAACCTGCAATCCTCCTGTCTCCATCCCCAAGCACTGAGATCACAGCCATGCACTACTATACCTGGCTCTTTTTTTTCTTTTCTTTCTCTATTGGGAATTGAACCCAAGAGCATTCTACCTCCTAGCTACACCCCCAGCCCTATTTTTATTTTGATTTTGAAATAGGGTCTCACTCAGCTGATGAGAGTGCCACTACTTTGCCGAGGCTGTCCTCAAACCAGCGATTCTCCTGTCTCAGCCTCCCAAGTACTGGGATTACGTGTGTGTGCCACCATGCCCAACTTTATTTAATTAGCTAGTTTTGTGATATTGGGTATCGAACCCAGGGACATTCTACCTATGCGCTATTCCCCCACCCCTATTTTATTTTTTATTTTAAAATAGGGCCATTCGGCCTGGCCTGGTGGCCACACCTGTAATCCCAGTACTTGGGAGGTGTAAACAAAGGGCTTGCGGGTTTGAGGCCAGCCCTGCAACTTAGTGAGACCTTATTTCTTATATTTTTTTTCTTTTTTTGTCCTAGGGGTTGAGCTGAAGGGTATTCTACCACTGAGCTACCTCCATCTCAGCCCTTTTTATCTTTTAGTTTTTTGTTTTTAGGGTTTTTTTGTATTGTTTTCTTTTGTTTGGTACTAGGGATTGAGTCCGGGGACATTCTACCTCTGAGCTACACCCCAACCCTATTTTATTTTTGTTTTGAAACAAGGTCTCACTAGGTTGATGAGAGTCTCACTACTTTCTGAGGCTGTCCTTGAACTTGTGATCCTCCTGTCTCAGCCTCCCAAGTACTAGGATTATGCCCGGCTCCCACAATCTTTTAACCACACCTCTAACTTAGTGATGTCCAGCCTTCTATGTTCCACCACATGTGCTTAAAATATTGGAACTGGTGACCAAGGGAAAGTTGTAAGGAATTTGGGAGTATCTACGTGGGTCTTGAAAACTTAATCCCATTTCTGTATATTACATATTTAGGAAGAGTTGAAATGCAACACATTTAATAAGAAAGATATAAAGTATTAACTTTGATTAGAACATCCAAATGAAGCTGTGTGGGATTACACACGCCTGTAATCCCAGTACTTGGGAGGCTGAGACAGGAGGATCGCAGGTTTGAGGCCAGCTTCAGCAACTTAGCGAGGCCTTCTACAATTTAGTAAGACCTTGTTTCAAACAAAAAATAAAACAGGAAGGCAGGCATGATGGCACAACCTTTTAATCCCAGTACTTGGGAAACTGAGACAGGAAGATCACAGGTTCAGCCGGGCATGGTGGCGCACGCTTTTAATCACTGCGCTTGGGAGGTGGAGACAGGAGGATCACACAGTTTCGAAGCCAGCCATGCTGGCTTAAGAGACCCTGTTTCTAAATTAAAAAGCATAAAAATAGGTGTGGGAGTGTAGCCCGGAGGTAAAGGGTTTCTAGGAACCCCAGTACCACCAAAAATAAAAATAAAAAGTAAAAAATAGGGCTGGGGGCATAGCTCACAGGTAGAATGCCTCTGGGTTCCGTCCCCAGGACCGCAAAAGAAAAGAAAAAGGAGCTGGACATGGTGGCACAGGCTTGTAATCCCAGCATTTGGGAGGCTGAGACAAAGGTCAGGAGGACTGTGATTCGCGGACAGCCTCAGCTACTTAGTGAGGGCCTTTGCAACTCAGTGAGCCCCTGTTTCAAAATAAAGAAAAAAAAATTAGGGCTGGGGGTGTAGCTCAGAGGTAGAATCCCCTGGGTTCCATCCCCAGTACTTAAATAAATAAATAAATAAATAAATAAATAAATAAATAAATAAATAAATAAATGGCTAGCCCGGCGTGGTGGCGCACGTTTATAATCCCAGCGTTTGGGAGGCTGAGACAGGAGGATCGGGGACAGCCGCAGCTACTCCTTAGTGAGGCCCTTCACAACTCAGTGATATGCCAGTGTTGGAAAATTGCTCTGGTATTAATTTCCAAAATGTAAAATAGTCGGGGCCTGGGTGCTGCGCAGGCACTCAGGCAGGGAGGGGCGGCAGCTGCTACAATGCAGAGTCCCCCTCTCTCTTTGCCCTTCGTTCTAATGATTGACCTATAGTAAAAGCCTCAGAGTCAATTGAAGCCTTAGTTTTACTATACAGAGGCAGTCAGTGCCTTTGTGTACCTCCTCTCCTCTGTGGCCTGGCCTGGGCATAGGAAATGGAGATTCCCTGCCACGAGAGTCTCCTAACACCCAGGAAATAGGAAACTTTGTGTGTGGCTTCAAAGCACCCTAGTTGATGAGCAACCGATACTGCCCAATACAATAGAGCCGAGGGCCAGGCAGATTATTGACCCTGCGCTTAGGAAGTGCACTGTCCGGAGACAAGGAGGCACCACCTGCCCAAGGAATAAGTTACTAGCCCATTGCCCTGGTAATGCTGATCAGAAGACACCAATACTAAGTCTACTTAAGGGCTGGGGTCCCAGGAGGTGGAGACTTCCATTTTCAGACTCTCCAGCATGTGTGCCAGCACGCTCGTTTTTCTTTCTCTTCTCTATTTCCTACTGATTCTGTAATAAAGATTTGTTAAAGTTGCACTGAGCTGCCTACTAGTTTTATTTATTTATTTTTATTTTATTTATTTAATTTTTTGGTGGTGGCACTGGGGTTATTGGAAGCCCTTTTACCTTGGGGCTACACTCCCAGACCTATTTTAGGCTTTTTTGTTATTTGGAAACAGGGTCTCTTAAGCTAGCGTGGCTGGCTTCGAACCTATGCGATCCTCCTGTCTCCACCTCCCAAGCGTGGAGATTACAAGCGTGCGTCACCACGCCTGGCTCTAATTTTTCTATTCAACAAACTTTAGTTGAATAAGAAAAAGAACCCCCACCATTTAAACCATAGCAAGTGAGACCCTGTTTCAAAATAAAGAATAAAAAATAGGGCTGGGGGGTGTAGCTTGGAGGTAGAATGCCCTTGGGTTCCATCCCTAGTACTGCAAAATAAATAAATAAATAAATAAATAAATAAATAAATAAATAAATAATAAATAGGGCTGGGAACCAGGTGTGGTGGTGCACACTTGTAATACCGTTACTTGGGAGGCTGAGACAGGAGGATCTTAGGTTCAAAGCCAGCCTCAGCAATTTAGTGAGACCCTCCACAACTTAGTGAGATCCACTTTCCAAATAAGAAATAAAATCGAGCTGGGGGTTTAGCTCAGAGGTAAAATGCCTCTGTGCCACCAAAAAAATCCTCAGTGCCACCAAAAAAAAAAAAAAAATAGGATTGGGATGTAGTTCAAGAGAGAATGTGTTTAGATTTAATCCTCAGCACCAAAAAATAATTTTTTTGTGTGTGAGATATTGGGAGCCGGGCGTGGTGGCGCACGCTTGTAATCCCAGCATTCGGGAGGCTGAGACCAGAGGATAACGGTTCGCAGACAGCCTCAGCTATTTAGTGAGGCCCTCTGCAACTCAGTGAGACCTGGTTTCAAAATAAAGAATAAAAAATAGGTCAGGAGGTATAGCTTGGAGGTCAAATGCCTCTGGGTTGCAGCCCCAGACCTGCAAAAAAAAAAGAGAGAGAGAGATTGGGGCTTGAACCTAAGGCCATTCTACCTCTGAGCTACACTCTCATTCCTTTTATATTTTTTGGCGTTTGAAACAGGGTTTTGCTAGATTACTGAGAGTTTTACTACCTTGCTGAGGCTGGCCTCAAACCTGCAATCCTCCTGTCTCAGCCAACCAAGTACTGGGATTACAGGCATGCACCACCAAGCCTAACTGATAGTTTTTTTTTTTTTCCATTTATATTTTTGGCACTAGGGATTAAACCCAGAGACATAGTACCTCCAAGCTACACCCCCCAGCCCAATTTTATGTCTTATTTGGAAACAGAGTCTCACTAGGTTGCTGAGAGCCTTGCTAAATTGCAGAGGCTGGCTTTGAACCTGTGATCCTCCTGTCTCAGGCCTTCCAAGTACTGGGATTACAAGCATGAGCCACTACACTTAGCTTATTTTGTGTGTATGTGCTGCTGGGAATTGAACCAAGGGGCATTCTCCCTCTGAGCTACACACCCAGCCTGATGTTTATTTTTTATTTTATTTATTTATTTATTTATTTATTTATTTATTTATTTGTGTGTGTGTGTGTGTGTGGCACTACTAGGGATGAAACTCAGGAGCTTTCTACCTCTGGGCTACACTCCCAGATCTATTTTATATTTTATTTGAAAACAGGGTCTCACTACATTGCTGCGAGCCTCACTAAGTATCTGAGGCTGGCTTCGAACCTGTGTGATTCTCCTGTCTCAGCCTCCAAACGCTGGGATTACAAGCGTGTGCCACCACGCTTGGCTACCATGCTATTTTAACTACTTTTGTTCTGTAGTATAATTTGAAGTCAGGGATGCCTCCTGCATGGTTCTTATTGCTGAGGATTGCTTTGGCTATTCTGGGGTCTTTTCTTTCTCCATATGAATTTTTTTTTTTTTTTTTTTGCGGGTCTGGGGGTGGAACCCAGGGGCATTCGACCTCCGAGCTACACCCCCTGTCTATTTTTTATTCTTTATTTTGAAACCAGGTCTCACTGAGTTGCAGAGGGCCTCACTAAGTAGCTGAGGCTGTCTGCAAACTGTGATCCTCCTGTCTCAGCCTCCCGAATGCCGGGATTACAAGCGTGAGCCACCACGCCCAGCTATTCCATATGAAATTAATGACTGATTTTTCTAGGTCTATGAAGAATGTCGTTGGCATCTTGATAGGAATTGCATTGAATCTGTAGATCACTTTTAGCAGAATGGCCCTTTTTTTTGTGTGTGGGTCTGGGGATGGAACCCAGGGGCATTCGACCTCCGAGCTACACCCCCTGCCCTATTTTTTATTCTTTATTTTGAAACAGCGTCTCACTAAGTTGCAGAGGGCCTCACTAAGTAGCTGAGGCTGTCTGCGAACCGTGACCCTCCGGTCTCAGCCTCCCAAATGCTGGGATTACAAGTGTGCACCACCACGCCCAGCTTTGCTTTTTATCTTTTAACATTAGTCTAAAGTGTTGTGAGAGTCTATATAAACAGGTCTGGGAATTTAGCTCATTGAGAGAGCACTGCCTAACACGTCCAGGCTTGGGTTCAACCCTCAGCACTGCAACAACAAGGACAGCAATTCAACAAGGGCAGGCCCTAAACCGCACCCCAGGGATGTGGAGGAATGTCCCTCGCCACTGCCTGGCTCCCTGGAAGGGCACATCAGTCTCCCGCCCTATGTACCAAACTCCCTGGGGGGCGAGGGCCATGCCCTCAGCTGGCTACCCCCCCAGGAGGGAGGGCCCCAATCTGGGCTGTACTTAGCTCCTCCTGCAGCAGCAGCCAGGGCCGGGGCAAGGACGGCATGGTGTCTAGGGCAGCATTCTGAAACCAGATCGCTTGGGATAGCCAGATGGCTGTGGACAAGCCACTCTTACATCTTTCTTTACCTAAAATATGGCAGTGATGGGGTGATTATACAGAATCAATGCTTAAGAAGCAATGCAGGCCGGGCATGGTGGTGCACATTTGTAATCACAGAGCTTGGGAGGCTGAGACAGGAGGATCGCACAGGTTCGAAATCAGCCTCAGCTACTTAGTGAAGTCCTCTGCAATTTAGTGAGACCCTGTTTCAATAAAGAATAAAAAATAGGGGAGGGGGTGTAGCTCAGAGGTTGAATGCCCCTGGGTTCCATCCCCAGTACCAAAAAAAAAAAAAAAAGAATTAATGTAGGAGCTGCGCATGGTGACACACACTTGTAACCCCAGTACTTGGGAGACTGAGACAGGAGGATCGCAGGTTCGAGGCCAGCTTCAGCTACTTAGTGAGGCCCTCCACAACTTAGTGAGGCCTTGTTTTAAAATAAAAAATAGCTGGACATGGTGGCACACACTTATAATCCCCGCGCTTGGGAGGCTGAAACAGGATCGCACAGGTTCGAAGCCAGCCTCAGCTACTTAGTGAGGCTCTCAGCAACTTAGTGAGACCCCTGTTTCCAAATAAAATATAAAATAGGTCTGGAGTATAGCCCAGAGGTAGAAAGCCCCTGGGTTCCACCCCCAGTACCACAAAATAAATAAATAATAAAATAGGGCTGGGTGTGTGGGCACTCTGAGGTTGGGCCAGTGGAGAACAAGAACAAAGAAACCCAAGAAGGGGCATGGAAGCAGCGACACGCTTCAAAACCCCCGCCCTAGCCCGGAAAGTCACCAACTCTGGCCAGTGTTGAGTCGCCAATCAGAGTGAGACGCAACTGCTTCTGCTCCTCCCCTTCCTAACCCCGTAAAATCCCGGGGTCTGTAGGGAGGGGCTTCTGGACACTGGTGGGTCCTTCCCCAGTCGGTCCCCTTCCAGGGTGTATTTCTGAATAAAGCCTGTCCTTGCTGCCTCTCTGTCCCTTTGCCCCGCACTTCCTATCAGGGCATGGCTTACAGGCAGGATGCCCAGGACCATGAAAATAAAAAGTCCCATGTGCTGAAGGCATGGGTGCTTTGGGGAGGCGGCGGGCCCTCTAGGAGGGGGGCCTAATGGAGTGCTCTTGGGGCATTGAGAATGTGTCTGCGAAGGGCATCGTGGGCCCCAGTACTCCCCTTTATTTCTTCCTAGCTGCTGAGGAAGGTGGAGGAGTTTTGTTTGTTGTTGTTTTTTCTTTGCTTTGTGATACTGGGGTTTGAACCCAGGGATGCACTACCACTGAGCTATATCCCAAAACTTTTTAAATTTGAAGTACTAGGGATGGAACCCAGGGGCATTGTACCTCTGAGCTGCACCTCTAGCCCTGTTTCTTATTCTTTATCATGAAACAGTGTCTCACTGAGTTGCAGAGGGCCTCACTAAGTAGCTGAGGCTGTCTGCGAACCACGGTCCTCCTGTCTCGGCCTCCCGAATGCTGGGATTACATGTGTGCGCCACCACGCCCAACTTATTTTTTGTTTTGAAATAGGGTCTCACTGGGTTGCTGAGACTCTCACTAAATTGCTGAGGCTGTCCTTGAACCCGCAATCCTCCTGTCTCAGCTTCCCAAGTACTGGGATTAAAGGCGTGTGCTGACACGCCCAACTCAACATACTACTCATCACTGTTTTTTTTTTTTTTTTTTGTATGTTCACTGCTGCATCCTTAGGGTCTGGATTAGTACGTGGAATGTGGAATGTAGAATGCAGTAGATGCTCAGTAAATACCGGCTGACAGAATAAAGGTGTGTCCTTGGCTCTGCAGCTCCCTCCCCTGGCCCGCCTCTCCTGAGCCTCTGGCTCAGCCC
Organism: Muscardinus avellanarius; assembly: GCF_963383645.1. Lineage (NCBI taxonomy): Eukaryota > Metazoa > Chordata > Mammalia > Rodentia > Gliridae > Muscardinus > Muscardinus avellanarius. Next base: position 48,261,553 of record NC_137805.1, read on the forward strand.
CAGCCCTCCCCAGCCTGCCGGCCTCAGGCCCTGAGAGGGGCCTTGTTCTTGCCCCTCACTCTCTGAGAGGCCTCCTTGCAGATGTTGGGTATAGTCCAAAGTGGAAGCCAGGCGTGGTTACGCACGCTTGTAATCCCAGTATTCGGGAGGCTGAGACTGGAGGACCGCAGTTCACGGACAGCCTCTGCTACTTCTTAGTGAGGCCCTCCACAACTCAGCGAGACCCTGTTTCAAAATTAAGAATAAAAAAAACGGGCAGGGGGTGTAGCTCGGAGGTCAGATGCCTCCGGGTTCCATCCCCAGACCCACAAAAAAACCCCAAAAGGCCTCCGAGGCCAGGACAAGAGCCTGCCGAGGGGTTAGGACGGTGCTGGGGCCAGCGAGGCCGGCATCGGAGCCTGCCTCGATGCATGACCAGTGCTGGGGCCTCTAAATCCGGGATCGGAGCCTGCCAAGGGGTTAGGCCGGTGCTGGGGCCAGCGAGGCCGGCATCGGAGCCTGCCTTGAGGCATGACCAGTGCTGGGGCCTCCGAGGCCGGGATCGGAGCCTGCCGAGGGGTTAGGCTGGTGCTGGGGCCAACGAGACCGGCATTGGAGCCTGCCATGAGGCTAGGCCGGTTTCTGGCCTCCGAGGCCGGGATTGGAATCCTGCCAAGGGGTTAGACCGGTGCAGGGGCCAATGGCCAGCATCGGAGCCTGGCGTGAGGCAAGTTCACTCCTGCGGCCTCCAAGGCCGGGACCAAAGCCAGCTTAGGGGTTAGACCGGTTCAGGGGCCAGCGAGACCAGAACTGGGGCCTCCCATGAGGCAAGGCCACTGCTTGAGCCAGCGAGGTCTGGATCAGTCCACTGAGTAGCCAGGCCACTACTGGGACCATCAAGAGTGGGATTGGTACTTGCAATGCAGCATGCACAGAGAAATATCGCAGAAAATATAAATCAGACACTTCTCTTAATCAGCAATAACTAGGAGGAAAAGGGCAACAGGAAGAGGTTGAGCTATAGAAAGGGCCCTATAGTGAAGCAACTAATGTGACCAATCAGAGGGTATGTAATACTGGAGGACGGAGCCTCTTTAAAATGCAGGAGGTACATAAACAAATGTATCAAAGTAAATCACCAAAGAAGTGTGGGATGGAGGGAGGGGGAGGGAATGGGATGGGGGCTGGAGGAGGGCTAATTGGATGATGTGTGCTTGTATATCCTCTCAAGTCTTGTACTCCAATGTGATTGATATATGACTACAATGCACCAATTTAAAAAATAAATTAATAAAAAAAAAACCCAAAAGACAAAAAAACAAAGTGGAGTCAAAGGTAGAGGAGAGCAGGCCTGCTTTATTGGCTAAGGCTGGGGAGGAGGCCGGAGGCTCCGGGCCGGGTGGTGAGGACCACGCAGCGGGTGTCACTTCTTCCACTCCTTCTTCTCATAGTCCCACCGCGAGGCCAGGCCTTGCACAGGGTTGCCCTTCATGTCCAAGGTGCGCTGCAGCTGCTGGGCCTTCCACTCGTCCGTCAGGGTGATGGGCTTCTCCGGGAAGACTGCAGGGAGGACCAGCGTGAAGACAGTTACCGCCAGCCCAGCCCTCCCCGAGCCACGGCGTCTGCCCACAGGGCTGGGGCGCCCTGCACGGAGGAGCTCCCTCCACGACCCCAGCAGGCCTCCAGCAGGCTCTAGGGGCATCTCTGGGTCCTCGCCCCAGCCCGGCTTCAGGTCCTTCTCCAACCTGGGCCTCATCTCACAGCTCAGGCTGCCAGCAGAGCCCTGGTTGAAGACCACGCGGATCCCACTCCAGCTGTGCCACTAAGCCATCACCTCACCGCTCCAAGCCCCAGACTCCATCTGTCACAGTAGGTCCGACCCACCAGGGCTGTGGAGATGGAGGTTTGCGAAACTCTTGGCACAGTGTTGGGTAGGTGAGAGGCACCGGCTACACATTACCTACTAGAAATATAATCATGGAGTTTGCACCCACTCCCTGGGAAGGGTCCAGGGCCAGACTTTCCCTTTGTTTCCCAAGGGGGTGGGGTGGAAGGTAGGTAGAAATGTACACTTTATTTATTTATTTATTTATTTATTTATTTATTTATTTATTTATTTTTGCGGTACTGGGGGTGGAGCCCAGGGACATTCTACCTCTGAGCTACACCCCCAGCCCTATTTTTTATTCTTTATTTTGAAACAGGGTCTCACTGAGTGGCAAAGGGCCTCACTAAGTAGCTGAGGATGTCAGCGGACCCCGATCCTCCCATCTCAGCTTCCCGAATGATGGGATTACAAGCGTGCACCACCACGCCCGGCCTACAGCTGGTTTTGAACCTGAGATTTTTTTAACCTGTCTCTGTTTATTTGTTTGTTTGTTTGTTTTTGCGGGTCTGGGAATGGAACCCAGGGGCATTCAACCTCTGAGATATACCCCCTGCCTTTTGTGTGTGTGTGTGTGTGTGGTATTGGGGGTGGAACCCAGAGGCTTTCTATGTCAGGGCTATACTCCCAGACCTATTTTATATTTTATTTGGAAACAGAGTCTCACTAAGTTGCTGAGAGCCTCACTAAGTAGCTGAGGCTGGCTTCTAACCTGTGCGATCCTCCTGTCTCAGCCTCCCAAGCTTGGGGATGTATGCCACCACGCCCGTACGCCACCACGCCCGGCCTGTCTCTATTTGAACCTGCTTGTTTTGCAACTGTCTCTGCCTTCTAAGTACTGGGATTATACCACACTATCCCAGTCTTATTTGTAATTTTGAAACAAGGTGTCATTAAATTGCTGAGATTGAGCTGGGCATGGTGGTGCACGCTTGTAATCCCCGCACTTGGGAGGCTGAGACAGGAAGATCGCACGGGTTCGAAGCCAGCCTCAGCTACTTTCAGAAACTTAGTGAGACCCTGTTTCCAAATAAAATATAAAAAAAGGTCTGGGAGTATAGCCCAGAGGTAGAAAGCCTCTGGATTCCACCCCCAGTACCACTAAATAAATAAATAAATAAATAAATAAATAAACAAATAAATTGTTGAGATTGGTCGGGTGTGGTGGTGTATGCTTGTAATCCCAGCATTCGGGGAGGCTGAGACTGGAAGATTGAGGTTTGTGGACAGCCTCAGCTATTTAGCAAGCCCATTTGCAAGTCAGTGAGATCCCATTTCAACAATTTAAAAAAAAAGACTAAAAAATAGGGCTGAGGGTGTAGCTCAGAAGTACAATGCCGCTGTGTTCCATCCCCAGTACTGAAAAAAAATAAATAAATAAAGGAAAATGCTGAGACTGGCCTCAAACCTGTAATCTTCCTATCTCAGCCTCCCCAGGTACTGGGATTACAGACATGTACTACCATGCCTAGCTAATAAACCTCTATTTTAGCTGGGAATGGTGGAGCACATTTGTAATCTCAGCATTTGGGAGTCTTAGAAGGATCTCGGTTCGCAGACAGCCTCAGCTACCTTTTGTGTGTGTGTGTGTGTGTGTGTGTGTGTGTGGTACTGGGGGTGGAACTCAGGGGCTTTTCTACCTCCAGGCTATACTCCCAGACCAAAAGTATTTTATACTTTATTTGGAAACAAGGTCTCACTAAATTGCTGAGACCCTCTATGAGTAGCTGAGGCTGGCTTCGAACCTGTGCGATCCTCCTATCTCAGCCTCCCAAGCGCTGGTATTACAAGTGTGCACTACCATACCCAGCTCAAGCCTCAGCTATTTAATGAGGTTCTTTTCAACTCAGTGAGAACCTGTTTCAAAATAAAGAATAAATAAAAATAATCCCAACATTTGGGAGGCTGAGACAGGGGAATCATGGGCAGCCTCAGCTACTTAGTGAAGCCCATTGCAACTTAGTGAGACCCTGTTTCAAATTAAAAAATAAATAAATAAGCTGGGCATGGTGGCACACACTTGTAATCCCAGCATTTGGGAGGCTGAGACTGGAGGATCACGGTTCTCGGACAGCCTCAGCTACTTAGTGAGGCACTCTGTAACTTAGTAAGACCCTGTTTCAAAATAAAGAATAAGCCGGGCATGGTGGTGCACGCTTATAATCCCCGCACTTGGGAGGTGGAGACAGGAGGATCACGCCGGTTTGAAGCCAGCCATGCTGGCTTAAGAGACCCTGTTTAAAAAAAAAAAAAATATATATATATATATATATATATATATACATACATATATATACATATACATACACATACACACACACACACATATATATATATGGTCTGGGAGTGTAGCCCAGAGGTAGAAGGGCTTCCAGGACCCCCAGTACCACCAAAAAAAAAAAAAAAAAAAAGAATAAAAAATAAAACAGGGCAGGGGGTGTAGGTTGGAGGTCAAATGCCCCTGGGTTTCATCCCCCGACCCACAAAAATAAATAAATAAAATATATATATAGGGCCAGGGGTGTAGCTTGGTCATAAAATGCCCTTGAGTTCCATCCCCAGTACCACCCCCCCAAAAAAAAATAGGGCTGAGGGCTGAGGGTATAGCTCGGAGGTAGAATGCCCCTGGGTTCCATCGCAGTATCGCCATACATACATACATACACACACGCACAAACAAACCTATTTTGTTTAAGCTCTTGTATGTTGGGGAGTCTTTGTTATAGCAACTAAAACCATATACTGGAATACAAATGATAATTAGACCACATCCAGTAACAGCACCATTCATGACTATGTGCCTAGCCCTGGTCTACAGCCCCTATCCTTAAATCCTCAAAAGGACCCTGAGATGTAAGCATTATTATTCCCACTTTACAGATGGGAAAACTGAGTTCCAGACAGGTAGACCCAGGCAGCCATGTTCTACCTCTCATCTTCCACCACTTTGTAAACTTTTCAGAAGCCTTCTGATGAGCCCCTGAATGGTTCCCTTGGCCAGTGGCTGCAGCCATGAGGTCACGGTCCAGGTCTGCAGCCAGGCGAGGCAGTCACTCACCGTAGATGCGCTGCCACCAAATCAGAAGAGCCGTGAAGCCGATGAAGAAGAAGACACAGCCCATCACCGTCTTCCACTCATTGGAGGGCCGGTTCATCTCTGCGAAGGTCTCCTGGTACTGCAGCCGGTACACTGGAGGCGGGAGGGGAGGGGCCTCAGCTGTGTCCACTCCAGAGACCCCAGGCCAACTCTTGACCTCAGGGACCCCTGGCCAATCCTCCCCCAGCAGATACTGATCATCAAGCAAAAGTTATTATTTTTTTTTTAAATTTTAAAAATTGTGTAGCTGGAAGCCAGGCGTGGTGGCTTACGCTTGTCATCCCAGCATTCGGGAGGCTGAGACTGGAGAATCGCAGTTTTTGGACAGCCTCAGCTACTTAGTGAGGCCCTCCGCAACTCAGTGAGACCCGGTTTCAAAAAATAAAGAATAAAAAATAGGGCAGGGGGTGTAGCTTTAAGGTCAAATGCCCCTGGGTTCCATCCCCAGACCCGCACACACACAAAAAAATTGTGTAGCTGGGTGTGGTGGCTCACACTTGTAGTTCCAGTACTTGGGAGGATGAGACAGGGGGATCACAGTGTTTGCAGCTGGCCTAAGCAATTTAGTGAGACCCTGTTTCAAAATAAAAGAAAAAAATAGGGCTTGGGATGGAGCTCAGAGGTAGAATTCCCCTGGGTTCCATCCCGGGTACCCCCCCCACACACACACAAATAAATAAAATAAAATAAAAATTTTGTTTATGTATGCCAGATGTGGTAGCACATGCCTGTAATTCCAGTATTTTGGAGACTGAAACAGGAGGATTGTGAGTTTAAGGACAGCCTAAGAAACATAGGTAACCAGGCGTGGTGGCGCAGGCCTGTAATCACCAAGCTTGGGAGGCGGAGACAGGAGGATCGCACAAGTTTGAAGCCAGCCTCCCTGGCTTAGGAGACCCTATTTCCAAATAAAATATAAAATAAGTCTGGGAGTGTAGCCCAGAGGTAGAAGGATTCCATCTCCAGTACCACCAAAGGGAAAAAAAAAAAAAAAAAACATAGGTAAAGTCTCAGCCAGACACTTTCAAAACAGGGCTGGGGAAGCTTGGAGGTAGACTGCCCCTGTGTTCAATCACCAGTATCAAAAAAATTTATTTCTTTATTTTGCAATATTGGGGATTGAACTCAGAATTACAGGTAAACGCCACTTCACTACACCTGCTTCATCCAGTGCAAATTCTTTTGTGTGTGTGTGGTGCTATGGATTGACCCGGGCATTCTACCTGTGAGCTACATCCCCACCCCCGGCCCTATTTTATTTTTTATTTGGAAATAGAATCTCCCTAAGTTGAGGAGGGCCTCATTAAAATACTAAGACTGGCTGTGAGTAAACCTGCAATCCTCCTGTACTGAGATTACAGGTGGCTTGGTTTATAAAAAAAAAATTTTTTTTCAGTACTGGGAGTGGAACCCAGGGACATGCTACCTCTGAGCTACATCCCAGTTCTATATTTTATTCTTTTTTTTTTTTTTGGTAGTACTGGGGGTGGAACCCAGAGGCTTTCTACCTCCAGGCTATACCCCCCCAGACCTATTTTATACTTTATTTGGAAACAGGGTCTCACTAAGTTGCTGAGAGCCTCACTAAGTAGCTGAGGCTGGCTTCGAACCCGTGCGATCCTCCTGTCTCAGCTCCGAAGCACTGGGGTTACAAGCGTGCGCCACCACGTCCGGCTTCTATTTTATTTTTTATTTTGAAACAGGGTCTCACTGAGTTGCAGAGGGCCTCACTACGTAGCTGAGGCTGGCTGCAAAGTTGCTACCATCTCCTGTCTCAGCCTTCAAATACTGGAATTACAAGCAAGATTACAAGTGTGCACCACCAGGCCGGCTTTGTTGTTGTTGTTTAGTTTTGTTTTGCAGTACTGGGGATGGAACCAGGGGAATTTTACCTCCGAGCTATACCCCAGCCCTATTTTTTATTCTTTATTTTGAAACAGGGTCTCACTAAGTTGCAGAGGGCCTCACTAAGTAGCTGAGGCTGTCATCGAACCTGGATCCTCCTGTCTCAGGCTCCCAAATACTGGGATTACAAGTGTGCACCACCATGCCTGGCTATATTTCTGATATATTAAAAGAAGTGATTTTTAAAAAACGATTAAGGAGCCGGGAGTGGTGGTGCATACTTGTAATACCAGAGCTTGGGAGGCTGAGACAGGAGGATCGCACGGGTTCAAAGCCAGCCTCAGCTACTTAGTGAGGCTCTCAGCTACTTAGTGAGACCCTGTTTCCAAATAAAGTATAAAATAGGTCTGGGAGTATAACCCGGAGGTAGAAAAGCCCCTGGGTTCCACCCCTAGTACCATCAAACAATAACAACAACAACAACAACAACAACAACAACAACAACAACAATGCAGGTTTCAGCCAACCTCAACTACTTAGGCCCTCTGCAATTTAGTGAGACCCTATTTCAAAATAAAGAATAAAAGTAGGGTTGGGGGTGGAGCTTGGAGATAGAGTCCTCCAGGGTTCAATTCCTAGTACCAAAAAAAAAAAAAAAAAAAAAAATCATGAGCTGCAAATATCATCAAAATGGCCATTCTGCCAAAACTGATCTACAGATTCAGTGCAATGCAATTCCTATCAAAATATCAATGTCATTCTTCATGGACCTAGAAAAATCAGCCATGAATATCATATAGAGAAAGAAATGACCCAGAATAGCCAAAGCAATTCTCAGCAATAAGAACCATGGAGGAGGCATCACAATCCCTGACTTCAAATTATACTACAGAGCAATAGTAGTTAAAACAGCATGGTATTGGCACAACAACAGGCATATAGACCAATGGAACGGGATAGAAGATACAGAAACAAACCCACCCACTTTGAGTCAACTGATCTTTGACAAAGGGACCAAATTCATATACCTGAGGAAAGACAGCCTTTTCAACAAATGGTGCTGGGGAAACTGGCTAAAAACTTAAATCCTCACCCCTTACCTTGCACAGGAATCAACTCGAGATGGAACAAAGACCTGGAAGTTAGACCAGAAACTGTGAAGCCATTATAGGAGGGCATAGGCTCAACACTCCAATATATAGGCACAGGCAGTAACTTTCTCAACAAGACCTCCAAAGTGCAGGAAACATCATTAGCCATCAGGGAGATGCAAATCAAAACTACACTGAGATTCCACCTAATGCCAATCAGTGTGGCAAGCATAAAGAAGCCAAATAACAGCCGGGGTGGTGGCACACACTTGTAATCCCAGCATTCAGGAAGCTGAGACCGGAGGATCATGGTTCGTGGACAGCCTCAGCTACTTAGTGAAGTCAAATAACAAATGTTGGCGAGGACGTGGGGAAATAAGAGCTCTTTTACTCTGTTGGTGGGAGTGCAAACTAGTTCAGCCACTATGGAGATCCTTAGAAAACCGGGAATGGATCCACCATATGATCTGGCTTTACCACTCCTTGGGTATCTTTCCAAAGGGGTTGAAATCAGAGAGCTGCATTAACATTTGCATACCCGTGTTCACAGCAGCACAATTTGCAATAGCCAAAATATGGAACCAACCTAGGTCTCCATCAAGAGATGAATGGATTGTAAAATTATGGGAAACACACACAATGGAATTCTATTCAGCTATAAAGAAGAACAAAATCATGTCATTCATAAGAAGATGGAAAGACCTGGAGAACATTATGTTAAGTGAGATCAGCCAAGCACAGAAAGAGAAGGGACATATGTTTTCTCTAATATGCCCAAACTAGGGAGCATTGGGGATACCAGAGGGACTCCAGATAATGGAGGGGAAACCTCAGCAAAGACAGAAATGAGGGCTAGAGGAGGAGGAAGGCTGAGGTTAATTAATGGAAAGCTTCATTCGAATATGTGTCTACATGTAAATATAACACTGTTAACCTGGACACTCAGTATTGGGAAGGAGGAAAAAAGCTCTGTGTGAATGTATGCCATTGTCAATATGATCCACATTGTGACGTGACACTATAGTGCACCAAAAAAAAGATTATCCTCTCCTGTCTTCCTTCCTGCCTCCTTTGTTTGTTTGTGTATTTATTTTTGTGGTGCTATGGATTAAACCAAGGGACATTCTATCTCTCAACTATACTCCCAGCTGATTTTATTTATCTTTTTTTTGTGTGTGTGGTACTGGGGATGGAACCCAGGGGCATTCTACCTCCGAGTTACACCCCAACCCCCAAATCTGGGTTTTCAGCCAGCCTCAGCTACTTAGTGAGGCCCTTTGCAACTCAGTGAGACCCTGTTTTAAAATAAAGAATTAAAAAAAAATAGGGCTGGGGGTGTAGCTCAGAGGTAGAATGCCCTTGGGCTCCATTCCCAGTACCACACATAAATAAATAAATAAATATATTAATTAATTAAAAATAAAAATAAAAACTGTTACCTTGAGCCGGGTGTGGTGACACATGCTTGTAATCCCAGTACTTGGGAGGCTGAGACAGGAAGATCACAGATTTGTGGCCAGTCTCAGCTACTTAGTGAGGCCTCTGCAATTTAGTGAGATCCTGTTTCAAAATAAAGAATAAACAAATAGGGCTGGGGGTGTAGCTGGGAGATAAAATGCCCGCCCCTGGGATCAATTCCTAGTACCACAAAAAAAGTTAAGCCAGGCGTGGTGGCATATGCTTGTAATCCCAGTATTTTGGAGGCTGAGATAGGAGGATCGCAGTTTGCCGACAGCCTTAGCTACTTAGTGAGGCCCTTTGCAATTCTGTGAGACCCTGTTTCAAAATAAAGAATAAAAAACAGGGCATAGCTCAGAGGTAGAATGCCCCTGGGTTCCACCCTCAGTACCGCAAAAAAAAAAAAAAAAAAACTACCCTGAGCCAGGCATGGTGGCACACCATGTAATCCCAGTACTTGGGAGGTTGAGACAGGTAGATCGCAGGTTCAAGGATGGCCTCAGCAACATAACAAGACTCTCAGAAACTTAGAAGACTCTTTTCCAACTAAAAAATAAAATAGGCCTAGGGGAGTAGTTGGAGGTAGAACGCCGCTGGGTTCAACCAGTACCCCCATGTACACGTTGGCCTAGAGCCCTGACACTTTCCCATAACTCACCCAGAGTCTGCCAGTCTTCAGCAGCGCAAGAATGGAGCCCCTGGTGCCAGCTCAGATCCTGCCTCTGCCACTGTCCATCTGTGCTGCCCTGGTGAGTGACTTCACCGGCCCTGGCCTCGGTTTTCTCATCTGTGAGCTGGTGGGAGGGCGGGCTACCTTCACGTGGGGCAGGGCGCAGGCGTGCGTTCCTGTTAGGGACGCCTGCTCTGTTAAGGTGGCGGGGAGGAGTGAGGACAGGGGGCGTGCTTGCTTCCTTCCGTCCTCTCTTTTTGTGTGGAGACTGAGCTCAGGAGCATTCTACCTCTAACTCTAGGCCCCTTTGTTTTCTGTTTGGAAACGGGGTCTTGCTAGGTTACTGAAAGCCTCACTATGTTGCGGAGGCTATCCTTGGACATGTAATCCTCCTGTCTCGGCTCCAGGTTCTGGGATTACAGGGCTAGGGTTAGGGAATGTTGATTTCTGAAGTTGGCTGGGTGAGGGGGGATCAATCTGAGAGGAAAGAAAAAAAGAGCTGGAGGAGAGGCCTGAATGTGGGTTTGCTGGGCAAGGCGGCAGCGCGCCGGCCCCCGCCATGAGCCTCTTCCCACTAAGAACCCCCTGAAATTCTGGAGGCCAGACTGGGTCCCCCCATTTGTGGAATGAGGCTAGGAGGCCACCAATAGCCAAGGTTCGTCATGGGGGCCATCTGGGGGCAGGATCTGGGACCACACATTCTTCCTGCCCCCAGGGTCAGATCCTGATCCCTGCCCACCTAGCCTCCGTCCCACCCTGCTCCATGATGCCAGGACCTTCCAGTCCCCCATCTGTCTACTCCAGCATCCTCCCAGCCACCCCTCAGGGCCTCTGGGAGGCCCACCAGGACTGCAACTCTCTCGACTTGGGTCCCTACAGCCCGGTGAACACACCTTGCCTTAGCCACAGATGGCTTCGAGGCGCTGGGGTGTGTGCTGGTCACGCCCAGCAGCCCGGGAGCAGAGTGCAGGCAGGAGCCATTCAGGGACTCCCCTCATGGCCCAGCGCCAGCGAGCACCGGCCGTGCACAAGGACGGAGTGAATGATGAATGCACTTCACCAGGTGCCCGGTGCTTTCCAGCTATCTCTACGGGCCTCATCCCACTGGCCCTTCTTTAAAAAAGTCCCCTTTGTGCTCTCCCCAGCCAGTCCACCCGGAGACTTACGTGCCACCTTCTCGGCGTGGCTCAGCTGCGTCCAGCAGCCCTTCTCCTTTTCCTTCAGGGCACGCTGCTCAGCGCTGAGCTGGGTGCAGAAGGGTTCGTCCGGCATGGGATAGGAGCGCTGGGCGTAGTGGTTGGTGTAGGGGGTCATCTTCCCCTGGCTGCGAGCTGCTGGTGCAAGGGAGGAGCTGTGTCCAGGCTGCCCCTGGGACACCTGTCTCCAACCACCATGCCAATAAGGGCTGCACTGGCTGAGCACTCACTGTGTGCTGGGAACCACGAAAACATTCTCAGCTGAGCGGACTCTGGCGCCACAGGGCGCTGAGCCAGGTGACAGGGTTATCTCCGGTTTACAGATGAAAACACTGAGTGACTTGCTGAAATTCACAGAGCAGAAAGGAGCAGGGCCTGGGCCACGAGGGACGCGATGGGATGGGGGTGAAGGCTCAGAGGCAGGAACCCAAGGGGCTAGATGTGAAACTGCTCTGTTAACTGTAGAGCACCCTGCATAGGCCTTCAACAGCGGTCAACAAGGCTTCGGAGTAGCTGGGTTTGAATCCCATTTTGATGCACCCTGGCTCCAACAAGCCTGTTTCCTTGCCGGCCTCAGCCTCCTCTGGAAGGCAGAGATGGAGTTCAGACAACGCCCTCGGAGGCTCTGCCTGGCGCTCAGTAAATCATGCTGATTCACAAGGGTGAGTTTTAAGACTGCCTCCTTGCCTGGAAACTTCCCCGGATGGATAAGCCCCCAGGAGCTTCTTGCGGGTGCCCAGTGGACCCAGAATAGCGCTGGCCACTGGGGCAGGTCTCCATAAGGTTCTTCTGTTGTTATTGACACCAGCGATGCCCATAAGGAAGACACCGAAGCATTGGAACTGTCTTAGGCAAGCATCCCGCTCCTGTCTAGCCCTCTGGGCTCCGTCTGTGCATCTGAGAAAAGGAGCTAGCACCATCTCCACCTCACCTGGTTGTTATAAAGTTGTTATATTTTATTTATTTATATTTATTTATTTATTTATTGGTGGTACTGGGGTTCCTGGAAATCCTTCTACCTCCGGGCTACACTCCCAGACCTATTTTCATACTTTTTTGTTTGTTTGTTTTTTGTTTTTGTGGGTCTGGGGATGGAACCCAGGGGCATTCGACCTCCGAGCTACAGCCCCTGCCCTATTTTTTATTCTTTATTTTGAAACCGGGTCTCACTGAGTTGCAGAGGGCCTCACTAAGTAGCTGAGGCTGTCCCCGAACCGCAATCCCCTGGCCTCAGCCTGCCGAATGCTGGGATTACAAGTGTGCGCCACCACGCCCGGCTAAAGTTGTTATAAAGTCTAATCATGTGAAATGTTTATCACAGCCTGGGTGCCTAGTAAGGGCACCATAAATGCTATCTCCCTTATTCTCCAGAGGATGAGGACGGTTCTTCTGATCCCTGGCTGAAGTCTCTCCCGCTTGGGCCTCTTCTCACTAGGACTGACACCAAGGTCTGGAAAGGGGGATTCAGGGCCTATGGCACCTCGGCCACAGGACAAAAAGGCCCTGGGGAGCCTGTAGTTTGGGACGGGCGTCTCTCCCACTGCTCAGCCTGGGGTTCTGTTTTCTAGAGAAACTTGGCTCAGGACCAAAGCACAGAGGAAGGGATTTGGTCTAAGGCAGGCCCAGGAACGCATGGGAGGGGGCATCCTGCAGGAAGGACCCCACCCCTAACTGAGCGGTCAGCCTGGGCAGGGCCTAGGTCTTACCGGTCCCTCCAGGGGCCTGTGTCCCCTGAGCTCTGAGTCCTGGTCTCCTCAGCACGGCGCTCCAGGCAGCTCTGCACAACATCTGCGTTGGGAGAGGATATGTTTTGCGTTGGGAGAGGATATGTTTGGCCCTGCTCCCCCCCAGGCCCAGACTGAGAGGCCCCATTTCCATGGTGGTTGGTGAAGGGCCCAAGGTTTCCAGGTCACCCTTATGCTCCTGATTCTTCGAATTCTGTCTAGTATCCCCGTGGAGGTAGACAGAGGGTCCTGAGCTTTGGAGGACCCCAGCTCACCACTAGAGAAGTGGGGGAAGGTTTAACTCACCACGTAGGATCTCAAAGTCTGGGGATGGGGCCTGAGTTCCGGTGCCAGTCCCAATTCACCCTGACCGGGTTGGGGGCCCCTGAATTATCTGCCCCCCAGAGCACTGGGTAGACAGAAGTCAGGTGGGGATCGCTCCCTCTTCCCACAGGGCCATCTGTAGAGGTCTCTGCGCAGATGGCTTCCCCCTAATTGGCTGCCTACGTGCAGGCGGAGCTGGCCTGGCTGCATCTGTTGGGGGAAGGGCCGGGCTGAGTCCCCCTCCCAGGAAGTCTCAGGGTTTGGAATCCCACTGGGGGTGGGGAGTGGCCGTAGTGGACAGGGTCCAAACTGGGTCAGAAGAAGGGAGAGGAAAGGCCTCCCCCACTTTGGAAAGGAAAGGGCTATCCCACATCTGAGCAGAGGAAAGGGAACCCCCACTTCTGGAAAGTGACCCCAGCATCTGGAGAGGAGGCGCCCCACTTTGGGAGAGAAAAGGAGCGCCCTATATTAGGGAATGGTAGGGGCGCCCCCACAGCTGGGAAGTTAGGCTGGCGTCAGAGTCGGGCACCTCACATATCCGGAGACGGAGGGGGTAAACTGCAGAAGGCAGCGCACCCCAGGTGCAAACAGAGGGTGGCCCGCCAGGGCAGGTGCCCACCTGGCACCCACCCACCCGCCCGCGGGCTGGGGCGCGGGGTCCTCCCACCCACTCACCTCGAGGGTCGGCGGCGGCGAGGAGCGAGACCCGGTCTGCGCAGTGAGTAAAAGCGGAGGCCCCTCCCCGCCGCCCCCGCGTGGGAACGTCCTGCCCCGCGGAGTCCCCGGGGGCGTCGGCCAAGCCTCGAGCCCCGCCCGGAGCCCAGGAGCAGCCCGCAGCCCCTGCCCCGACCCTGGCTGCGGGCGCTGCGCCTGGAACCTCCGGACGGCCTTGCCAGCCGTCCAGCGCCGCCCAATGCCTCCTACTCCAGGAAGCCCCCCAGGCATCTGGGAGGTGGCCCGGGGTGCCTGCCGCGTCTGCACCCACTGACAGGTGGTGAGAAAGCCTGCCTCTGGGTTCAATTCCACGCCTCGCTGTGTGATTAGCAAAAGAGGAATGAATCTTGGAGCTCCCTTTCCAAAGAGAGCATGATCATGATAGTTTCTTCCTTCTCCTTTTAGTCTTGCATGACTGTGGTAAAGACAGAGTCCCTCCGCAGAAAAGGTATACTTATTCAAGAATTATTTATTCAGCAGGGTGTGGTGGCGCACGCTTGTGATCCCAGCACTCGGGAGGCTGAGACAGGAGGACAGCCTAAGCTACTTAGTGAAGACCTCCGCAACTCAGTGAGACCCTGCTTCAAAATAAAGAATACAAAATAGGGCTGGGGTGAAGCCCGGAGGTAAAATTCCCCTGGGTCCCATCCCAGAACTGCAAAAACAAAACAAAACAAGACAAAAAAATAAGAAAAAAAAACAAAAAAACAAAAAAAAAAAAAAAACGGGAGAGATGGTCCATGCTTATAATCCCAGCATTTGGGAGGCTGAGACAGGAGGATCCCAGGGTCACAGCCAGCCTCAGCGACTTAGTGAGGCCCTCTGTAATTTAGTGAGACCTTTTTGTTTCAAAATAAAGAATAATAAATAGGGCTGGGGTGTAGCTCAAAGGTAGAATGCCTCTGTGTTCCCTCCTCAGTATTCAATAAAAGGGGGGGGGGGCAGTGCTGTCGATAGAGCTTGGAGGGAGAATGTCCTTGGGTTCAATCCCCAGTACCACCAAAAAAAATAAATATATATATATTTCTAACCAGGTGTGTTGGTGCAGGTCTGAAATCTGAGTACTTGACTTGGGAGGCAGAGACTAGAGGATTGCAGGTTTGAGGTCAGCCTCAGCAATTTAGTGAGACTCTTAATCCCAGATAAAGAGGACACAAGTTGGAGACCAGTCTTAGCAATTTAACTAGACTCTCAGCAAACTAGTAAGATTCTATTTAAAAAAATAAAGCCAGGCTTGGTGGCGTACGCTTGTAATCTCAGCATTTGGGAGGCTGAGACAGGAAGATCGCTGTTTGCAGACAGCCTCAGCTACTTAGTGAGGCCCTTTGCAATTTAGTGAGACCCTGTTTCAAAATAAAAAAAGAAAAATAGGGCTGAGGCTGTAGCTTGGAGGTAGAATGCCCCTGGGTTCCATTCCTAGTACCACAAAGATAAATAAATAAATAAATACCAGGCATGGTGGCACACGCTTATAATCCCAGTATTTGGGAGGCTAAGACAGGAGGATCGCAGGTTCATGGCCAGCCTCAGCTACTTAGTGAGGCCCTCCGCAACTTAGTGAGACCTGTTTCAAAATAAAAAATAAACTAGGTATGGTGGCACATCCTTATAATCCCAGCATTTGAGAGGTTGAGACAGGAGGATCGTGGTTTGTGGACAGCCTCAATTACTACTTAGTGAGGCCCTTTGCAACTCAGTGAGACCCTGTTTCAAAATAAAGAATATAGCCAGGCGTGGTGGTGTATGCTTGTAATCCCAGCACTTGGGAGGCTGAGACAGGAGGATCACACAAATTAGAAGCCAGCCTCAGCTACTGAGTGAGGCTCTCAACAACTTAGTGAGACCCTGTTTCCAAATAAAATATTAAGTAATAGGTCTGGGAGTATAGCTCAGAGGTAGAGAAGCCTCTGGGTTCCACTCCCAGTACCACAAAAATAAATAAATAAATAAATAAATAAATAAATAAATAAATATCTTTATCTCCAGGGAAAGATGAGCCTAGACTCAGGGAAAGGTGCTAGAAAGAAACTAAAGAAACTAGAGGGGACAGGATGCACATCACCCCCATTCTGGACAGGGACAGAGATGGAAGCTGACCCTCGAGAAGGCTCATGGGAATCCCAGAAGCCCATAGCCCCTCAGCGACCAGGAGCGGCCCCAGGTCCAGCACCCCTGCGGGCTCTTGCCCTTCCCCAGCCAGGTGCATCTTCCTTTTGGAGATCCCGCAGGGACAGGCTTGCGTCCTGCACACTGACCAGGGGACTCTGTGGAGTAGCCCAAGGCCGAGGACTGGAAAGGAGTCCTGCCTGCAGCCTGGAGGAGACCAGCCCTCGGGGTCGCAGGGTGGTGTCCGGGGCCGGGGTAGCTGCACTTAAGCCCGTGGCCTATATGTGAGCACTGCCACCATGCTTGGCAAGCGGCACCATTTCTTTCTCTCTTTTTTTTGCAGTATTGGGGATGAAACTTAGGGGCATTGTAAGTCTGAGCTATATCCCCACCCTATTTATTAGTAATTCTATTTATTTATTATTTATTTATTTATTTATTCTGGTGGTACTGGGGTTCCTAGAAACCCTTCTACCTCTGGGCTACACTCCCAGACATATATATATATATATATATATATATATATATATATATATATATGTATATGTATATGTATATGTATATATACATATATATGTGTATATATATATATAATTTTATTTTATTTATTTATTTTTTTGCAGGTCTGGGAATGGAACCCAGGGGCATTCAACCTCTGAGCCACACCTCCTGCCCTATTTTTTATTCTTTATTTTGAAACAGGGTTTCACTAAGTTGCGGAGGGCCACACTAAGTAGCTGAGGCTGCCCGCGAACCGCAATCCTCCAGTCTCAGCCTCCCAAATGCTGGGATTACAAGCATGCGCCACCACGCCCAGCTATATATATAATTTTAAATTTGGAAACAGGGTCTCTTAACGGCTGGCTTTGAACCTCTGTCTCACCTCCCAAGTGCAGGGATTACAAGCCTGGGCCACCATGCCTGGCCTTATTTATTTTTATGTGCATTTGGGATGGGACCCAGGGGCATTCGACCTCTGAGCTATAACCCCTGCCCTATTTTTTTATTCTTTATTTTGAAACAGGGTCTCACTGAGTTGCAAAGGGCCTCATCAAGTAGCTGAGGCTGGCCACCAACCTGTGATCCTCCTATCTCAGCCTCCCAAATGCTGGGATTGCAAGCGTGCGCCACCACGCTGGGCTAAGCAGCACCATTTCTGAGCCTCAGTTTCCCATCTCTATCGGGCCTCCCAAGGGAAGGCGTTTGGGGAACACAACCCTCTGCTCTTCCTTGCCCTTTCCCACCCGCCTCTGTGGGAGCTCCAGGTCCCAGATGTGGAGTGATGCTGTGATAAGGGACATCTGGGAGGGAAGCCAGGCAGCTGGAGGTCCCCTCCCAGTTCATGGTTCACGCCAGAGCATCCTCTGAGGCTCCCGAACCGGGGACTCCCCCCAGAGCAGGCCACTCAAGGGTCCTGGGCTAGGGAGTGAGTCTTCTCCCTCACACTGGCGAGCGAAACGGCAAAGGGGACTCTGCGGAAGAAGCACCTCGCCGCGATGGTGGCTGCAAGTGAGTTTGGAGGCGGCTGCCAGAGACTGGAAACAGCAGGGACGGGAGATGAGAAAGACCAGGTCCTTTACTGATCCTTGTGCAGGAAGAGTCGCACATCAGCGCGGACAGCGCGGAGCCCTGCAGGGTGTAGGGCAGCTGGGACCGGCAGGGGGCGCCCCGGCGGGAGGGGGCCTCCTGCGTTACCGGGAGAAGACTGTACACACACCTGACAGCATAGCCCCACCCAGACGCGCCTACACGCAGGACCACCTCATCTCCAGCTTCCAGCTAGAGGGGCTGCTGAGGAGATCTAGATCACACAGGATCGATGTCAGAACAAAGAGGTGCTGGCAAAGCCCCGTGGCGCGGCCCTCGGGCCCTCACCGCTCAACCTGGCAGCAGGCTGAACGTGGGAAGTTCTAGCACAGGAGAGGCGGCGTCTAACGCCGAGAGCAGAAGAGAAGGGTCGACGTGGCCCTGCGCAGGGAGGTGGGGCTGGAGTAGCGAGAGAGCCAGGGACCGCCCGCCGACCAGCCCGGCTGCTGGGGAGGTGGGGCCGCGGCAGGGGTGGGGCCCGTCCCACCCAGGCGGGCGCAGCCGAGTCCTGCAGGGTGTTGGCAGCTGCCTGGAGCCCAGGATGGTCCAGAAAGCGGTGGAAACTGAACCAAGGGGCTCGGTGAGGCTCCCAGCCTCTCGGGGGGCTGGGGCAGGAGGATCGCTTTAACTCAAGTGTCCAGGCCAGCTCAGCCAACAGGACGAAAGAGTGTCTGTCTGTCTGTCTCCCCTTCCTCCTCCTCCTCCTCCTCCTCCTCCTCCTCCTCCTCCTCCTCCTCCTCCTCCTCCTCCTCCTCCTCTTCTTCTCTCTCTCTCTCTCTTTTTTTTTTCTTGCGGGGCAGGTAATAGAGCTGCTCAGGGGCAGTCTATCTCGGAGCTACACCCCAGTCCCCCCTTTTTTGCAGTACTGGGAATGGAACCCAGGGGCATTCTACATCCGAGCTACAGCCCCAGCCCTATTTTTTAATCTTTTTTTTATGTTTTATTTTTTGCGGGTCTGGGGATGGAACTCAGGGGCTTTCGATCTCCAAGCTACACCCCTGCTCTATTTTTTATTCTTTATTTTGAAACAGGGTCTCACTAAGTTGCGGGGGGTGAGGGGGGTCGCTAAGTAGCTGTCCACAAACGGTGATCCTCCTGTCTCAGCCTCCCAAATGCTACCATTACAGGAGTACAACACCATGGGCTCTTATTCTTTATTTTGAAACAAGGTCTCACCAAGTTGCAAAGGGCCTCACTAAATAGCTGATGCTGTCCGTGAACCGTGATCTCTTGTCTTAGCATCCTGAATGTTGGAATTACAAGTGTGCGCCACCACACCTTGCCAATCTCCCAAGTACTGGACCACATCTCTTAAAATTAAAAATAAGCTGGGGAAACTGGGCGTGGTGGCACACACTTTAATCCCAGCATTTGGGAGGCTGAAACAGTAGGATTGCGGTTCGAGGACAGCCTCAGCTACTTAGTGAGGCCCTTTTCAACTCAGTGAGACCCTGTTTCAAAATAGAGAATAAAAAATAGGGCTGGTTAGAATGCCCCTGGGTTCCCTCCCCATACTGCAAAAAATCAAAACAAAACAAAATAAATTGAAAATAAGAGCCAGGCATGGTGGTGCAGGATTATATTCCCAGTACTTGGGAGGCTGCGACAGGAGGATCACAGGTTTGAAGTCAGCCTCAGCGATTTAGCGAGGCTCTCAGCAACCTAGTGAGACCCCGTTTCCAAAATATTTAAAAAAAAAAATAGGTCTTGAGTCAGGCGTGGTAGTGCACACTTATAATCCCAGCATTCAGGAGGCTGAGGCCAGAGGATAACGGTGTGCGGACAGCATCAGCTACTTAGTGAGGCCCTTTGCAACTCAGTGAGATCCGGTTTCAAAATAAAATATCAAGCCGTGTGTGGTGGCACACGCTTGTAAGCCCAGCATTTGAAAAGCTGACACAGGAGGATCATGGTTCATGGACAGCCTCCGCTACTTAATGAGGCCCTTCGCAATTTAGTGAGACCCTGTTTCAAAATAAAGAATAAAAAATAGGGCAGGGGGTATAGCTCAGAGGTCGAATGCCCCTGGGTTCCATTCCCAGACCCACAAAAAAACAATCAAAAACTAAATAAAAGATCAAGCTGGGCGTGTTGGCACATGCCAGTAATCTCAGTATTTGGAAAGATGAAACAAGAAAATTTCAGATTCAAGACAACCTCAGAAACATAAAAACCCTCTCAGCAATTTAGCTAGACTCTGTTTTGAAATAAAAAATAAAATAGGGCTGGGTGTAACTCAGAATTAGAATGTCCCTGGGTTCAATACCCAGTACTACAAAAAACAAACAAAAAAGGGTTTGGGATGTAGCTTGGAAGCAGGACATCCTTGGGTTCAATCCCCAGTACCGAAAACAAACAAATAAATAAAGTAAAACTAGCCAGCCACGGTGGCGCACACCCGTAACCCCAGTGCTTGGGAGGTTCTGGGCTGCAGGAGCAGAGCTGGCTGCTGCCCAGTGCCTCCAGCCCTGCTCTGGCACTGCTCTGGCCGAGCCCCCCAGGCACGGCTTCTGCTCCCGCTCTCCCAGGGCCGCCTGCACCGCAGCCAAGCTGGAGGCCCAGCGGGCAGGCTGGGAGGGCCCTGGGAAGCCCTGAGACTACTGGCTTGTGGGCACGGACATGGGCATGGCTCCCAGAGGTGGAGAGGATGCCTATGGCTTCTTGGAGCCTTCATTAGCACCCACTGATATTCCAATAAACTCTTTTTTTTTTTTTTTGCAATACTGGGGTCAGAACCCAGGGGCATTCTACCCCTGAGCTACACCCCCAACCCTATTTTTTTATTCTTTTTTTTTTCTTTTTTGCAGTACTGGGGATGGAACCCAGGGGCATTCTGCCTCCAAGCTTCACCCCCAGCCCTTATTTTTTATTCTTTATTTTGAACCAGGGTCTCACTGAGTTGCAAAGAGCCTCACTAAGTAGCTGAGGCTGTCTATGAACTGAGATCCTCCTGTCTCAGCCTCCTGAATGCTGAGATTACAAGCACGCTCGCCACCACTCCCGGCCCCCAATAAATTCATTAGCATGACAGTCAAGCTTCCCCGCCAAACCTTCCAAACGCAGCTCCCTCATCAACCTCTCCTCTTCCACCAGGTCCAGCCATATTAACGTTCAGTTTTGGGGACATGCCTCTGTAACCACTCTTCCCTGTCACCCCCTCCTCCTCCTTCTTGTCCTGAGGTTGAATCCAGAGGAATTCTACCTCTGAGCTACACAGCACTTAGTTTTTGAAATAGGGTCTTCCTGCCGGCCGTGGTGGCGCACGCTTGTAATCCCCGCGCTTGGGAGGCGGAGACAGGAGGATTGCGCAGGTTCGAAGCCAGCCACGCTGGCTTAAGAGACCCGGTTACCAAATAAAAAAAATATATATATAAATAGGTACTGGGAGTGTAGCCTGGAGGTAGAAGGGTTTCCAGGAACCCCAGTATCACAAAAAAAAAAAAAAAAGCCGGGTGTGGTGGCGCACGCTTGTAATCCCCACACTTGGGAGGCTGAGACAGGAGGATGACACAGGTTCGAAGCCAGCCTCAGCTACTTAGTGAGGCTCTCAGCAACTTAGTGAGACGCTGTTTCCAAATAAAATATAAAAAAGGTCTGGGAGTATATCCCGGAGGTAGAAAGCCTTTGGGTTCCACCCCAGTACCACCAAAAAAAAAAAAAAGAAAGAAAGAAAAAAAGAAAGAAAAAGAAATAGGGTCTTCCTAAATTCTATGGCAGGCCTCAAACCTGTGATACTCCTGTCTCGGCCTCCCACCATTCTAGGCTGAAAAGCTCTTCTTTCAGGAGAGAAACCGCTGGCTGTGGTGGCGCACGCTTGTAATCTCAGCATTCAGGAGGCTGAGACCAGAGGATCGCAGTTTACCCACAGCCTCAGCTACTTAGGCCCTCTGCAACTCAGTGAGACCGTTTCAAAATAAAGAATAAAAAATAGGGCCGGGGGTGTAGCTCAGAAGTGGAATGCCCCTGGATTCCAGACCCGGAAAAAAAAAAAAAGAGAGCAAGAGAGAAAAACAGCTTGGCGTGGTGGCACGCGCCTTTAATCCCAGTATTTGGAGGCTAGGACTGAAGGATTGCCAGTTCGAGGACAGCTTCAGTAAGTAGTGAGACTCTTATCAACTTAGTGAGACCTTGTTTCCAAATAAAGAATAAAAATTAGGAGCCGGGTGTGGTGTGCACACTTGTAATCCCAGCATTTGGGAGGCTGAGACAGAAGGATCTGGGTTTGAAGCCAGTTTCAACTACTTAGTGAGGCCCTTTGCAACTCAATGAGGCCCTGTTTCAAAATAAAGAATAAAAAATAGGGCTGGGGGTGTAGCTTGGAGATAGAATGACCCTGGTTCCCATCCCTGTACACAAAAGATAGATAGAAAGAAAGAAAGGAAGAAAGGAAGGAAGAAAGGAAGAATGGATGGATGGAAGGAAGGATGGATGGATGGATGGATCAGGCGTGGTGGTGCACACTTGTAATCCCAGTACTTGGGAGGCTGAGACAGGAGGATCAGGGTTCGCAGCCAGCCTCAGATACTTAGTGAGGCCCTCTGCAAGTTAGTGAGACTGTGTTTCAAAATAAAGAATAAAAAATAGAGCTGGGGGTGTAGCTTGGAGGTTGAATGCCCCTGGGTTCAATCCCCAGTACTGAAAAAAAAAAAAAAATCAAAAATAGGGCTGGGGGTATAGCTCAGAGAGAGAATGCCCCTGGGTTCAACCCCCAGTTCTGAAAAAAAAAAAATACTACCCATCATCTCTTTCCATGTGATACACTTAACTGGAGCAACACCCCTGTCCTCTCACCAGAGAACTAAACTATGTTGTACAAATTACTTTATCAGTAATTGTGGAAAGTTGTCCTTTTTTTTCTCTTCTCTTTCTTTTTAATCATTTCTTCCAGTGCTGGGGATCTGGCCCAGAGCCTCATATATTCTAGGCAAGTTTCCTACCACCGAGGTATATTCCCAGGCTAGAAAATCATATTTTCTTTCTTTCTTATTTTGAAACAGAGTCTCACTAAGCTACAGAGGGCCTCAAAAAGTTTCCAAGGCTTACTTCGCACCTGTGATCCTCCTGTCTCAGCCGCCCATGTACTGGGATTAAAAACGTGCGCCACCACGCCCAGCGAGGGTGGAGATTTCTGGATTCTTATTCTGCTGCGTACCTGTACACAGACCGCCTTCGTGGACCAGACAGAAACACAATTCCTAATTTGCTCACAGCTTTGGTTGCAAACCTCAGGCCACTAGAGGCCGCCAGACAACCATCCACGGCCTCCCGCAGGCTCCGGACCGCGGTGTCGGCCAGCGCGGGCGCAGCCCCAGCTCTTCCCGGCAGGGGGCGCCGTGGCCCGCGGAAGGCAAGTCAGCGCAAGCCAGACTCCAGCGTGAGGAAGCCCAGCTGCTCTGCAGCAGCAATGCCTTGCCAGCCAGAGATCCCGCACACCCAGAAGTAAGCAGCCCCTTAGAGGAGAACCTTCCCGGTCTCCTGCAGCAACACCTTTGAGCTTGGACTCTGCTCTCTCCACTCGTAACTGGAGAGTCTAGGTTTTGTGGGTCTCCAAGAAGATTGATCACAACCCTTTGCAAATTTTACAAAACACACAAAAAAACCTCCGTGAACTTGAAGTTAGAGCTTCCCCCAGGTGGAGAACTTCCAAGTTTAAATATTGGTAACTTCAGGATAAATGCACCTGTGGGTTGTTTGTTACGCTGTCTCTCGCTAAGAAAGATGGTCCCAAGATGGCAAGAAGAGGCCCGGCTTCTGTTTGCACCGTTAGAGATTGCCGGCCTTCCTAGCACAGGACTGGGCTAACTTTTATTGAAATGCCAGTCAGGATCCGTGCACTTTTGTTTTGGGTTTTGGTACTGAGGATTGAACCCAGAGGCATTCTGCCTTCCAGCTACACCCACAACCCTTTCTATGTATGTATGTATGTATGTATGTATGTATGTATGTATTTTTGCAGCACTGGGGATGGAACCCAGGGGCATTCTACCTTTGAGCTATACCCCCAGCCCAACTTTTTTATTCTTTATTTTGAAACAGGGTCTCACCGAGTTGCAAAGGGCCTCACTAAGTAGCTGAGGCTGTCTGCGAACCCAGATCCTCCTGTCTCAGCCTCCCGAATGCTGGGATTACAAGTGTGCGCCATCACACCTGACTTCCTTTTTATTTTTTGTTTTGAAACAGGATCTTCATGGATTGCTGAGTCTCCCTAGACTGCTGAGGCTTATCTTGAACCTGCCATCCTCCTGTCTTAGCCTCCCAAGTATTGGAATTATAGGCATGTGCCATCACATCAAATGGGATTGGTACAGTTTTCCAGGTAGAAAACACACACAGGTTAGCCTGGGCTCAGCGTTTGGGAGTTACAGCTGAAGCTTTTTCTTTTTCTTTTTTTTTTTTTTTTCGGTACTGATGATGGAACCCAGGGGCCTTCTACCTCCGAGCTACACTCCCAGACCTATTTTTTGTTCTTTATTTTGAAACAGGGTCTCACTGAGTTGCAGAGGGCCTGTCCTCCAACCACGATCCTCCTGTCTCAGCTTCCCAAATGTTGGGACTACAAGCATGTACCACCAAGCCTGCCTCCTATTTCTTATTCTTTATTTTTGAAACATGGTCTCACTAAGTTGTGGAGGGCCTTACGAGGTAGCCAAGGCTGTCCTCAAACTGTGATTTTCCTGTCTCAGCCTCTCAAGGACTGGGATTACAAGCGTGTGCTACCACATGTGATTCTGTTGGAAACTTTTTTTTTTGGTACTGGGGTGGAACCCAGGGGCCTTCTACCTCCGAGCTACACCCCCAGCCCTATTTTTTGTTCTTTATTTTGAAACAGGGTCTCACTGAGTTGCAGAGGGCCTCACTAGGTAGTTGAGGCTGTCCTCAAACTGTGATCCTCCTGTATCATGGCTAAAACTTTAAGAAAGCAGATGTGCCTCCTCTTTTAAAGCTGGGGCTCCTGAGGGCGGACGTGAGAGGGAAGCAAATCCCTAATCAGGCATTAGGGCCACCTGCCCTCCCTCCTTCCCTCATGGCCCATGGCCACCACTACCACCCCAGCTCCCCCTTGCACAAGGCCCTGATGCAACCCCGGCCCAGCCTGGGGCAGCCCTCTCGGGGCAGTCTTGGGAAGGATATGATGCAAGCCTTGGGGTGGGCAGGAGGCAGGCCAGCCAGGGCCAGCCTGAGAGATAAGGGTGCCCTGCCCCTCCCTCCAGCTCCTCCCGGCCTCCGGTCTCCCCTTCCCTTTCCCGAAAAGTGGTGCCTGGCCCCTGGCCCCAGCCTCGCCCAGCTCCTGGCCTGGCCCTGTGACTCACCCACCTCCTTTCAGAGTGGCAGCCAGGATCCAAGGCCACTGCCAGATACTGGGAAACTCTGCTCTGTGATCCTGGGCATTGACAAACCCTCTCTGGTAGCTCCTGGTGTTCATTAAGAGTGACTGGCTAGCCGGGCGTGGTGGCGCACACTTGTAATCTCAGCATTTGGGAGGCTGAGATGGGAGGATGATACTTTGAGGCCAGCCTCAGCTACTTGGTGAGGCCCTCTGCAACTTAGCGAGAACCCGTCTCAAAAAATAATACGTGGTGGTACACGCTTGTAATCTCAGCATTTGGGAGGCTGAGACAGGAAGATAGCGGTTCTTGGACAGCCTCAGCTACTTAGTGAGGCCCTTTGCGACTCAGTGATACTCTGTTTCACAATAAAGACTGAAAAATAAGGCTGGGGGTATAGCTCGGAGGCAGAATGCCCCTGGGTTCCATCCCCAGTACTGCAATAAATAAATAAATAGAATAAAATATAGGGCTGGAGGTATAGCTCAGAGGTAGAACAGCCTCAGCTATTTAGTGAGGCCTTTTGCAACTCAGTGAGACCCTGTTTCAAAATAAAGAATAAAAGCCAGGCGTGGTGGCGCACGTTTGTAATCCCTGCATTTGGGAGGCTGAGACTAGAGGATCGCAGTTCGCGGACACCCTCAGCTACTTAGTGAGGCCCCCTGCAACTCAGAAAGACCCAGTTTCAAAATAAAGAATAAAAAATAGGGCAGGAGGTGTAGCTCGGAGGTCGAATGCCCCTGGGTTCCATCCCCAGACCCGCAAAAAAAAAAAAAAAAAAAAGAATAAAAATAGGGCTCGGGTATACCTCAGAACCCTTGGGTTCCATCCTCATTACAGAAAAAGAAAGAAAGAAAGAAAGAAAGAAAGAAAGAAAGAAAGAAAGAAAGAAAGAAAGAAAGAAAGAGTGACTGGCATGAAGAGTTCAAAGGCTGAGACTTCTTCCAAGAGAGTAAAGCAAGTGGATGTGGCCATCCCGGCTTCCAGCCTGGGGTCTCCTGACTCACTGGCAGGTCTAAGTACAGTGTCTGTGTGTGAACCTTGACCCCAGGGGAGCTGTGTTGCTAGGAATCAAGGCTTGGTGGTCCTGCAGCCTCCAGGACAACTCTCAACCTTTCCAGAGAGTTTGGTAGATCTAGTTTAAGACCCATGCCTAGCTGTGCGACCCGGTTCTTTCAGATCAGGGTCACACAGGATCTCAGAACCAGGTCACACTGGATCTGACCCAGTGTGATCTGAGAGGCTGAGGGAATATTTCCATCTTTCCAGGCTCCAGTTAGATTTTTTGTTTGATATTTGTTTTTCTCTTTGTGGTACTAGGGATTGAACCTAGTAATCCCAGTACTCAGGAAACCAAGACCAGGGGTAGTAGAACCCAGGCCAGGCTCAGCAACTAATTGAGGCGCTCAGGAGCTGAGGTAGACTCTTCTATCTTTTTGTACTGACGATGGAACTCAGGGGCTTTCTACCTCCGAGCCACAGCCCCACCCCTATTTTTTATTCTTTATTTTGAAAGAGAGTCTAAGTTGCAGAGGGCCTCACTAAGTAAGTGAGGAGGGCTTCGCACCTGCCTCAGCCTCCCAAGTACTGGGATTGCAAGTGTGCACCACGACACCCGGCTTAGGTAAGCACTTTAAATAAAAAATAGACCTGGGGATGTCACTCAGAGGTAGAATGCCCTTGAGATGGGAGAATTGCAGGTTTGAGGCCAGCCTCAGCAGCTTAGCGAGACCCTCAGCTATTTAGTGAGACTCTTAGCAACTTTTTCCAAATAAAAAGTCCCAGCTGGAAGTGGTGGCGCACGCTTGTCATCCCAGCGCTTGGGAGGCTGAGACAGGAGGATCGCGGTTCGCGGCAGCCTCAGCTACTGAGTGAGGTCCTCTGCAACTTAATGAGATCTTGTTTCAAAATAAAGAATAAAGCCAGGCGTGGTGGCGCACACTTGTAATCCCCGCGCTTGGGAGGCTGACACAGGAGGATGGCGCAGGTTCGAAGCCAGCCTCAGCTACTGAGTGAGGCTCTCAGCAACTTAGTGAGACCCTGTTTCCAAATGAAGTCTAAAATAGGTCTGGAAGTATAGCCCAGAAGTAGAAAAGCCCCTGGGTTCCACCCCCGGTACCACACACACACACACACACACACACACACACACACACAGAATAAAATAAAATAAAGAGTAAAAAATAGGGTTGGGGGTATAGCTCAGAGGTAGAATGCCCCTGGGTTCCATCCCCAGTACCGCAAAAATAAATAAATAAATAAATAAATAAATAAATAAATAAATAAATGAGTGGCTAAGAGGGAAGAGGTGTAGCTCAGAGGTGGAATGTCCCTGGTTTCAATCCCCACCAAAGAAAGGTTAATTGGACATCTTTTGGGAACATGAGCTTCTCAAAAGCCCAACCAGAATGCTCAATTTTGTGTCTTGAGCTGAAGTCTTGCTGTGTATGGCATCTAGTTATTCTCCCGCCTGTGCCTCTATGTAGCTGGGACCACAGGAACACACCACAGAGCCAGCTTAAGGGTGCTTACCTCTATGGGTGTGGGTGTTGTTACTGGAGGTTGAACCCAGGAGCATTCTACCTCTGATCTACACCCCCAACCCTATTTTATTTTGAAAGAGGGTCTCACTAAGTTGCTGAAGCTGTTCTGGATTTGAATCTGTGAAGCTCCTGATTCAGCCTCCTAAACACTGAGATTACAAGCGCAGGCCACCCCAGCGGCCCAGGGGCTTAGTATCCAGCCAGTTGATCCCAGAGGCCCAGGTTCTGAAGCCGGAATGGACCATTAAGGCCCGTGGAGCGAGGGATGTTGTGTTCAACCTGCCTCCCTACTAAAATGCTTGCTTATTATTATTATTTTATTTTTTGCGATATTGGGGATTGAACCCAGGGACATTCTATTTCTTTGCCTCAGCCCTATTTTTTTTATTTTATTTATTTATTTATTTTTAATTTATTTTCAGTCCTGGGGATGGAACCCAGGGGCATTTGACCTCTGAGCTATACCTCTTGCCCTCTTTTATCCCTTTATTTTTTTTGAAACAGGGTTTCACTATGTTGCAGAGGTCCTAAGTAGCCAAGGATGTCTTTGAACCAAACCACGATTCTCAGGTCTCAGCCTCCTGAATTCTGGGATTACAAGCGTGAGCCAACACCTCCGGGTCCGACTTTTTTTTCCTTTTTTTTTTTTTAATATAAGTGTTAAGCCAGGCGTGGTGGCACACGCTTGTAATCCCAGCATTTAGGAGGCTGAGACCCGAGGATGGTGGTTCGCAGACCCTCTGCAACTCAGTGAGACCCTATTTCAAAATAAAGAATAAAAAATAGGGCAGAGGGTGTAGCTCGAAGGTCAAATGCCTCTGGGTTCCATCCCGAAAGTCGAAAAAAAAATTATATATATAGTGTGTGTGTGTGTGTGTGTGTGTGTGTGTGTGTGTGTGTGTGTGAAATTGGGTGTGGTGGCTCACGTTTGTAATCCCAGTACTTGGGAGGTTGAGACAAGAGTATATCACAGGTTCACCGCCAGCTTTGGCAATTTAGTGAAGGCCTCTGCAATTTAGTGAGATCCTGTTTCAAAATAAGAGATAAAATTGGATTGGGAGTAATAAAGTGTTAAATACAGTTAAATAAAGTGTTAAATACAGTCTCGCCCAGAGTCCTGGAAGGACA
Organism: Muscardinus avellanarius; assembly: GCF_963383645.1. NCBI lineage: Eukaryota > Metazoa > Chordata > Mammalia > Rodentia > Gliridae > Muscardinus > Muscardinus avellanarius. The sequence goes on from NC_137805.1 coordinate 48,290,225, forward strand.
GGTCTAGTGTCCCAAAGGAACTCCATTCTGGAGCTTCTTAGCGTTTCGTACCCCAGCTCTTGGTTGCACCGGGAGGGGTTAAGTCGTTAATGAGTTCCAAAAAAGCAGGATTTTGTCCGATTCGCGCGCGTGCGAGCACACACACACACGCGCGCGCGCGAGCACACACACACGCGCGCGCGCGCACAGGCGGCCTCCCTCCCTCCCTCCGGGAGGCCGGCAGCCTCTTGTGCAAGCCGCCGGCGCCCGTTCCCAAGCCCGGCTGCAGCTGCGGGCGGAGGGCAGGGCGGGGGCGGCGCTGTTTGTCTAGCGCGGCGGTGCCAAAGACTGCGGGCCCCAGACAGCCAGGCGCCTCTGCACACCTGGGGATGCTCAGGTTAAATAGCTCCGCATTCCTCGGGCCCAGCTGATGGAAACGCTCCCAGGCTGCCGCGGAGCCGGCCTCCAGATGGGCTGGGCCCGGGCCAAAGGGGAAGGAAGAGAGGAGAGCCTGGAATCCAGAAAGCGCCCGAATGGCGGGGGAGGCGAGTCCGCGAAGCCCCTTCTCCCTGGACAGAGGCCCGTCCCCGTGGGTGGGCTCGCACGGCACACGTGTGAGGGAGTGGGTGTACATGTGTGCCTCGAGGACGCTCCGAGGACACACGGGCCACAATTAACATTTTGTAACTATCCAACATTCGTGCCAGGCACTCGATTTTCTTTATTCTGCCCGATTCTCTGAGATTGGGGGTTTAAACAGCAGCTCGGCTGTGGTGATAGCAAAGGACTTAATTCACCCACAAATAGTATGTTCTTTGATAAAGATGCTTGAGGCAAGAGTGGTACCTGGCATAATGTTAGTGTTCAATAAATAAAAACTTTATTTTTGCTCATCTCCTTGCCAGAATCCTGCCTTCAGCCACAGGGACCCATGGTAGAGCCCAAAGTCAGGTTCTTAAAAAAATAGTCCTTACCCTCTCCGGACATACATTTATTTATTTATTTATTTATTTATTTATTTATGTATTTATTGTGATATTGGGGATAGAAACCTAGGAACATTCTTCCTCCAAGCTACAACTCCAGCCTTATTTTTTATTCTCCTTACTTTGAAAAGAATAAAAAGTAACCTCAGCTACTTAGGACCTCAGCAACTCAGTGAGACCCTGTTTTAAAGAATAAAAAAGGGGTAGGGGTAAATAAATAAATAAGAAATAGCATCTAAGTTGCTGAGGCTGGCCCTGAACCTGTGATCCTCCTGTCTCAGCCTCCCAAGTTCTGGGATTACAAGCATGTGCCACCACACCCCCCTGGGACAAGTTATTTATATGCCCTTTTGAGGACTCAGTTTCCCCATGGTTAACACATAGGCGTTGACCTGGCAAGGCTATTTAAGGATTAGTATCAAGTCCTAACAATTGCTCAGCAAACTGGTACCTGAACTTGTGTGTGTGAACTAGGAATTGAACCCAGGTGCCTACTACCTTTGAACTGCAGAGTCTCACTAAATTGCTGAAGCTGGGATGTGCCATTGTACCCCCAAATATAGGTGCCTCCAGCCCCCACCCTAGGCCTGCAGAGACCCAGGAATGCCAAGCAATCTGCAGAGAACAGTTACACATACAGGCCCCCAACACACAATCTCATCCATCAACCAGACCCATGCAGAGATGCCTACAATGCTTTAGGCAGGGCGTACAAGACCAAACAGCGGGAGGTTGCACTTATCTGCCCTCCCACCCATACCCTTGACACCCCCAGGCGTGCGCAGGAGCAGAGGACCCAGGCTCATGGTGGGAAGGACTACCAGCTTACTCCAGTCACAGACACAAGCCCCCCCCCCCCCCCCCCCCCCGAGAGCACATACCACATGTCCAGGCACAACTCTCTTACCAATGACACCTTTTTCCTGCTCAGGAGCTAAGGACATGACTCGCTCACTCCTTCTTCTCGGTGCCCACAGAAGCCCTGAGGGAGAGCTTGGTTGGAGGTGTTGGCAGAGCTAGGCCAGGGTGAGGGGGCCGAGTCCAGACCCAGAGCAGGTGGCCCGGCAGCTGTTCACAGCCTGGCTCTGCCAACTTGATCACCCACTTGGACAAGCTGGAAGTCCCGGGGCAGCCTGCTGGCATCCAGGACAAGGTGGCCAGCTGGGACAGGCACCTCCTCTGGGGGATGGGGCAAAGAAGCCTTCCTTTCCACTGGGTCTCACTTCTCCCACCTGGCAAGCAGGCAGATGGTCCAGTGACCCCGGTTCTCCCAACTTAAATGGCTTCCACATTCCCATTAAAGGGGAGGCCTCTGCAGGTTCATCTGCATTTTAATAACCTCCCCAGGTGATCCAGATGGCCCAGTGACCAATTTGAGAGACCCCTAGAGGTCCAGAGGATTAATTTTATGACACTGGGGACTAGGGAAATGGCCAGGGATGAGGAAAAGAATAGACTTTAAAGGCACCGGAAACGCTCATTCAGGACGGAGAGACAATCCAGATGTGAACCTCCAGCCCCCTCCTCCCAGCACCAGCTGTGAAGAGGGTCAGAGGTCAACCCTCAGCCCAGGACCCTCCCTTCCCATCAATCCAAGAAGTCATCACAACTTTTACCATCTAAAATATGTTTAATAACAAAAAACACCCAGAACTATTGTAAAACAATATTCTCAGTCGGTGATCATTGTAATATACAATACAAAGAAATTTCCTCAGAAATCTGAGAAGCACCAAACGTGACCATTTTTTAAAATGTCTGATTTTCAAAAAATAGAAACACATGGGGGAACCCCTCCCCCCAAGTCTCTGGCGGTTGGCAGGTGTGAAGAGTGGGAGGGTCGGCCTCCCCTCAATGCCCCAGCCCTGGGCCGGATCGCGGCGGGCCAGCGGCCACTCATCAGTCTGGCCTCCCCCAGCTGCGTGTGGGAAACCGAGAGCGCTTATTCCTCTTGCCTCCAGGTGGGCTGGGGTCCACCGCCCCCGGGGGCGGCACTTCAGCGACACAAGATGCGATCGTCCGCTGGGACACAGGCTGCCTGTGGAAATGAGAAAAGAGACCGAATGAAGGGACACGCGACAGGATCTCCAGGCGCCCGCCTCGACCTCCCAAGACACGGGAGAGGGGAGCGCTTTCTCTGGCTTCCTTAGGCATCTCTGCAGAGCCAGGCTCCCAACAGGATGGGGCGGGCGTCGCTTGTGCCCCCCTCTCTTGCCTGAGTTTCCCCACCTGTAAAAGAACTACCCAGCGCTCCCACTCGGACCTCACCTCGGCCGCCAGGGCGCTGATCTCGCCGTTGAGGGTGCTGAGCGGAGCCCTGCCGGGCAGCCCTCGGCCCCCGGGGGCCGCGACTTCGGATTCCGAGTTCAGCTCCAACTGCAGGTCCCTGATGTAGTCGATGACGTGCTGGAGGATCTCCACCTTGCTCACTTTGCGGTTCTGGGGCAGGGTGGGCACCAGCTCCTTGAGGCGCGAGTAGCAGCCGTTCATGTCGTACAGCAGCACGTTCACCTGCTGCTCGTCCAGCAGGGTGGGCAGGCGCGCCCCGGCGCCGCCCGCGCAGCGCGAGATGGCCACGCTCTGCTCCGACAGGCAGCGCACCACCTCGCCCGCGCCGCCCGCCGCCTTGCCGGCCTTCAGCGCGCAGCTGGGGCCCGCGGCGGCCCCGGCGCTGCCACTGGCGACCTTCATGACTCCGAGAGCGCTGGAGAGGAGCCGAGGCGGAGGGAGGAGCAGGCCGCTGGAGGCCGCGGGAGAGCCAGAGGAGACCGAAAGACGGCAGGAGAATGCGAGCCGCGAGCGCCAGAGCGTCTTTTATAGGAATGCCGAGCCCCACCGGGGGCGGGGCCAGAACGTTCAAAAGCAACCAATGGGAGGGCAGGAGGCGTGGCCCCGCTCTTGGGTTCCGCTCCTGTCCCTGGGTCTCACTCTGGGCTGAGTGGAAAGGCTGAGGAACAGAGCGGGTGGGAGGTACGGGGCAGGGTGGCGAGTGCAGGTGAGGGCTGAATCAGTATCGCAGATTACGAAAAGACCTCAGGAATCGGCTTCCCACGGTCACCTTCGCTCCTGTCCAGCTCCATTTTACTGACGAGAGAAACTGAGGCGTGGACGGAGAAGTGGATGGCTCTGGATCCCCCAGAGAGCCCAGGGCTAATCTAGGGTTTCCAGATCCTCTTGGAGGATTACCTCTCGTACTCTGTTCTCCATATATCAGGGCTGAATCTTAAAGGAGGCACTCTTTCTTTTTCTCGGTAGTGGGGATTGAACCCGAGGCGCTTTGCCACTGAACTAAACCCCCTTTCTGTCTCTTTCTCTTTGACCCAGGCTTTCACTAAATTTCTAAGGCTGGCCTTCAATCCTCCTCCTGAATTTCTGGGATTGCAGGCGTGCCCAGCCGCGTTTGACCAAAACAAGAGGGTTTTTTTTTTTTTTTTTACGCTGAACTCCCAGGGCTGGTTTTATCCAATTACCAGAAAATGTTGCTATTCCTATGACCTGGAAATGCCTGCCCAGGTCCCTAGAGGTGGAGAAGTGGGAGTAATTAATTTGAAAGTCTTCCTCTAAGTTTGGGGCCTGGGTTTCTGGGACCTGAACTAGATAGAAGGTGCGCGGTGGAGTAGGGCTACCTCCCCCGATTCTACCCTGGACTTGGAGCCCCAGGAAAAAGTTCTCTAAATCTGCAACAACTTGTGACCTTTAATTTCTTTTTTCTTTTGGGCTGGCTTTTTTTTTTTTTTTTTTCCCTTAAAACCTCGAAGCAGGGTCTCCCTCCCACGGCGCGGCAGCTGCGGAGATCAGCCTCCCCCTCCCTTTCCCGGGCGGGTCTGTGTCAGCGTCTGAACTAGCGGCTCAGACCGTTAGACGCCAGGCCCGTGACGTCATCCATTCATAAAACTGGGACGGGCTGTCAAGCTGGCGCCGCGAGGGCGGTCGCCATGGAGACGGCAAACTGGGCTACCGCTTTCCCAGCTCTCTCTGCGCGTCACCTGCAGACCCCGGGCGGGAGGCCTGGGAATGTGTTCCTTCTGGGCGTGGCCGCTGGGCAAGGGTCACCTTACCTCCTGGCCTCACACCTGCGATTCTTCTCCACCCTGTCCGACAGTTTAGGCTGCTTGGGCGGTTCTCCTTATAGCCCAGCTACACAGCCCCCCGCCATCCCCTCAGGACTGGGGAGAGAGGCCTGACTTGCTCGATTCCAGCTGCTGCTGGATGAATTTAGACTAGTCTCACGCTCTCTCTGAGCCTTCCAACTTAGTATCTGCCTGCTTTCAGGAATAATCACAGAGTTCTCACTTCGTGCCAGCACTGTGGAAAGAGTTTACCTTTTATCAGTTTCTGTTAACTCCCCTCCATAACTCTAGAGGTTGGAGTTATTTGGTTTGTTTATTTATTGCGGTTCTGGGATGGAACCCAGGGGCATTCTATCTCCGAGCCACACCCCCAGCCCTATTTATTATTATTATTATTATTATTATTATTATTATTATTAAAATACTGGGGATGGAACTCAGGGACATTCTACATCCGAGCTATACTCCCAGCCCTATTTTTTTTTTTTAAACAGGGTCTCCTTGAGTTGTGAGGGTCTCACTAAGTAGCTGAAGCTGGCTGTGAACCGCAATCCTCCTGTCTCAGCCTCCCAAATACTGGGATTACAAGCAGGCACCACCACGCCCGGCTAGATTTATTTATTTATTTATCTATTTTTTGTGGTACTGGGATGGAAACCAGGAACATTCTATCTCCGAGCTACACTCCTAGTCCTATTTTTCTTTTCTTTCTTTCTTCCTTCTTTCTTTCTTTCTTTCTTTCTTTCTTTCTTTCTTTCTTTCTCTTCTTCCTTCTTTTTTCTTTCCGTATCCGGAAGGCATTCTACCTCCGAACTACACCCCCAACACTATTTTTAATTATTATTATTATTTTATTTATTTATTTTTTTTGGTGGTACTGGGGTTCCTGGAAGCCCTGCTACCTCTGGGCTACACTCCCAGACCTATTTTTACATTTTTTTATTTGGAAACAGGGTCTCTTAAGCCAGTGCGCGCAGCTGGCTTCGAACCTGCGCGATCCTCCTGTCTCTGCCTCCCAAGCGCGGGGATTACAAGCGTGCACCACCACGCCCGGCTAATAATTCTTTATTTTGAAACAAGGCCTCACTGAATTAAAAGGATCTCACTAAGTAACTGAGACTGTCTGCGAACCACAGTTCTGTCTCAGCCTCCCAAAAGCTGAAATTACAACTTGCCGACTCCCAGCATTATTTTCAATTTTTTATTTTGAAATGGTTTCACCGAGTTGCAGAGGGTTCAATCTCCAGTACCCCCCAAAATAGAAAAATATATAAAATATCATCCTTGCTTCCAGGTATGGTGGCAAATACCTGTAATCCCAGAGACTGAGGAGACTGAGCCAGTAGGGTAGCAAGTCAAAGGTCAAAATGGAAGCCAGGCTTGGTGGCTCATGCTTGTAATCCCAGCACTTGAAGGCTGAGAGAGGAGTATCACTGTTCCCAGACAGCCTCAGCTACCTCTGCAACTCAGTGAGACCCTGTTTTCAAAATAAAGCTGGATGTCTGTAATCCCAGCATTGGGGAGGCTGAGACAGGAGAATCTCAGTTCGGGGCCAGCCTCAGCTGTTTAGTGAGGCCCTCTGCAACTCAGTGAGACCCTGTTTAAAAAATAAAGAATAAAAAATAGGACTGGAGGTGTAACTCGGAGGTTGAATGCCCCTGTGTTTCACCCCCAGTACTGCAAAATATAAAAAAGAAAAAAAGAAAGAAAGAATAAAAAATAGAAGCCAGGCATGGTGGTGCACACTTGTAATTCCAGCATTTGGGAGGCTGAGAGGAGGATCACGATTTCAGGACAGCCTCAGCTACTTAGGCCTGTGCAACTCGTGAGATCCTTATTCAAAATAAAGAATAAAAAGCCCAGTGTGGTGGCACATGCTGTAATCCCCGCGCTTGGGAGGCTGAGACAGGAGGATCGCACAGGTTCGAAGCCAGCCTCAGCTACTGAGTGAGGCTCTCAGCAACTTAGTGAGACCCTGTTTCCAAATAAAAATATAAAATAGGTCTGGGAGTATAGCCCGGAGGTAGAAAGCCCCTGGGTCCCACCCCCAGTACCACCAAATAAATAAATAAATAAATAAATATAAAAATAAAGAATAAAAACAGGGCTGGGGGTGTAATTCAGAAGTAGAATGCCCGTGGGTTTCATCACCAGTACTGAAAAAGAAAAAAGAAAAAAAGAATAAAAATAGGGCTAGGCGTGGAGCTCAGAGTTAGAATGCCCCTGGGTTCGATCTCTAGTAACACACACACACACACACACACACACACACACACACACACACACACACAGGCACACACACCAACAAGTAATATAGCAAGACCCTATCTCAAAATAAAAAAGGGAGCTGAGTGCGGTGGCACACAAGCTTTTAATCCCAGTCCTTGGGAGGCTGAAACAGGATGATCCCGGTTTGTGGACAGCCTCAGCTACTTAGTGAGGCCCTCTGCAACATAGGGAGATCTTGTTTCAAAATAAAGAATAAAAAATAGAGCTGGGGGTGTAGCTTGGAGATAGAATGCCCTTGGTTTCCAACCCCAGTACCACACACACAAAAAAAATAAAAAATAAAAATAAACCGGGCATGATGGCGCATGCTTGTAATCTCAGCATGTCAGAGGATGAGACAGGAGGATCACGGTTCACGAACAGCCTCAGCTACTACTTAGCAAGGCCCTTTACAACTCAGTGAGACCCTGTTTCAAAAAAAGACTAAAAAATAGGGCTGGGGGGCCGGGCATGGTGGCTCATGCTTGTAATCCCTGCGCTTGGGAGGCTGAAACAGGAGGATCGCACAGGTTCGAAGCCAACCTCAGCTACTTAGTGAGGCTCTCAGCAACTTAGTGAGACCCTGTTTCCAAATAAAGTATAAAATAGGTCTGGGAGTATAGCCTGGAGGTAGAAAGCCTCTGGGTTCCACCCCCAGTACCACACACACACATACACACACACACACACACACACACACACACACACACACACACACATAGGGCTGGGTGTGTAGCTCGGAGGTACAATGCCCCTGGGTTCCGTCTCTGGTACTGTAAATAAATAAATAAGTAAAAATGAATAAATAAAATAAATACGCCTGGCCAGGCGTAGTGGCCCACACTTGTAATCCCAGCATTCGGGAGGCTGAGACTGGAGGATTGCGGTTCGAGGACAGCCTTAGCTATTTAGTGAGGCTCTCAGCAACTTAGTGAGACCCTGTTTCAAAATAAAAAATAAAAAATAGATCTGGGAGTGTAGCCCAGAGGTAGAAGAGCCTCTGGGTTCCACCCCCAGTACCACAATAAGTAAGTAAGTAAGTAAGTAAGTAAGTAAATATAAAGAATTAAAAACTAGGGCAAGGGGTGTAGCTTGGAATTCAAATGCCCCTGGCTTCCATCCCCAGTACCACTTCCCCCCCAAAAATTATCCTGCTCACCTAGGAGAGGGTGACATTATAGTCCCTCCTCTTCCAGCAATTAATCCGGCTGCTATCAGCAGGTTCCCTTTCCCCATAGATGTTTAGGGGAGGGAACAGTAAATCAGCCCTCCTCTCCCACATCCGGAAACCAGGAAAACGACTGGGGAGACCAGCTTCAAAGGAAAGAGACACCATCAGTGAACTAGCAGCACTCCCAGCCTCGCCACACGCCCCAGTACCCTGCAAACTCCTTAGGCCTTGCTCGCAGTCCTCACGATGGGAGAGATCACTGTGCTGTGCAGAAGAAGCCCTGAAGAGCTGGAGGGACAATACCTCTGAGCTACAGCCCCAGTCCCAAGTTTTCTTAGCGGTACTGGGGATGAATCCAGGGGCATTCTACTTCCCAAAATTCCCAGCCCTATTTTTTATATTATTATTCTTTATTTTAAAACAGGGTCTCATTGAGTTGCAAAGAGCCTTACTAAGTAACTTCGGCTATCCTTGAACTGTGATCCTATCTCAGCAACCTGAATGCTGGTATTACAAGCGTGCACCACCACACTTGGCTCTCTTTTTAATTTTTAATTTTTATTTATTTATTTTGCAGGTCTGAGAATGAAACCCAGGGGCATTCGACCTCCAAGCTACACCCCCTGCCCTATTTGTCATTCTTTATTTTCAAACAGGGTCTCACTGAGTTGCAGAGGGCCTCACTAAGTAGCTGAGGCTATCCGGGAACTACAAACCTCTGGTTTCAGCCTCCCTAATGCTGGAATTACAAGCGTGTGCCACCACATCCGGCTCCTGGCTCTCTTTTTATTCTTTATTTGAAACAGGGTCTCACTAAGCTGCTAAGGGCATAAGGTTGGCCAAGAATCTGTGATCCTCTTGTCTCAGCCTCCCAAGTACTGGGATTATAAGCGTGCACCACCATGTTTTTTGTTTTTGTTTCAAAAACAAAAATTAAGCCAGGAGACAGAGGATCATGATTCTCGGACAGTCTCAGCTACTTAGTGAGGCCCTTTGTAACTCAGTGAGACCCTGTTTCAGAATAAAAAACAGGTTGAGGTGTAGCTCTGAGGTAGAAGAATGCCCCTGGGTTCCATCCCCAGTTCTGCAAAAAAAAAAAAAAAAAAATTCAGATTATCTGGGCTGGGCTGCCCTTAAGGAAGGCAGCAATGTGGAATACAAATTTCATGCGTGCTTTGTTTTTCTTTTTCTGTTATGGAGAATTGAATCCCCTGGGGGCACTCTATTTAGCAACACCGGCCAGCACTAATTATCTTTCTTCTTCTTCTTCTTCTTCCTCTTCTTCTTCCTCTGGTCTGGGGATAGAACTCAGGGGCATTTGACCTCCGAGCTATACCCCCTGTCCAATTTTTTATTCTTTATTTTGAAATTGCAGAGGGCCTCACTAAGTAGCTGAGGCTGTCTGTGAACTGCGAACCTCTGGTCTCAGCCTCCTGAATGCTGGGATTACAAGTGTGTACCACCATGCCCAGCTAGGAGTTTTTGTTTGTTTGTTTGTTTGTTTTTTTGATGGTACTGGGGATGGAAGCCTTCTACCTTAGAACTACACTTCCAGACCTATTTTGTATTTTATTTGGAAACAGTGTCTCTTAAGCCAGAGAGACTGGCTTCCAACCTGCGCGATCCTCCTGTCTCTGCCTCCCAAGGGCAGGGATTACAAGCATGCGCCACCACGACCGGCTTCTTTTTTTTAAACAAGGTCTCACTAAGTTACTGTGTGCTGCTAGTCTCAAACAGGCAATCCTCCTCTCTCAGCCCCCCAAGTACTGAGTTTACAGGTGTGCACCCCTACTTCTCCCTTCCCTTTTCTGTTCACTCCCTTCCTTCTCTCTCTCCTCCTTCCTCCTCCTCCTCCTCCTTCTTCCTGTGCTGGGGATTGAACCCAGGGACATTCTACCTCTGAGCTATACTCTCAGACATTTTATTTTTTGTTTTGAAGTATGGTCTCATTAGGATGTTGAGAATCTCACTAATTTGCTGAGGCTGTCCTCAAACCTGTGATCCTCCTGTCTCAACTGGGATTACTGGTGTGCGGTACCACATCTAGCTTCTCTTTTCTTGACATTGGTATCTCCTCTTTATTTTGTTTTTCTCTTTCTTTCTTTCTTTCTTTCCTTTCTTTCTTTCTTTCGTGGTACTGGGGATGGAACCCAGGGGCATTCTACCTCTGAGCTACATCCCCAGGCTTATCGTTTATTCATTTGGAAACAGGGTCTCACTGAATTGCAAAGGGCCTCATTAAGTAGTAGCTGAGGCTGTCCTTGAATCACAATCCTCCTGTCTCAGCCTCCCAAATGCTGGGATTATTCTTTATTTTGAAACAGGGTCTCACTAAGTTGCAAAGAGCCTCACTAAGTAGCTGAAGCTGGCCATAAACCCAGATTCTCTGGTCTCAGCCTCCCAAATGATTACAAGTGTGTGCTACCATGCCCAGCTTTTTTTTTTTTTTTTTTCCCTTGCAGGTCTGGGGATGAAACCCGGGGTATTTGACCTCTGAGCTACACCCCTAGCCCGATTTTTTACTCTCTTTCTTTCTTTCTCTCTTCCTTCCTTCCTTCCTTCCTTCCTTTCTTTCTTTATAAATATTATTTATTTTTATTTTATTTTATTTTTAGTGGTACTGGGGATGGAACCTAGGGGCTTTCTATCTCCAGGCTATACTCCTAGACCTATTTTATATTTTATTTGGAAACAAGGTCTCACTAAGTTACTGAGAGCCTCACTAAGTAGCTGAGGCTAGTTTCGAATATGTGCGATCTCAGCTTCCCAAGCGCTGGGATTCCAAGCGTGTGCCACCACGTCTGGCTTTATTCTTTATTTTGAAACAGGGTCTCACTAAATTGTAGAGGGCCTCACTAAGTAGCTGAGGCTGTCTGTGAACCACGATCCTCTGGTCTCAAGCTCCCAAATGCTGGGATTACAAGCGTGCACTACCACACCTGGCTTTTTTTTTCTTTTTTTTTTTTTTCTTTTTTCTTTTTTCTTCTTTTGCAGAACTGGGGATGGAACCCAGGAGCATTCTACCTCTGAGCTACATGCTCAGTCCTATTTTTTATTCTTTATTTTGAAACCGGGTCTCACTGAGTTGCAAAGAGCCTCAGTAAGTAGCTGAGGCTGTCTGCAAACCACGATCCTCCTATCTCAGCCTCCCGAATGCTGGGATTACAAGCGTGTGCCACCAAGCCTGACTTTATTTTCTTTTTTTTTTTAAGTTTTGTTAAAGTATAATTGGCAAACTGCACATATTTAAAATGTCCTATTTGATAAATTTTGACATATGTACACAACTATAAACAATAATCACAATCAAGAAAATTAACATATACTCAGCTAGGTATGTGACTGTTAATCCCAATACTTGGGAGGTCGACATAGCAGAATTAAAGCTCTGAGGCTGGCCTCAGCAATTTAGAGAGGGTCTCAGCAATTTGGTAAGACCCTATTTCTAAATAAAAAAAAAAGGGCCGGGCCTGGTGGCTCACAATTGTAATCCCAGCATCCGGGAGGATCGCTGTTCACGGATAGATAGCCTTAGCTACTTAGCGATGCCCTTCACAGCTCAGACCCTGTTTCAGAAAATAAAAAGATAAAGCTGAGGGTGGTGGTGCACACTTGTAATCCCAGCATTCGGGAGGCTGAGATAGGAGAATCGCAGGTTCGCAGCCAGCCTCAGGTACTTAGTGAGACCCTTTGCAACTCAGTGAGACCTTGTTTCAAAATAAAGAATAAAAAATAGAAGCCAGAATAAAAAAATAGTAGCTCGGAGGTAGAATCCCTCTGGGTTCCATCCTCAGTGCCACACACAAAAAACACACACACACAAAAAAAAACTGGGGGTGTAGCTCAGGTAGAATGCCCCTGGGTTCCATCCCCACTTTTATTATTTACTTATTGCAGAAGTACATAAATAAATAAATAAATAAATAAATAAATAAATAGACTAAAAAATAGGGCTAGGGATGTGGCTCGGAGGTAAAATGTTCCTGGGTTCAATCTTCAGTACTGCAAACAAACAAACAAGCAAACAAGCCAACAAGCTGGGCATGGTGGCGCTTGTAATCCCCATGCTTGGGAGGCGGAGACAGGAGGATTGCGCAGGTTCAAAGCCATCCTTGCTGGCCTAAGACACCCTGTTTCCAAATAAAAATATAAAAAAAATAGGTGTCTGGGAGTGTAGCTCGGAGGTAGAAGGGTTTCCAGGAACCCCAGTACCACCAAAACAAAACAAAGCAAACAAATATAGAATAAAAATAGGTTTGGGAGCATAGCTCATAGGTAGAATGCTCCTGCATTCAATCCCTAGTACTGTAAAAATAAATAAATAATTAAACTACTGGCCATGATGGCACATGCCTGTAATCCCAGTATTTGGGAGGCTGAGACAGGGGGATCACAGATTCAAAGCTAGCCTCAGCAACTCAGGGAGGCCCTGTTTCCAAGTAAAAAATAAAATAGGGCTAGGATGTAGCCTCCTGTCCCCGCTGTGGGGAAGGGAGGGACCCAACCTATCATTTTTCTTCCCACCTCTTTACCCAGGGCCCAGACAAGTACTGGTTGGCTTTTTCTACAGATTCATTGGTATTTTTTAGAATTTTATATAATTGGAATCATACTATGTATGTGTATTCTTTTGTAGCTCTTCGGGTCTGGTCTCTTAATCAACATTACTATTATTATTATGAGGTTCATTTATTCCTTTTTTTTTTTTTTGGAACCCAGGGGCCTCTACCACCGGGCTACACCCCCAGCCTATTTTATGTTTTATTTGGAAACAGGATCTCACTAAGTTGTTTAGAGCCTAAGTAGCTGAGGCTGGCTTTGAACCTGTGCGATCCTACTGTCTCAGCCTCCCAAGTTCTAGGATTACAAACGTGTGCCACCACATGCCTGGCTTTGTGTGTGTGTGTGTGTGTGTGTGTGTGTGTGTGTGTGTGTCTGGGGATGGAACCCAGGGGCATTTGACTTCCAAGCTACACCCCTGGCCCTGTTTTTTATTCTTTATTTTGAAATAGGGTATCACTAAGTTGCAGAGGGCCTAAGTAGCTGAGGCTGTCCATGAACCACAATCCTCCTGTCTCAGCCTCCCAAATGCTGGGACTACAAGTGTGTCCCACCATGCCCAGCTCCCTAATTTTTATTCTTTATTTTGAAACAAGATAACACTAAGTTGTGGAAGGCCTCACTAAGTAGCTGAGGCCATGATCTTCCTGTCTCAGCCTCCCAAGTACTGAGATTACAAGTGTGTGCCATCACGCCCAGCCCTATTTTTTATTCTTTATGTTGAAACAGGGTCTCACTAAGTTGTGGAGCTCTCTCTAAGTAGCTGAGGCTAGCTGCAAACCTGAGATCCTCCTGTCTCAGCCTCCCAAATACTGGGATTACAAGTGTGTGCCACCATTCTTGGCTATTTTTTATTTTGAAACAGGGTCTCTCTAAATTGTAGAGGCTGCCGGGCATGGTGGTACATGCTTATAATCCCAGCATTTGGGAGGTTGAGACAGGAGCAGTTTGCGTACAGCCTCAGCTACTTAGTAAGGCCCTTGCAACTCAGTGAGACCCTGTTTCAAAATAAAGAATAAAAAATAGGGCTGGGAATATAGCTTGGAGGTAGAATGCCCCTGGATTCCATCCCTAGTATTGCAAAAAAAAAAAAAAAAAAAAGTCGCCGGGCATGGTGGTGCATGCTTGTAATCCCAGCATTTGGGAGGCTGAGACCGGAGGATCGCAGTTCGCGGACAGCCTCAGCTACTTAGTGAGGCCCTCTGCAACTCAGTGAGACCTGGTTTCAAAATAAAGAAAAAAAAAATAGGGCAGGGGGTGTAGCTTGGCAGTCGAATGCCCTGAGTTCCATTCCCAGACCTGCAAAATAAAATAAAATAAAATAAAATAAAAATTGTAGAGGCTGTTCTTTAATTTACAATCTTACTATTTTAGCCTCCCCAGTACTGGGGTTATAGGTGTGCACCACCATGCCTGGCAGAGAGGCTGGTTTTTATCTCTTACATTTTGGGGACCAAGATGGAGTTTAAATAAAGACTATTTATCTTATGGCCACATGGGCATTTACCTGGCCCTCTCCTTGGTAGTGTGAATTGTAGAAGCCTGTTCTTCTGCGTCTCATCCACCCAGGGAAGCCCAGGAAAACAGAGCCCACTCTGCAGCCCGGGAAGGTGGGAGGGCTCCTTCAGTGCACCCCAGTCCTCAGCCCAGGGCTCACGCTCACAGCATCTTAGAAAGCCCTTCTCATGTACCTGGTACCATCCATTTCCCAGCTCTGCCCTGGCCATCCTGTTTTCTCGTCTATAACCTGGAGCTAGTGCTCCTTCCTCTTCCCTGATTGGTCTTGAGAGCGAAATAAGCCAGGCAAGGAGCTAAGAGAATCTCACGTGCTTCTTTCTTTATTTATTTTAAAAAAATTGTGAGCCAGGCATGGTGGCATGAGATTGCAGGTTCGTGCCAGCCTCAGCCACTTAGTGAGGCCCTCCACAATCTAGTGAGACCCTGTTTCAAAACAAAGAATAAAAATAGGGCTGGACTGGGCATGGTGGCAAACGCTTGTAATCTTAGTACTATGGAGGCCGAGACAGAAGGATTGTGGTATGGACAGCCTCAGCTACTTAGTGAGGCCCTCCACAACTTAGTCAGATCCTCTTTCAAAATAAAGAACAACAAAAAATAAGGTTGGAGATGTATCTTGGAAGTAGAATGCCTCTGGGTTTCATCCCTAGTTCTGTTAAAAAAAAAAAAATAGGGCTGGGGATGTAGCTCAGAGATACAATGCTCTTGAGTTCAATCCCTAGGTCCACATAAATAAATAAATAAATAAATAAATAAATAAATATGTGTGCATGCATGCGTGCGAGTGTGTATGTGTGTGTGTATGTGGTACTGGCGTTTGAACCCAGCGGCATTCTATCTCTGAGTTACACTACCAGTTCTTTTTAAAATTTTTTTGTTTGGAAGCAGGGTCTCTTGCTGAGCCTGTCCTTGACCCTGTGATCCTCTTGTTTCAGCCTCCCAAGTACTGAGATTCCAGGTGTGTGCCATCACACCTGGCTTATTTATTTAATTTGCAAGACAGAGTCTCACTGTGTTGCCCAGACTGAGCTCAAACTTCTGGGCTTAAGGATCTTCCTACCTCAGCTTCCCTAGGAGCAGGGGCTAGCTGAGGAATGCTGTTATGAGCTTTTTTTTTTTTTTTTTTTTTTGGTGTTGCTGAGAATTGAACCCAGTGCTCTCTACCTCCATACATCTCTCCATCTTATTTTTTATTTAGAAACAAGGTTTCACTAAGTTGCCTTTGATCTTCCTGTCTTTGCCTCCCAAGTACTGGGATCACAGGCCTGAGCCACCAAGCATCGTGTTCTCTGCCCCCCCAGCCTCTGTGGAGTCCCCTTGGGCACCCGGGCTCAGGGGCGGGGCTCACCGCCAGCCGTTCTCCGGCACTCAGCACACAGAGCGCCCTCCTGGGAGGTGGTCAGTGAGTACTTATGAATGGGAAACCACCTGTGGGATGTCAAGTTCCCTGTCCAGCTGAGGCCGCCGAGGACCTGGGTGTCCTGCCTCCGATGGCGTTGGGAGGCGTTGTTGGCAGCCTGGCTCCGGGGCAGGGGCTTCACGGGGCTATGTGCTGCCATCTGTGCTGCAGAGTGTCCTTGGTGACCCGTGTTTATGTCCAGCGCGCTCCTTACGGCCTGTCCCCTGAGTCTTGGCCTTATGGGCTCCTAGGCAGGCCCGCCCTGCCTGCCACGTGACCTACCCTGGCCCTGCCCGGCAGCTGCTCCCCAGATGTGCCCACAGAGCAGCCTCCAGCCGCCAGGCCGGCGCCTCTGGGCTGGGACTGCAGGAGCTGCGGGGGAGAGACCTTTGGCTCCGGCTGTTCCCGCCTCCCACCTCCCGGAACTGGAGACCACAAGCTCCCCCCTACCCAGAACCTCGCGCCCAGCCAGCCCTGCTGCATCTCTGCCCACCGCCCTGAGAATGAAATCCAAACTCCTCTCCCCACCGTATCTCCTGCTCTCTCGGCCCCTTGGCTCCTTGCTGGACCGGCTGGGCCCGCTGCAGGGCCCTCCCAGGCTGCTCCCTCTGCCTGGACCGCTCGGCAACCAGGCCTTTGCAAGACTTGGCATCCTTCAGGTCAAATGTCCCCTGCCTGGATGCCTTCTCAGGCCCCCTCGGCTACTTTCTTTCACATTCTCCTGGTCTTAATTATTCCTTGAATTTATTACCATATGAAATGATCCTTGTTTTGTGGTATATTGTCCATTCCTTGACACACACCCCCTTCCTCCTCAGGCTGCAGCAGCCGGGGATCCTCAGTACATGCTCTTTGGCAGAACTGAGTGAGGGCCTGGCCCAGAGAAGGCGAGCAACTTGCCCAAGCTCATACAGCACAGTATTTGGAGCAGAGTAATATTTAGGGTAATATCTGTTGAGTGAGGGATTGCTGCTATAAGGTCCTCAGCTTCCTCATCTGTGAAATGGGGACAGCATCTGAACTAAACCCACGGTCACGGCGCTGCAGTATCCACAAATGGTGAGCTCTTGGAAACGGAACTGGGATGGATAGTTCTGTTCTTCCGGGCGTCTGTGTTTTCCTGTCCCCCAGGCTCAGCAGGCGGGCGTGGAGGGCATGTTAGGGGTGTGTGCCTTTAGCCCTCTGCCCTTAACAAGCTGTAAACCTTTGCCAAGTCTCCTTCTCCTCTCGCCCTGTTTGTCCATCTGCTAAATGGGTCCACAGCCAGCCTCTGCTCTAAGAGTTCTGTTCTGGCTGCAGAGTATTTTTAGTTTGTGGTACTGGGAATTGAACCCAGAGGCATTCTACCTCGGAAATACACTCCCATCCCTTTTTAATGTTTTGTTTTGAAGTAGGATCTCATTAGGTTGCTGAGAGCCTCACTAAGTTGCTGGGGCTGGCTGCGAACCCATGATCCTCCTGTCTCAGCCTCCCAAGTATTGGGATTATAAGCGTGCGCCACCACGCCCGGCCCCTGTTTTATATTTTGAAACAATGCCTTCCTAAATTAGCACCCACTGATCTCGAACCTGGGGTTCTTCAAAGCGCTGGGATTACAGGCTGTGCCCCTGCGCCCAGCTGCGGAGGTCCACCTTTCCCTCTCCATCCTGTTTTCCAAAGCTGGCCCTAGAACAATGGAGGGATGGGGTGGGGGTGGCTGGAGCCAGGCTGTCTGGGCCTCTGTCCAGGTCCCCAGCAGAGGGGGGGTGGGGCCTTCCTGTGGCTGGACAAAGGACCTCTGCTGTGAGAGGTCTCCTGCGGCAGAGTGGAGGCCATGGAGCTCCTGTCTTAGCATGATCTGTATAGGTCACACCTGCAGAGCCGCACACACCCACACAGCGAGGCACTAATGCCCACAACTGCACAAAACATGCATCGAGGTGGTAGCAGCACACTATACACACAGTTAACAGGGCAACCCACTGAAACGCACCACACACAGTACACGATAATACACAACCAGCACACCAGCCCCAGCACACGCAACCGAAATACCAAATCCGTACAACCAACCACCAAAGAGGCAAAACACCGGAGCCCTCAGCAGACACAACGGTCCAATCAACAAACACGCCCCGCACTGCAATATACCAGCACAACACACACACTGAGCACCGCTCACACCAAACAGCAGCCACACCACAGTGCTGGCGCGTGAGACCACAGCTCTACAGAAAAGTCAGCGCTGCCGGCACTGCCCGCAATGCACAGGTCCATCGGCCGGTGTGCGCCTGCACCAGCTCAAAGACCCCCTATCACTGGAGTCCTGGCACCTGCTTGTAATCCCCGCGCTTGGGAGGCTGAGACAGGAGGATCGCACAGGTTAGAAGCCAGCCTCAGCTACTTAGTGAGGCTCTCAGCAACTTAGTGAGACCCTGTTTCTAAATAAAATATAAAATAGGTCTGGGAGTATAGTCCGGAGGTAGAAAAGCCTCTGGGTTCCACCCTCAGTACCACCCCCCAAAAAAAAACCCCAAAAAACAAAATAAAGAATATAAAATAGGGCTGGGGTGTAGCTTGGAGGTAGAATGTACAACAGTGTGAGATGTAGCCCCGGGTGCTTGTTCTTAGCTACGTGTAGGAAAGAATAGCCAGAACTGCTGCAAGCTTAAGCAATTTTTATTTATTACAAAGGCAGAAAGAAGGGACAGACCATTAAAACACTACGTCAGACACAGAGATTGCCATAGTGGAGTGACTTGAAAATAGGTCACTGAGGTTTTGAATATACAACAGTTTTTATTTATTTATTTATGATTATTATTATTATTATTATTATTTTTTTTGGTGGTATTGGGGGTAGAACCCAGAGGCTTTCTACCTCCAGGCTATACTCCCAGACCTATTTTATATTTTATTTGGAAACAGGGTGTCATTAAGTTGCTGAGAGCCTAAGTAGCTGAGGCTGGCTTCAAACCTGTGCGATCGTCCTGTCTCAGCCTCCCAAACTCAGGGATTACAAGCGTGCGCCACCACGCCTGGCTTATACAACAGTTTTTATAAAGATACATTATTCTTCATCTTGCCCAACAAAAGTGTTCTGACGGGGCTAGATGTGAGCCCTCCCATTAACTTTGTGCAGGCCCCTTTTTATGATTATGGGGACTATGATTACGGGACAAGCAAAAGCCTCCTTCCTGCCTTGATGCGGGTTAGGCCCAGGTCTTTGTTAAAACTGGAATATGTTACTTGCTTAACAAAGTCAGGGGTCATGTGGTATCTAACCCCCTTGACAGAGGTCTGTGCCTTCCTCCGGTATCCTCGGGGAATTTTAGCCTATCTGCTAGAAGTTATTTACTATGAGCTGGGCGTGGTGGTGCACCTTTGTAATCCCCGCGCTTGGGAGGCTGAGACAGGAAGATCACACGGGTTCGAAGCCAGCCTCAGCTACTTAGTGAGGCTCTCAGCAACTTAGTGAGACCCTGTTTCCAAATAAAATATAAAAAAGGTCTGGAAGTATAGCCCGGAGGTAGACAGCCTCTGGGTTCCACCCCCAGTACCACAAAATAATAAAAAATAAAAAGAAGTTATTTACTATGTAAACCTGTCTTTAAAATATGAAGGCCCTGGGTCCCGACTCTTCTGTGTTCTTACTGATCACTTTTGGTGAGGGAACTCTGTATTATAACAAACTGCCTGAGTGTCTGGCAGGAACCAGGCCCTGACTACTTTTTACATTTTGAAACTAATATCCATTTCATTAATACCACAGCCATTTTCCAATACCAGCACAGAATGCCCATTAGTTCAATCCCCAGTATCAAAAAAAATTAAATAAATAAAATAAAATAAAAAATAGGGCTAGGAGCCAGGCATGGTGGCATATGCTTGTAATTCCAGCATTTGGGAGGCTGAGACAGGAAGATTGCAGTTTGTGGACAGCCTCAGCTACTTAGTGAGGCCCTCTGCAACTTAGTGAGACTCTGTTTTAAAATTAAAAGAATAACAATATTTGGGCGTGGTGGCCCACGCTTGTAATCTCCGGGTTTAGGAGGCTGAGACAGGAGGATTGCAGAGGTTCAAAGCCAGCCTCAGCTACTTAGAGAGGCTCTCAGCAACTTAGTGAGACCCTGTTTCCAAATAAAATAAAAAACAGGTCTGGGAGTATAGCTCAGAGGTAGAAAGTCTCTGGGTTCCACTCCCAGTACCACACACACACACAAAAACAAACAAACAAACAAACAAACAAACAAACAAAAAATCCAGGCGTAGTGGCGCATGCTTGTAATCTCAGCGTTTGGAAGGCTGAAACAGGAGGATCTTCACAGGTTCGAAGCCAGCCTCAGCTACTTAGTGAAGCTTTCAGCAATTTAGTGAGACCCTGTTTCCAAATAAATATAAAATAGGTCTGGGAGTATAGCCCAGAGGTAGAAAAGGCTCTGGGTTCCATTTTCAGTACCATAAAAAGAATAAAAAATGGGGCAGGGGGTGTAGCTCGGAGGTTAAATGCCCCTGGGTTCCATCCCCATACCTGCCAAAAAAAAAAAAATAGGTCTGGGGGTGTAGCTCAGGGGTAGAATGCCCATGGGTTCGATCCCCAGTATTGCAAAAAATAAAATAAAATAAAAATAAGGCTGGGGTGAAGCTCAGAAGTAGAATGTCCTTGGGTTCTATCCCCAGTACCACAAAAAAAAAAAAAAAAAAAGAAAAGAAAGAAAAAGAAAAAGAAAAAGATAAGAGCTAAGGTGTAGCTCAGAGATAAAACTCCCTGGGCTCAATTCCAGTACTACACACACACACACACACACACACACACACACACACACACACACACGATCCCCATATTACCTCCCACCTCTGAGGCCTACTTTCAAACTCCCAATTCATCTCCCTCCCCCCGCCACCCCCCAGTCCTGCAGGAGTCCCACAGATGCGCCACACCTGCAGACCTCTGGAGCCTCACGCCCTCGCACACAGCCTGGGCGCTGCCCCGGGGGAAGGTGTGGAGCTGGTCTACCCTGGCAGCCACAGACGCTGATGCCACCAGCCTGGAGTGTCTCCAGGCCAGCTGGCCACACCCCAGGCAAGCCCAGCTGAGACCACCTTCCCTGCTGTAGGGGCCCTGCCAGACCCTGCAGTCCCAGGGAGACTAAACAGGAGGCCTCTGAGTGGGACTCAGTGGTTCCCTCTGTGACCACTGCAGACACAGGTCCCACCTGAAAGCAGCACCCTCACTCCCAGCCTGGCCCTCCTCTGACTCGCCCCACCCCTGCACTGCCCTGGCCCTCAACCAGCTGAGGTTGAGTCTGTGGCTTCAGTCTCAGGACCCCACCCAGGTCCCTGCCCACCCTGCCAAGCCTGGGGTAATCCCTAGTATCCCATCACCTGGGGTGGCGCCTCCAGCTGCGCTCCTCTCTCTCTCTCTCTCTCTCTCTCTCTCTCTCTCTCTCTCTCTCTCTCTCGGTACTTCAGTTGGAACCCACAGTCTCTCTAAATCTGGGCTATAAATTCAACCCTATTTTATTTTTATTTTATTTTTTATTTGAAAACAGGGTCTCCCTAAATTGCTGAGAGCCTTAGTAAATTGCTGAGGCTGTCCTCCAGTCTCAGCCTCCCAAATACTGGGATTATAGGAATGGGGCATCATGCCCAACTTTGCATTTTCTTTTTTCTTTTTCTCTTTCTTTCTTTCTTTCTTCCTTTCTTCCTTTCTTCCTTTCTTTCCTTTTTTGTACTAGAGATTCAACTCAGGGGCATTCTACCTCTAAGCTTCACCCCTAGCCCTATTTTATTCTTTATTTTGAAACAGGGTCTCACTGAGTTGCAAAGGGCCTCACTAAATAGCTGAGGCTGTTCATGAACCATGATCCTCCTGTCTCAGCCTCCCAAATGCTGGGAGTATAAGCAAGTGCCAGCCACCATGCCCAGCTTCCAGCCTGCATTTTTTTGGGGGGGGCGGCAGGGGGTATAGCTTGGAGGTAGAATGCCCCTGGATTCCATCACTAGTACCACCAGAAAAAAAAAATACTAATAATAAAGTTGTGTGTGGTGGTATATGCCTGTAATCCTAGTACTTGGGAGGCTGAGACAGGAGTATCACAGTTTGAGGACAATCTCAGCAAATAGTGAGACTCATCAACCCAGTGAAACCCTGTTTCCAAATAAAAATAAAATAGGCTGGGCATGGTGACAACACTTGTAATCCCAGCATTCAGGAGGCTGAGACAGGAGGATTATGATTGGTGGCCAGCCTCTGCTACTTAGTGAGGTCCTCTGCAACACAGTGAGATTCTGTTTCAAAATAAAGAATAAAAAAAAGAGCTACGGGTGTAGCGTGAAGGTAAAATGCCCCTGGGTTCCATCCCCAGTGCTACAAAAAAATAAATAAAATAAAATAGGACTGAGGGTATAGCTCATAAGTAGAATGCTCCAAAGCTCAATCCCCAGTGACACACACACACACACACACACACACACACACACACACACACACATAAAGGCTGGGGATATAGCTTGATTGTAGAATGCTCTAGGTTCAATTCCCAGGACTCCCACAGCCTGCTCAGGGGCCCTGCAAATGTGCTTCCTGTCTGGGGAGTTTGGTCTGTGAGAGACAGAGAGTAAGGAGGCCCGTAAGTTCCCAGGGCCGTCATGGGAATGTGCTTGAGCAGAGGAAGGTGGCCCAGTTAGCTAAGGGGAGTCAGAAAGTCTTCCTGCCTCAGGAGTCCACACCCAGCTGAGGTGAGAAAAGGCCACAGGGGCGGGCGAGGCTCCTGAGCCCCGACTTGCAAGCCTGGGGTGTCGGCAAAGTGCCACACCCTGCTGCAAATAACTTGAATAGAAAATGTTGGTGAGCACCTGGGAACAGAAAACTCATCCCCATCCATAGCTGGGGGGAGCGTAGGATCACTCCGCGCAGTGCAGCAATATCGGTTAAAAGTGAACGGCGGACATCCTCTGACCCAGCAGCTCACGCCCACGGCCCCACCTGAGAGGCCTCACAGCGGCCCAGCAGGTGCAGACAAGTCACTGGGCGGCGCAGCCCAGGGCAGAGCAGGAGAAACGGCCCGCAGCGGTCAAGTACTAAGCGTGTGTGTTGGGGAGGCGGTTACTGGGACACTACACACCAAGCCCTTATTATTTTTCTTATAATAAGAACTCAGGGGCATTCTACCTCCGAGGTACACCCCCAGCCCTATATTATATTATATTATATTATATTATATTATATTATATTATTTATTTTTTGTGTGTGGTACTGGGGGTGGAACCCAGAGGCTTTCTACCTCCGGGCTATATTCCCAGACCTATTTTTGGAAACAGGGTCTCACTAATTTACTGAGAGCCTCACTAAGTAGCTGAGGCTGACTTTGAACCTGTGTGATCCTCCTGTCTCAGCCTCCCAAGCGTGGGGACTACAAGCGTGCGCCACCATGCCCGGCTTTATATTGTATTCTTTATTTTGAAACAGGTTCACACTGAGTTGCAAAGGGCCTCACTAAGTAGCTGAGGCTGTCTGTGAACCGCTATCCTCCTGTCTCAGCCTCCTGAATGCTGGGATTACAAGCATGCACCACTATGCCCAGCACCACCAGCCCTAATATATTGGTTTATTAAAAAAAGATTTTGTGCCGGGCTGGTGGTATATCTCACAGGCCGAGTGTTCCTGCATTCAGTCCCCGCTTCCCCCACAACAAACACAATTGTAAAGAAAACCACTGAGCCAGGTGCTGTGGTGCATGTTTGTAATTCCAGCCTTGGGAGGCTGAGACAGGAGGATCGCACAGCTTCGAAGCCAGCCTCAGCTACTTAGTGAGGCTCTCAGCAACTTAGTGAGACTCTGTTTCCAAATAAAGTATAAAATAGGGCTGGGGGTATAGCCCATAGGTAGAAAAGTCCCTGGGTTCCACTCCTAGTACCACAAAAAAAAAAAAAAATAAAAATAAAAATAAATTAAAAAATAAAATTAATTATAGGTGGATGTGGTGTAACATGCCTGTAATCACAGTACTTAGAATGCTTAGAAAGAAGGATCGCAGGTTCCCAGCCAGCCTCCACTATATAGTGAGGTCTTCTAGAACTTGGTGAGAACTTGTTTCAAAATAAAGAATAAAAATAGGGTTAGGAGCTGGGTATGGTGGCGCATACTTGTAATCCCAGCATTTGGGAGGCTGAGACAGGAGGATTGTGGTTCTCGGACAGCCTCAGCTGCTTAGTGAGGCCCTTTGCAACTCAGTGAGACCCTGTTTCAAAAGAAAGAAAGAAAGAAAAACAAACAGGGTAGGGGGTGTACCTTGGAGGTAGAATGCCCCTGGGTTCCATCCCCAGACACCCCCCCCCCGAAAAAAAAGTAGGGCTGGGAGCTGGGTGTGGTGGAGCACACTTATAACCCCAGCATTTGGGAGGCTGAGACAGGAGGATCGAGGTTCTCTGACAGCCTCAGCTACTTAGTGAGGCCCTTTGCAACTCAGTGAGACCCTATTTCAAAATAAAGTATAAAAAAATAGGGCAGGGTGTATAGCTCAGAGGTGGAATGCTCCAGGGTTCCACCCCCAGTACCACACACACACACACACACACACACACACACACACACACACAGTAGGGCTGGAGGTATAGCTCAGAGGTAGAATGCCCCTGGCTTCAATCTCCAGTACCCCCCCCCCCACACACACACACTAAAACAAAACAAAACACACACAAGAAAACTCTTGCCAGGCGTGGTGGCGCACGCTTGTAATCCCAGTGCTTGGGAGGCTGAAACAGGAGGATCATACAATTTCAAAGCCAGCCTGAGCTACTTAGTGAGGCTCTCAGCAACTTTTAGGGAGACCCTGCTTCCAAATAAAGTATAAAATAAGTCAGAGAGTATAGCCTGGAGGTAGAAAAGTCCCTAGGTTCCACCATCAGTACCACAAAAAAACAAACAAACAAAAAACTTTAAAAAAAAATCTTAAAAAAAGCACAACAAAAATAAAATTGGTCTTGGGGTATAGCTTGGAGGTAGAATGCTCCTGGGTTAAATCCTCAGTACCACATACAAAAACATAAAATAAAATAAAATAAAATAGGAGCTGGGCATTGTGTTGCATACTTGTAATCTCAGCATTTGAGAGGCTGAGACAGGATGATTGCAGTTTGAGGCCAGCCTCAGCAATTTAGTGAGGTCCCTTGCAACTCAGTGAGACCCTGTTTCAAAGTAAAGAATAAAAAAAAAAAAAAATAGTGCTGGGAGTGTAGCATGGAGGTAGAATTGCCCCTGGGTTCCATCCCTAGTATCGCAATAAATAAATACATACATAAATACATACATAAAATAAATAAAATAAAATAGTAGCCGGGCGTGGTGTCACATGCTTGTAATCCCAGTATTCGGGAAGTGGAGACTTTAGGATTGTGGTTCAGGGACAGCCTGAGCTACTTAGTGAGGCCCTCCTGCAACTCAGTGAGACCCTGTTTCAAAATAAAGAATAAGCCAGGCGTGGTGATACACACTTGTAATCCCCGGGCTTGGAAGGCTGAGACAGGAGGTTCGAAGCCAGCCTCAGCTACTTAGGGAGGCTCTCAGTAACTTAGTGAAACCCTGTTTCCAAATAAAGTATAAAAAAATAGATCTGGAAATATAGCTCGGAGGTAGAAAGTCTCTGGGTTCCAGTAACACACACACACACACACACACACACACAAAATATATATATATATATATATATATATATATATATATATATATATATATAATAGGACTGGGGATGTAGCTTAGAGGTAGAATGCTTCTGAGTTCAATCCCCAGTGCCACTAAATAAATAAATAAATAAATACCTTCAGAAGCACAAACACAGGGCAGAGTGGATGGTGGTCCAGCTTGTACAAACCAGCTGTCTGGACAGGGTCACCCTCTGGGCCTTGGTCCTGCATCTGAAATGGGGCTCAAGTGAGACCATCAAAAACAGAGTAGGCAGAGAGCTGATCTCTGCTGCCTTTTAGTTTGTTAGTTTAGTTTTGTTTTTTGATACTGGAGATTGAACCCAGTAACATTCTACCTGTGAGCTACCGCAAAAAATAAAAAAAAAAAATAAATAAAAATAAAATAAATAAATAAATAAATAAATAAATAAATAAAAGGAAGGAGGAAAGAAAGAAAGGAAACCACTGACTGGGAATGCAGCTCATAGTGGGGCTTGCTAATATGTGCAAAGGCCTAGGTTGCATTTCTAGTTACCCTCAGGTCCCACAAAAAAAGAAAGAAAAGAAAACCACTCACAATACATTTTTTGGGGGTACTGAGGATGGAACTCAGAGGCATTCTATATCTGATCTATAACCCCAACCCCTTTTATTTTTATTTTTATTTTTTATTTTGAAACAGTGTCTTGCTCCGTTTTTGAGAGAGTTGATAAATTGCTGAGGCTGGCCTCGAACCTGCAATCCTCCTGTCCAGCTTCCCCAGAACTGGGATTTCAGGCATGCTGCTCCCATGCCTGGGTCAATGCTAATATATTTATGTACAATAAAAGTATAAAGACCCTTGTTCGGTGGCCATACTCCTGTAATTCCAGGTACGTAGGAGTCTGAGTTAGAAGGATCACAAATTCAAAGCCAGCCTTGTGACTTATAGGTCGTGTTCCTCCCTTCCCCCACGGGACCTTGTAGCAGGGACAGGAAGCGGAACCCCGGAAGCCAGAAGTAGAGATGTCGTGAGATTTCAGACGTCTCGGGGCAGACTCTAGATGTCCCGAGACTCCAGATGTGGCGAGAGGACCAGTTACCTCACCCCAGGACCCGGTTACATAAGTACCTTCACTTCCTCTCTGCCGCGTGACTCTGTCTACCATGACTCTACTGCTTGGTCATGGGCCCCTTTCCCCACGGTCAGCAGATCTCGACTGAAGGTGCCGGTTTTAATTAAAGAGGCCTTTAATAACTTGGCTGGTGTTTGCCTCCTTGGTGACCCCCAACTCAATTTCAGTGTTACATCTGGTGCCAAAACCCTCCGAACCCGAGAGGATTTATTTATTTATTTATTTTCTCTCTCTTTTTTTTAACCTTTCCCTGAGCCCCTGTGACTCCCCTCAGGAACCCTCTTCTTTACTCCCAGGAACCTGGACTCTGACTCTTAATTGGACCAACTGCTTCCACTTTCAAACAGGGTAAGTTCCTTCCCTTCCTCTGGTCAGAGAGTCCCAGCTTCTTGCCTCTGGCTTCTCTGTTATTGAAACGCACAGCCACGTCAGAGTTGCCTCCAGACGTCCTCTGGTCACTTGAGAATGATGGAATAGAGACGTCTCTCTCATCCATGACTCCTGTTCCCGAATGTTGATCAGGATAATCAGGGACGCCTGTTTCCTGTTCTTTTTTTCTTGCTTACGGACAAGACATGGGAAGCCAGAATTCCAAAATAATGGGTCAATGTGGCCCCAAAATGGAATTCTGGATTTTAATACCCTGACTGGGATCATCAACTTTTGAAAGTGGTCTGGTAAATGGTTGGAAGTCCTTTATGGCCAGTCCTTCTTTTTCCTGCACTCCTGTCCCTCTGCCCACTCTCCCCCATCAGCCACCAATTTCTCGTCAGTCACCATTTTGTGATGGTGTGAATTGGTGTTGTCACAAGGTACCCATCTTGGTCACCCCACTGTGGTGGCACGTGGTCGCCAGCCTGTGACCTCGCTGGTTTATAGACGCTGCTTTCTGAGGACCCTGATCCCCAGGACCTCTTCTCATCCCCCCCCCCACCACCTAGGACGGCTTCTCACTCTACCCCGCTCCTTCCCCTCCCCTCTACCATCTGCCCTTAAGAGACCAACCCTTACCTCCCCCCAACTTTCTCCTGTAAGTTACCGTACGCGCTCTAAGGACCCACCATCTCTTGGCCCCAGTCCGTGAGGTGGTCAGTGCAGAAAGCGGGTGTAGTCTGTGTTCAGGTTCCTTTCTCAGTCCCAGACCTTGCTCAAATTGAAGGAAAACTAAGTTCTTCTTCCACCAATCCATCCGGGTTTTTTTTTTTTTTTTTTTTTTTTTTTTTTTGCAGGTCTGGGGATGGAACCCAGGGGCATTTGACCTCCAAGCTACACCCCCTGCCCTATTTTTTATTCATTATTTTGAAACCAGGTCTCACTGAGTTGCAGAGAGCCTCACTAAGTAGCTGAGGCTGTCTGCAAACCGTGATTCTCCGGTCTTAGCCTCCCAAAAGCTGGATTACAAGCGTGCACCACCACACCCAGCTCCATCCAGTTTTATTAAAAAATTCCAATACATTGTACAAGTGTATGACCTCACATGGTGGGATCTTTATGTTATTTTAACCTCTGCCTTAACTCTGGATGAACAGGATCAAGGCTGACCAAGTACGGCCGACCAGGCTCATTTAACCGACCCAGCCCTCCCTTCGGGAGTGGCTGTGGTACCTTCTGAGGATCCCCACTGGGATCGTCAGCCAGCACCTAATGGTGGGAGTTATAGAATAAAAATGAGAGCCCATATGATACTATGCCCTCTTGATAGCAGCCAGGCTGCTTTCCATAAAGTGGTTAATTACGACAAACTTAAGGTAATCAGCTTCAGGAGGCTTTTACCTTCTATACCCGCTTAGATCCATCTACTGAGGCAGGATCTGTGGTGTTGGCAACCCATTTCATTGGGCAATCGGCTCCTGATATTTGAAAAATTAAGAAAGGCTGAAGACGGCCCTCAGACCTATCCAAGATTTGGCGAACATGCCATTTAAAGTCTTTAATTCCCGAGAGGCTGAAATGGAGCATACAAACCAACTCCGCCAAAAGGCTGATCCCTGGTAGCTGCCCTGCAGCCAGCCGTGGTGGCTCAGCCCTCTGGAGCGCCAACTAGGGGTGGAGGACAGCAATGACAGCTACCTCCAGGAGCCTGCTTCAAGTACAGCAAGGCCACCCCATCAACCAGAGCATGCCCAGCATGTGGCCAGGAGGGACACTGGAACAGTGCCCTTAGAAAAGCAGTGAGCCCCAGCTACCTCAACACAGGGGACCACACTTCCAGACCAGGTCCTGCCACTGGCTCTATTTGGCCTGGCTGAAGACTGATGGCTCTCAGACTCCTCAATCTCAATCCTCCTTGCCGAGTCCAGGGTAACTCTCAAGGTAGTGGGTAAATCAGTCTCCTTTTTCGTTGCCTACTCGGTCCTTCCATCCTTTTTGGGTCCTAGTTTTCCTTTTCCAATCTACAGGGGATTGACAGTAAGCCCTCCTGCCACACACTACAGGCTGAAGCAGTTTTTAACCTAATACGTAATTCCCTACACATTGGGCCTATGGTACTTAAACATTTCTTAAGTTCCTTGTTTTGTTCTCCTCCCACAACAGCTAATTAGTAAAGTCAGTGCCTTCTGTTCTACTTGCGCTGCTGTTTCTCCCCAAGGAGGCCTTTATCCCTCCTTTCCTACCCACCGAATGAGAGGCTATTTGCCAGGACAGGAATGACAAATTTATTTTACTCATGTCCCTTCTCACAAAAAACGAAAATATCTTCTTAATATGATTGACACCCTAGCAGGTTGAGTAGAGGCTTTCCCCCAAGGACGAGACGGCCAGCACAGTGGCCAATGCTCTATGCCTGGGCATCATCCCTCCCCCAAAGGACGAGACGGCCAGCACAGTGGCCAGTGCTCTATGCCTGGGCATCATCCCTCGGTTTGGACTCCCTAATTCCTTACAGTGTGAAAACAGACCAGCTTTTATTTAATTTAATTAATTAATTTATTTATTTATTTTTGGTGGTACTAGGGTGGAACCCAGGGGCTTTTCTACCTCCAGGCTATACTCCCAGACCTATTTTCTATTTTATTTGGAAACAGGGTCTCACTAAGTAGCTGAGGCTGGCCTCGAACCTGTGCGATCCTCCTGTCTCAGCCTCCCAAGCACGGGGATTACAGGTGTGCGCCACCACGCCCGGCTCAGCTTTTGTTACTCAACAGGTGGCATAAGCCCTTGGCATTTCTTGGAAGCTTCACATCGACCACAGTCATCAGGAAATGTAGGAAAAAATGAATGGAATTCTTAAAAAACATCTAACAAAACTCTCCTTGGAGCTGCAGGTGTCGTGACCTGAACTCCTACCACTGGCTCTGACCCTTGAAGCCCCACCTTCATGAGCCCCTTTCAATTGCTGTATGGTCGCCCTTTTTTCTTAATAACTCTCCCTTCGGATCTCCCTCCCTTGGCTTCCTATCTCCCTTACTTGTCTTTTCTCAGGCACCTCCTTAGGGAACATGCTGACCAGTATCTTCAACCTGGGACTGCAGAAGCAGCTTCACACCTGGCAGCCGAAGCCCTCAAGCCAGGAGACCAAGGCCTCCTCAGGTCGCTTCAGCCAAAACATCTTCAGCCATGGTGGACTGGGCCCTTTACCGTGATCCTCACCACACCTACTGCAGCCAAACTGCTGGGGGACCCCAACTGGCATCACCTTACTCGGCTAAAAAGGGCTCCAGTACAATAGCCCCATGACAAATTCTCCTGTACAATGTCGGGGCCTACTAAGCTCCATTTTTCAAACCAGGGGCCTTCTACCTCCGGGCTGCACTCCCAGACTTATTTTATATTTTCATTTGGAAACAGGGTTTCTTTTTTTTTTTTTTGGTGGTACTGGGGGTGGAACCCAGAGGCTTTCTACTTCCGTGCTATACTCCCAGACCTTTTTTTAATATTTTATTTGGAAACAGGGTCTCACTAAGCAGCTGAGGCTGGCTTCGAACCCGTGCGATCCTCCTGTCTCAGCCTCCCAAGCACGGGGATTACAAGCGTGCGCCACCACGCCCGGCGGAAACAGGGTTTCTTAAGCCAGCTGAGGCTGGCTTTGAACCTGCGCGATCCTCCTGTCTCAGCCTCCCAAGCACAGGGATTACAAGCGTGCGCCACCACGCCCGGCTGGCATAAGTCTCTTTAATGCTTTTATTTCAGCAGGCCCACTTGTTTATGTCAGGAAATTCACTGTGCAAGCGACCTATTTGCCCCCTCCATAAAACATTGGACTGATCACAAGGTGGGATCAGCACAGTGCTCTCCCGCTCTGGATGCCAGCCAGCCATAAGTATTAAACTCTCTAAAATCTGTTACTGATGCTCCTGACCCAATAGCATGTTTTTCATTTAGACCCATAGTGCTTAACCCAAGTAGAGGCGACTTCAAGTGGCTTTTGAATCTAGGACAAATTAACTCCCTTGCTAGGGTAGCCCTCCAAAATAGACGGGGTTTCTGTTTACTCACTGCTGAAAAGGGTGGTGTGTGTCTCTTTCTCAGGGAAAAAGACTGCTATTACATTAATGAATCTGGTCTAATGGAGGAAAATGTCTAAACTCTGACCAGGTTAAGCAAGAATCTAAAAACATGATATTGACAATCTACCTCACATTTGGAAGGTTTCCAAGGGCCATTTAGTTGCTGGGTTCCTCCCCCTCCTGGGACCCCTTCTCATGATTTGCCTTTTCTTTTAATAGCCCCTTATCTGCTCAAGTTCATTCAAACGTGCATTACCGAGCTGTTCAGGGCAACCTTTAATCAACTCCCGCTTCAGCCATACTCCCACCTGCCCACTTCCGAATGACCTGACCTCTCCTGGCCAAGGTGCCTCCTATGACGCCCCCTGACAGCAGGAAGTAGTTACTGACTTGGTCGTCACCCAATATCACCAAAAGGCCAGGATGATAGGTCGGGTCTCTCCTTTTCCCCATGGTACCCCATAGCAAGGACATATGGAGATCCCCGGAAGCCAGAAGTGGAGACGTCACGAGACACCAGATGTCTTGGGGCAGACTCTAGACGTTGCAAGACGCCAGATGTCACAAATGGATTGGCTAGCCCCACCCAGGAACCGGCTACATAGATACCCTCACTTTCTCTTTACTGTGTGACTCTGCTGACCCTGTGACTCTGCTGCTTGGTCATTGGTCCCTTCCCCCACAGTCGGCAGACCTCGCCAGAAGGTGCCAGTTTTAATTGAAGAGGCCTTTAATAACTTGGCTGGTGTTTGCCTCCTTCGTGACCCCCAACTCAGTTTTAATGTTATGGCAACTTAGTAGGATTCTATCTCAAAATAAAAATAAGCTCTGGGGTGTAGCTCACTGGCAGAGCCCATGCAGACTCGATCCCAGGAGCCAGGGGTTCTGGGTGGGAGTTGGGCAGGCCAGGAGACCGGGCACTGCAGTTGCAGACAGCAGCAGATGGGTGCGCGGCTAGCGTGCAAGCAAGGCGGAGGGCTAATGTTGGAGGCCAGATGTTCTCAGGGATGGAGGGAGCCTAGGAAAACCTGGCTAGCTTTCCTGCAGCTCTCTCCCTGGGGTGGTGAGGAAGACAGGTGCGGAGCAGCCACCTCTGAGGCTAAAAGCTAGCCAAGCCCAGGGCTGGTCCAAGATCCTTTCAGGTGAGAGCTTTGCCTCTAGCTAAGCCCCACACAGCATTAGGTTGCAGCATGGGCATGGTAGTGCACACCTGTAATCCCAGTACTTGGGAGGTTGGGACAGGAGGATCACAGGTTTGAGACTAGCCACAGCAATTAATGAGACCCTCAGCAACTTAACAAGACCCCGTTTCCAAATAAACAGGTATAGCTCAGAGGTAGAATGTCCTCTCAATTCAATTCCCAGCATCAGGAAAAAAAAAAAAAAAAAAAAAAAGAAAGAAAAAATAAGCTGGGCGTGGTGGCACACAATTGTAATCCCAGCATTTGGGAGGCTGAGACCGGAGGATCATGGTTCGTGGACAGCCTCAGCTACTTAGTGAGGCCCTCTGCAACTCAGTGAGACCTGGTTTCAAAATAAGGAATAAGCCGGCGTGGTGGTGCACGCTTATAATCCCCGCGCTTGGGAGGCTGAGACAGGAGGATCGCACAGATTCGAAGCCAGCCTCAGCTACTAAGTGAGGCTCTCAGCAACTTAGTGAGACCCTGTTTCCAAATAAAATATAAAAAAGGTCTGGAAGTATAGCCCGGAGGTAGAAAGCCTCTGGGTTCCACCCCCCAGTGCCACCAAAAAAACAAAAACAAAAACAAAATAAAGAATAAAAAATAGGGCAGGGGGTGTATCTCGGAGGTCGAATGCCCCTGGGTTCCATCCCCAGAGCAAAAATAAATAAATAAATAAATAAATAAATAAATAAATAAATAAAATAAGAACATAAAGTTCTAGGTACTAACCATAGCAGGAATAACTTGTTGTACTTGCTGTGTTAGAGACGATGCTGGCTGAGGCTGGCTATAAACCTACAATCCTCCTGTCTCAAGCTCCCAAGTACTGGGATTACAAGCATAAGCCACGGCCATGCCTGACTTGGTTGTTATTTTTTCTTTCTTTCTTTCTTCCTTTTTTTTTCTTTTTGTGGTACTAGACGTTGAACTCAGGGATGTTCTGCCTTTATTCTACACCTCCAGCCCTTTTTTTTTTTTTTTTTTGTGGGTCTGGGATGGAACCCAGGGGCATTTGACCTCCAAGCTACACCCCTGCTCTATTTTTTTATTCTTTATTTTTTTTTATTTTTATTTTGTGTGTGTGTGTGTGGTACTGGGGGTGGAACCCAGAGGCTTTCTACCTCCGGGCTATACTCCCAGCCCTATTTTATATTTTATTTGGAAACAGCATCTCACTAAGTTGCTGAGAGCCTCACTAAGTAGCTGAGGCTGGCTTCGAACCTGTGTGATCTTCCTGTCTCAGCCTCCCAAATGCTGGGATTATAAACGTGCACCACCACGCCCGGTTTATTTTTGTTTGTTTGTTTTTGAAATAGGATCTTTCTAGGTTGCTGAGAGTCTGGCTAAATTGCTGAGGTTGGCCTTGAACCTGTGATCTTCCTGTCTTGGCTTCCCAAATAATGGGATACAGATATGAGCTGCCATGCCCAGCTGGGTTACTGCCTTACATAGAGTGTTGGGGGCAGGTCAGCAAAGATCTCCCTTAGCAAACGCCTCTGTCAGCAAAGGTGACACATTCCTTATTTAATTTTTATCTTTGGTGCTGGGGATTCTACCCAGGGCCTCTTACATGCCTACAGGCCTGTTACTGATGGTCTCTAGCCCCAGCCCTCCCTCAGCATTCCGGGCAGGAGAGTGTCGGGAGGCAGACGGTAGCCTGCTGGGTGGTTTAAGAAGCCAGTGTGAGTGCAGTTGAGTCAGTCACGAGGAAGACCCTGGGCAATGAGGTCGGGGAGACATTGGAAGTGGGACATGGCTGGTCTTGTGACCCCATGTAGATTGCAGTGAAAACTTTGTCTTTTACTCCGGGGAGACAGGTTTCTTGGTGTTAGGCCTAGTAGGGCCGAGGACCAGCTCCTGTGTTGAATCTCAACAATCGGATACAAGCAATGCACAGTTACTGTCCCCAAGGGGGAGGCATGGCCCTGCACATCTCAGAATGACAGTAATTGGCTTCGATGAGTTTCTTAATTGTTTTCTTTTTGGTACTAGGGATTGAACCCAGGGACAGTCTACCTCCAAGCTAAACCTCCAGCCCTATTTTGTTTTTATTTTGAAACAGAATCTCCCTAAATTGACGAGCATCTCATTACCTGCTAAGGCTGTCCTCAAACCTGAGATCCTCTCGTCTCAGCCTCCCAAGAATTGGTATCACAAGCATGCACCACCACACTCGGCTTAAATTTATCCAACTTTGAAACCCGCTCAGAAGCCTTAAGACAGATCAGAGCTGGGCGTGGTGGTGCACCCTTGTAATCTCAGTATGTGGGAGGTTAAGACTGGAGGATCTCAGGTTTGCGGCAAGCATCAGCTACTTAATGAGGCCCTCCACAATTCAGTGAGACCTTGTTTCAAAATTAAGAATAAAGGCTGCAGGGCGTGGTGTCTCATGCTTGTAATCCCAGCATTCAGGAGGCGGAGACAGGGGGATCGCGGTTCGGAGACAGCCTCAGCTACTTGGTGAGGCCTCTTGCAACTCAGTGAGACCCTGTTTCAAAACGAAAAAGAAGCTGGGCATGCTGGCGCATCCATGTAATCCCAGCATTTGGGAGGCTGAGACTGGAGGATCATGGTTCATGGACAGCCTCAGCTACTTAGTTGAGGCCCTCCACAACTTAGTGAGACCCTATTTCAAAATAAAGAATAAAAAATAGGGCAGGGGGTGTAGCTCGGAGGTTGTATGCTCCTGGATTCCATTCCCAGACCTGCAAAAAACAAAAAACAAAACAAAACAAAAAACCTAAAAAGAATAAAAAATTAGGGCTGGGGGTATAGCTCAGAGATAGAATGCCCCTGGGTCCATCCCCAGTACCGCAAAAATAAATAAATAAATAAATAAAAATAAAAATTAAGAATAAAGGCCAGAGCCGGGTGTGGTGGCACACACTTGTAAGCCCAACATTCAGGAGTCTGAGACCCAGGATCATGGTTCTTGGACAACCTCAGCTACTTAGGTCCTTTGCAACTTCATGAAACCCTGTTTCAAAATAAGGAATAATAATACTAATAAAAAAAAAAAAACAGTCTGGGAAGCTGGGGTATAGCTCGGAAGAATGCCCCGGCTTCCATCCTCAGTACTTTAAAAAAAAAAAAAAAGAAGAATAAAGCCAGGCAAGGTGATGCATGCTTGTAATCCCAGTACTTGGGAGGCCGAGACAGGAGGATTTCAGGTTCGAAGCCAGCCTTAACAACTTAGTGAGGCCCTCTGCAGCCTATTGAGA
Source organism: Muscardinus avellanarius (assembly GCF_963383645.1). Classification (NCBI taxonomy): domain Eukaryota; kingdom Metazoa; phylum Chordata; class Mammalia; order Rodentia; family Gliridae; genus Muscardinus; species Muscardinus avellanarius. Next base: position 48,325,807 of record NC_137805.1, read on the forward strand.
CCCTGTTTCCAAATAAAAAATAAAATTGGGCTGGGGGTGTAGCTCAGAGGTAGAATGCCCCAGGTTCAATCCCCAGTACCATACACACACACACACACACACACACACACACACAAGAGGTAGAATGTACTGGGTTCAATCCTCAGTACTCCTAAAATTGTGTGTGTGTGTGTGTGTGTGTGTGGTATGTGGGGTGTGTGTGTGTGTGTGTGTGTGTGTGTGTGTGTGGTACGGTCTAAACCCAAAGATTACTTAAGGAAGAGGCATAAGCTTTTGGGGTTGTCCATCAACGCCGAGCCGGCGTGGCTTGGAGACACTAAGTAAACCTGGACTGTCAGCTGGAGACTTGTCAGCCTTGGCTGAAGGCGGTACTAAAGCCTTGTCGCTGTGCTGTGGGCGGGCACAGAGGCAGCACGCCTAGGATTTACTCTTTAAAGTTTTTTGCGGTACTGGGAATGGAACCCAGGAGTATTCTACCTCTGAGCTATACCTCCAGCCTTGATTTTTGTATTTTTTTTAATCTTATTTAAGTTATTTATTTATTTATTTATTTATTTGGTACTGGGGACGGAACCCAGGGGCATTCTACCTCCGATCTATACCCCCAGCCCTAATTTTTATTCTTTATTTTGAAACAGGGTCTCACTAATTTGCAAAGGGCCTCATTACTTGCTAAGGATGGCAGCAAACCTATAAACCTTCATGTTAGTTTCCCAGGTACTGGGATTTTAGGTATGTGCCACCACGCCAGGCTTTTTTTTTTTTTTTTTAAGTCCTGCGAATAGAACCCAGGGGCATTTTCCCTCCGAGCAACACTCCAGCCCTATTTCTTAGTCTTTATTTTGAAACAGGGTCTCACTGAGTTGCTGAGGGCCTCACTAACTTGCTTAAGCTGGCCTTGAACCTGCCATCCTTCTACCTCAACCTTTCATCTTTCTTTTTTTTCTTTTTGCAATACTGGGGATTAAACCCAGGGATGCTCTACCATTAATCTACATCCTTAGCTCTTTTTCATATTTTTATTTTATTTATTTATTTTGTGGTAGAGGGGCATTCTATCTCTGAGCTGTATTCCCCAGCCCTATTTTTTTTTTTTTTTTTTTTGCAGGTCTGGAGATGGAACCCAGGGCATTCGACCTCCGAGCTACACCCCCTGCCCTATTTTTTATTCTTTATTTTGAAACAGGATCTCACTGACTTGCAGAGGGCCTCTTTAAGTAGCTGAGGCTGTCTGCAAGCGCGATTCTCCAGTGTCAGCCTCCCGAATGCTGGGATTACAAGCGTGCGCCACCACACCTGGCTTAATTTTTTTTTGTGGTGCTGGGAATTTAACCCAGGGGCATTCTACCTCTGAGCTACACCACCAGCCTTATTTATTTATTTATTTATTTATTTATTTATTTATTTATTTATTTATTTATTTATTTATTTATTTTGCGGGTCTGGGGATGGAACCCAGGGGCATTCTACCTCCGAGCTACACCCTCTGCCCTATTTTTTATTCTTTATATTGAGACAGGGTCTCACTGACTTGCAGAGGGCCTCACTAAGTAGCTGAGGCTGTCTGCGGACCACAATTCTCCAGTGTCAGCCTCCTGAATGCTGAGGTTACAAGCGTGCGCCACCATGCCCAGCTTTTTATTTTAAAACAGGATCTCACTAAATTGTTAAGACTGGCTTTGAGGCTATGATATCCCAGCATTTGAGAGGCTGAGACAGGAGGATCACGGTTCCCAGACAGCCTCAGCTACTTAGTGAGGCCCTTTATTTTTTGAAACAGGGTCTCACTGAGTTGCAAAGGGCGTCACTAAATAAGTAGCTGAGGCTGGCTTTGAACCTGCGCTATCCTCCGGTCTCAGCCTCCCAAATGCTGGGATTGCAAGCGTGTGTCACCACGCCCGGCTCTATTTTGTTGTTTTATACTGGAGATTGAATCCAGGGGCTTTCTACCTCTGAGCCCTTTCTATTTTTTATTTTGAAACACAGTCTCCCTAAGTTGCTGAGGCTGGTCTGGAGTCAGATCTTGCTAAGATTCCCAAGTACCGGGCTTACAGATGTGCGTCACACCTGGCTTTCTATTTCTTTGTTCGTTTATTCATTTATTTATTGTGCCGGAGATTGCACCCAGGGGTGTCCTACCACTGAACTATATTCCTAAACCTTTTCATTTTTTATTTTGAATCAGGGTCTCTGTAAGTTACCATGCGTGCCTTAAACACGGGATCTTCCTGTCTCAGCCTCTCAGGTACTGGGATTGCAGGCGTGTACCATCATAGCAGCCCTTGTCTTTTCATGGATTATCTCAGGCTCTATAGTAATGGGAATCTGACTAATAAACCTTTCTAGAACACAGTGGGCCTGTGGCTTTCCTGATCCTATGGGCTGGGGTGAGTCAGTGGTAACAGACTACCGAGCAGGCCTGAGTCCTGCCGGGTAAGTGCCAAGTCCTGAGCACAGCGCCCCTGACATACTTACCCGCGGGCTCTTCCCTCCCTCCCACACTGTCCTCTCCTGACCACCCTCATCCCCAAGGGCTCCATATCTACAAGGTGCAGCTCTTCCTCAGCTTCCGGGCAGTGTGAGACCTCCCTCTTCAGGCTGCTCCTGACTTCTGCCTGACCCTGAGCCCCTCTTCTAGAGGCAGGGGACGGCCGCCCTCAGCTGTAAGGGACACCCGGCCACACCCTCGCCCCACGCCCAGCATCCCCAGCCTTCCTTTTGGGCAGGTGCCTCCTTTCTTCCAAAATGACTTTGGGTCCGCTTTTTATCACTGTGACCAAATACCTGACATAAATGACCTAGAAGAGGAAAGATTTATCATGGCTCCTGGTCTCCGAGGTTCATCTTGGTTGGCGGGCTCCGTGCTCCGGGCCCGGCATGAGGCTGGAGCCAGGGCAGGGTGTGGCGGAGGGAACCTTCTCTGCTCACAGCAGCTTTAAACGGCTGCACCTGAAGCTTTTGTTTTGTTTTGTTACTCTGCATTCTGCCTATGGTTTCTTTCCCAGTCATTTTCATCCTCCCTGATTTAAGCTCAGTGGGCTCGAAGGGAGGTACCTTCCAGGGCTCAGTGCCCAGTAGCTCTCAGACCACACAGCCTTTCAAGAAATGCCTGTGAGCCTGGCATGGTGGCACACGCCTGCAATTTCAGCTCCTGGGAAGCTGAGACAGGAGGGTCAGAGGTTTGAGGACAACCTCAGCAACTGAGCGAGACCAGGGTCCCCAGCATCTCCCCGGGAGTGTGTGGCAGGGCCCAGATGCAGGATGCGGTGCTCAAGCTGGAGGGATGAAGGGCCGCAGGACGAGGCTGCGGCCTCTGCCTGACCTTGTCCACCTTGCTGAGCCGGGGAGCAGCAGATCCACTCTGCCTGGGATTGGTGCCACCTGACTCTAAAATTTTATTTTGAAACAGGGTCTCCCAAAGTTGTGGAGGCTGGCCTTGAAGTCGAGACTCCTTGTGCCTTAGCCTCCTTGCTGGCTGGCTGGAATCATAAACCAAGCATGCATCACTAGGCCCAACCATCCTTTTTTTTTTTTTTTCTTACTTTAACACCTTTCTTGAGATATAATTCACATGGTATACAAATCTTTTATTTAAAGCAAGCCAGGTGTGGTGGCACACGCTTGTAATCCCAGCATTCAGGAGGCTGAGACCGGAGGATTGCAGTTGGCAGACAGCCTCAGCTACTTAGTGAGGCCCTCTGCAACTCAGTGAGACCCTGTTTGAAAATAAAGAATAAAAAATAGGGCAGGAGGAGTAGCCCGGAGGTCGAATGCCCCTGGGTTCTATCCCCAGACCCCGCACAAGAAAGAAAGAAAGAAGAAAGAAAGAAAGAATTCAACTCAAAGCTGACATGGTGGCACATGCCTGTAATCTCAGTACTTGGGAAGCTGATCTCAGGTTCAAGGCCAGACTCAGCTACTTAGTGAGACCCTGTTACAGAAAATAAAGAGTAAGAGCCGGGTGTGGTGGCGCACGCTTGTAATCCCAGCATTTGGGAGGCTGAGACAGGAGGATCAGAGTTGGCAACAGCCTCAGCTACTTAGTGAGGCCCTTGCATCTCAGTAAGACTCTGTTTCAAAATGAAGAATAAAAAATAGGGCTGAGGGAGTAGCTTGGAGGTAGAATGCCCCTGGGTTTCATCCCCAGTACCACACACACAAAAAAAGTATTCATCTAAGCTGGGTGTGGTGGCTCATATCTTGGGAGGCTGGACAGGAGGATCACAGGTTTGAGGTCAGCTTCCAGAGACTACATCAAGATTCTCTGCAAGCTTTTCCCTCTGTGCAGCAGGGTGCAGTCGGAGCGGCCCTGCTGTGTAAAGTTAAATTTGAAGGGGACGAGGGAAACATGGACATGAGATGAAGAGGGGGTCCACCTGGAGCCGAGGAGCCCGACCCGGCGGCGGTGCGTGCAGCCCCGCCGCCCGCGCCTGACCACCTGCACATTCGAGAACTTGGACAATTGCGAATGAATGACGGGAGCACTGAGGGCCTAACAGCTGCATCTGTGAACTGAGAGTCCTCAGTTTAATAGATGTAGTTTTGCTTTCGGTCTCAAATCTCCCCGAGCTACCTACGTTGAAAATGCTTGAGCTCAGTGGCAGTAGTAGCTTTGGAGGTCTGGGCATGTTAGCAGAAAAACGTCCAGATTTCACACATCTAAACTTAAGTGGAAATAAACGGAAAGATATCAGCACCTTGGGGCTTCTGAAAAAGCTGGATTGTTTGAAAAGCCTGGATCTTTTTAACTGTGAGGTCACTAACTTGAATGACTGAGAGTGTCTTCAAACTCCTGCCCCAGGTGACATATCTGGACGGCTGGGACGGAGAGGAGCCGGAAGCCCGACTCAGATGCAGAGGTGGACGGTGTGGAGGGTGAAGAGGAGGGTGAAGGAGAAATGAGGAAGACGAGGAGGATGAGGATGGTGAGAAGGAGGAGGAGGAGGATGAAGATTAGAAGGAGAAGAAGGTGAAGACGAAGTCAGTGGGAAGGAATAAGGATTTGGACACGATGGAGAAGTTGATGAACCCGGTGTGGTGGTGCACGCTCATAATCCTAGCATTCGGGAGGCTGAATGTTACATGAATTAGGTTCTTACTTCAGACCCCCTAAAAGGCCCCTAAAAGTCCCCTAAAAGGCCCTGGTCTGACCAGTTAAGCTACCATCCCTCTCTGACCGCACCTGGTCACTTACCTGGGAGACCTGCCCCCTCCTGGTGCCCTTGGCCAATCAGTGAAAGGGACATTCCCCCGCTGACCCCAAGCCAATTACCTGGCCGCACGACCCCCTCCCATGGGACTCTAGCCAATTAGTTCAAAGGGCATTTCTCCTAGCCTATTGGCCCCCAATCTGTAACCCCAAGCCCCTATATAACCCTGATCCCAGCACATGCTCTCTCTCTTCCTGGATTCTTCTTTTCTCTCTCTCCCCCTCTGTCTGTCTGTTTGTCTGTCTGTCTTCCTTTCATACCAGCCCCTCCAATAAATCTCTTGACTACAAGGTGGTCTCTGGTGTGGTCAAAATTTGTCCTTTCACTGAAACCAGAGGATCGTGGTTTGTGGACAGCCTCAGCTTACTTTGTGAGGCCCTCTGCAACTTAGTGAGACCCTGTTTCAAAATAAAGAATAAAGCTGGGCATGGTGGCACATGCTTGTAATCCCCGTGCTTGGGAGGTGGAGACAGGAGGATTGTGGAGGTTCGAAGCCAGCCTTGCTAGTTTAAGAGACCCTGTTTCCAAATAAAATATAAAATAGGTCTGGGAGTGTATCCCAGAGATGGAAGGGTTTCATCCCCAGTACCACCAAAATAAATAAAGGAAGAAAGAAAGAATAAAAAATTGGGTAGGGGGTATAGCTCGGAGGTTGAATGCCCCTGGGTTCCATCCCCAGACCCACAAAATAAATAAATAAATAAATAAATAAATAAATAAATAATAAAATAAAATAAAATTGAAGCCAGGTGTGGTGGTACATGCTTGTAATCCCAGCATTTGGGAGGCTGAGACTGGAGGATCGCAGTTCATGGATAGCCTCAGCTACTTAGTAAGGCCCTCTGCAACTCAGTGAGACCCTGTTTCAAAATAAAGAATAAAAAACAGGACTATGGGTGTAGCTTGGAGGTAGAATGCGCCTGGGTTATTCCCCAGACCCCCCCCCCCCCACACACAAAGTGTTCCTATTAAGGAATGTCAGAATTACATAAACAAGATGGAGGTCATGGGTATAAAAAGTCCGGTCCACGTGCTGTATCTTTGGGTGGTGAATTGGCTTGGACCGCCCCCCGCCCCATGCCATGGGGTTATAACTATCTTCTGTATTTCTATCTTTTTAATTAACTCTTTAAATCTTCAGCAAGTGTCCGAGCTATGTATACCTATCATTAGCTCAGGACAAGAACCCACGGTTTTTCTGTTTTTCTGTTTTTTGGGTTTTGTTGTGGTTTGAGGGAAATTGTGTCCGGGACCCTAACAGGGGTCCCCGGGAACAGCTTTCCTACAACCATAACATTCCCACTGCAACATTGCCCACCGTAACATCAGCTACTTAGAGAAACTTTGCAATTCAGTGAGACTCTGTTTTGAAAAAATAAAAGATGTAAAAAATAGGGCTAGGGGTGTAGCTCAGAGGTAGAATGCCCCTGGGTTCCATCCCCAGTACCACATAAATTAAATAAATAAATAAAATAAAGTCGGGCTAGGTGTTTAGTTCAGAGGTAGAACGCCTGTGGGTTCAATCCCCAATGCCACCAAAAAAAAAAAAAAAAAAAAAAAAAGAAGTGGGGCTGAGGGTGCAATACCCACTATTACAAATACATATATTGTATGAAGGTTTAGCAAGAAATGAGAGACTCGAGAGTCCAGGGAATGTGTCAATTGAAGCGTTTATTAGCTGGCCAGCTGAGGTACCCTCAATCTAGAAATCTGACTAGAAGCCGGGCGTGGTGGCACACCCTTGTAATCCTAGCATTCCGGAGGCTGAGACAGGAGGTTGCGGTTCAAGGATAGCCTCAGCTACTTAGTGAGGCCCTCTGCAACTCGTGAGACCCAGTTTCAAAATAAAAAATAGAGCTAGGGGTGTAGCTTGGAGGTAGACTGCCCCTGGGTTCATCCCCAGACACCCCCCCCCCCAAAGTGTTCCTATTAAGGGCTTTTGTCTAAGAAAGAGTAGACTTTTCAAGGTGAAGATAATGAAGTTTCTAAATTTTAAAACTATTTTTCTTTTCATTTTGCCTCCTTTTCACTTCTGCTGTTACACATACATACACACGTGCACACACACATGGGGCTGGGGTGTGGCTCTGAGGTCGAATGGATGCCCCTGGGTTCCACCCCCAGAACCACAAAAATTCTGTTGTTTTCACCCTGTGTTTCTGTTGAGCCCCACAGGATAAATGTCCCAAAATAAGATAACAAGAGGGGAAATCTCATTATCAGGCATTTCTTTCTTTCTTTTCTTTTTCTCTTTTTTTTTTTCCCCTACGGCTTTCTCCAAATTCCAAGGGACCCCTCTGACTGCCTGGTGGTCCCTGCTGCGCTGGGCCCACCCACCCCCAGCCCCAGTGCGGTTCCCAGGATTAACATGGTAATGAAGGCATCTATCTTCTCCCAGACACACACTGGGCCCTGGGGACCCTCCAGCGGCACAAAGGCCCCAACTCCTGTGGCCTCACCACCTGTTGGATTTTCCCAGGGAAGGGAGGAGGGGGCAGAGGAGAGGAGCCCCTCATTTCCAGTCTCCAGCCCAGCAGAGTCACCTCAGCAGCTTAGTGAGGTGAGGTCCTCTGCAACATAGTGAGACCCTCTTTCAAATAAAGCTGGGTGGGGCACACACTTGTAATCCCAGTACTTGGGAGGCTGAGACAGGAGAATTGCAGTTTGTGGCCAGCCTCAGCTACTTATCGAGGCTTCCGCAATTTAGTGAAATCTTGTTTCAAAATAAAAAATAAAAGCGGGGTGTGGAGGCGCAGGCTTGTAATCCCAGCATTCGGGAGGCTGAGGACGGAGAATTGTGATTTGCAGACAGCCTCAGCTACTTAGTGAGGCCCTCTGCAACTTAGTGAGACCCTGTTTCAAAATAAAGAATAAAAAATAGGGCAGGGGGTGTAGCTTGGAGGTCGAATGCCCCTGGGTTCCATCCCCAGACCCGCAAAAAAAAAAAAAAAAAAAAAAAAAAAAAAAAAGAAAGGCTTGGAGGTATAGTTCAGAGGTAGAAGGCCCCTGGATTCAATTTCCAAAAGCACAAAAATAAATAAGTAAGTAAATAAATAAATAAATAAATAAATAAATATGGTTGGGGGATACCTCAGAAGTAGAACACCCCTGGGTTCAATCCCCACCACACTTTTCTTTGCAGTACTGGGGGTTGAATCCAGGGACATTCTACCTCTGAGGTACATCTTCCAGCCCTATTTTTTCTTCTTTATTTTGAAACATAATAAATAATAATAATAAAGTTGCCAAGAGCCTTACTAAGTAGCTGAGGCTGTCCAAGAACCAGGATCCTCCTGTCTAAGCCTCTCAGTACTAGGATTACAAGCGTGCGCCACCACGCCCAGCAGTGTATTTTGTAGGAATCTTGACCTTCTACATGAAAGCAGCTGGTCACGAAGGACCACATACTGCACAATTCCATTTACAGGAAGTATCCGGAATGGGCAAGTCTATACAAACAGAGTCAATTAGTGGCTTTTGGGGCTCGAGGAGATGGGGAGTAACTGTCAGTGAGTAGAATGTCTGTTGGGGTAATGAAAATATACTAAAACTGGTTGTAGTGATGGCCGTGCATCTGCTAACACGCCAGACACCACAGAGTTATAGACTTCATTTATTTCTCTTTTGGTACTGGGGGAATGAACTCAAGGGCATTCTACCCCCAATACGTCCCCAGATCTTTTTGGGTTGTTTTGTTTTTTTGTTTTTGTTTTTGTTTTTTGTACTGGGGATGGAACCCAGGGGCATTCTACCTCCGAGCTACACCCCCAGCCCTATTTTTTTCTTCTTTATTTTGAAACAGGGTCTTGACATCCTCAGCTACTTAGTGAAGCCCTCTGCAACTTAGTGAGACCCTGTTTCAAAATAAAGAGAAAAAAATAGGGGAGGGGGGTGTAGCTCAGAGGTTTTAGGCATAAAACACCAATGTGTCATCAGTTTTCCCCGAGCAGAAAGGGACTCTGGTGTCTGGCAAGGAAACAGGGACCGGTATGGTGCACCCCATTTTACAGACAATGCAACTGAGGCTTGGAGGCAATTGCCTGAAGCCACACAGAGAGAATGGCAGTGCCAGAATTTAAGCTGCAGTTCTCTAATCCTAGAGTCTGCTGTTCCTTGACAGTTTTCCATGGGCTGAGAAGGCAAGAGGAGCTGAGTGTAGAGGCATGAGCCTGTGGTCCCCAGTACCTGAGAGGCAGAGACAAGAGGACTGGAGGTTTGAAGCCATCCTCAGCAACCTACTGAGACCTTGTTTTCAGATAAAATTGGGCTGTAGGTATAGCTCAGAGCTAGAATGCCTCAGGGTTCAATCCCTAGTAACACACACACACACACACACACACACACACACACACACATACACACACACGTGCGAGCCTACATGGGATGAGGATGTGGCTCAGATGTAGAATGTCCCTGGGTTACACACCTAGTTTAAAAAAAAAAGCATTCTTTCAGACATTATACATCATAACCATACTCATAATTGCATAGATATCCAGGTGTGGAGGTGCATGCTTATAATCCCAGTACTTGGGAGGCTGAGACTGGAGGATCGCAGGTTCCATCCCCAGTAAAACAACACACACACACACACACACACACACACACACACACACACACACACTGTATAGAGAACTGTCAAACAGAAAGGAAGGTCAGGGCAGCCAGGCGTGGTGGCGCACGCTTGTAATCCCCGTGCTTGGGAGGCTGAGACAGGAGGATCACACAGGTTCAAAGCCAGCCTCAGCTACTTAGTGAGGCTTTCAGCAACTTAGTGAGACACTGTTTCCAAATAAAAAAATATTAAAAAAAGGTCTGGGAGTATAGCCCGGAGGTAGAAAGCCTCTGGGTTCCACCCCTAGTACCACCAAAAAAGGAAGGTAGGCCAGAAAGGGCCAGGCAGAAGGGGTTCAGCCCCTGGGCACCAGGCCTCGGCATCTAGCTTTCCACCCTTAGCCCTGGGTTTTCTCTGCTCCCCTCCCACCTGTTACAGGTGTTTGTCCAGGGCCTGGACCTTCCCTCTCTGTCTTCAGGCCCTCAGGTAAGCCCTGAGTTGGTCTGAGTGGGGGTTGCATATGCCTACGTGCACAGGTACCCTGAGTGCATCTTGGGGGCTGAGTACCCTTTCTACTCCCCGCAGCCTTGCCCTGGGGCCTGGGGAGGTACCACTGGGAGCTTTGGAGGCTGAGAAGCACTCCCAGCAGCAGGCAGGGATCCGCCTTCACATGCAAATGACCTGTTTGTCCCACCTGTCCTGCCTTAAAATGACAAAGGTTGGATGCACCAGGGTATCCAACCCCAACCTGACCCCCCACGCCTGAATCCTATGGAAATTAGGAGGGAATTAGTAAAATGGGGAGGAGGTTGTAAACTGTGGAAACAAAATAGGTGTCAAACAATATGCACTGCAGATCTGATCTGAGTTAAAAATATGTAATAAGTAATATGTAAGTAATAATAAATATGTAATAAGTAAAAATAATTAATAATAATTGAAAAAAGTAATAATTGAAAAAAGTTGAAAATAACACTTTTTTTGTGTGTAGTGCTGGGGATGGAACCCAGGGGCCTTCTACCTCTCGGCTGCACTCCCAGACCTATTTATAATTTGTTTGGAAACAGTCTCACTAAGTTGCTGAGCGCCTCGTTAAGCAGCTGAGGATGGCTTCAAACCCGTACCATCCTCCTGTCTGAGCCTCCCAAGTACTGGGATTTCAAGAGTGGGCCACCATGCCCGGCTAAAAGTAACTATGTTAAAGTGGTAGCAGGAATTTCTGGGTGGCAGGAATGTGTTTTTATTTTATTTTTATTTTTTGTGGTACTGAGTGTTAAACCTAGGGTACTCTATCTCCAAGCTCTGCCCCAGCCCTTTTATCTTATTTTTAAATTTGAAACAGGGTCTCGATAAATTGCTGAGGGTCTCATGTGGGTGTGGTGGTACACTCTTGTAATCCTAGTATTGGGGAGGCTGAGACAGGAGGATCGCAGGTTCACAGACAGCCTCAGCTACTTAGTGAGGCCCTTTGGAACTCCGTGAGACTCTGTTTCAAAATAAAGAATAAAAAATAGGGCTGGGAGTGTACCTTGGAGGTAGAATGCCTCTGGGTTCAACCCCCAGTACAAAAGAAAGAAAATAATAAAAGATGCTGAGGCTGGCCTTGAACTTGTGACCTTCCTGTCTCACCTTTACAAGTACAGGGATTAGAGGCATGTGTCATCATGCCCAGCAGTAAAAATTGTTTTTTAGCCAGGGGTGGTGGCACACGTTTGTAATCCCAGCATTCGGGAGGCTGAGACAGAAGGATCGAGGTTCAGGGACAGCCTCAACTCTTAGTGAGGCCCTCTGCAACTTAGTGAGACCCTGTTTCAAATTAAAGAATAAAAAATAGGGCAGGGGGTATAGCGTGGAGGTGGAATGCCCCTGGGTCCCATCCTCAGACCCGCACACAAAAAGATTTTTTTTTTTTGGTTTTTCTTTTTGGTACTGGGGATGGAACCCAGGGGCATTCTTCTGAGCTATACCCCAGCCCTATTTTTTATTCTTTATTGAAACAGGGTCTCACTGAGTTAGTTGCAAAGGACCTCGCTAAGTAGCTGAGGCTGGCTGCTAACGATCCTCCTGTTTCAGCCTCCTGAAAACTGGGATTAAAAGAGTGCACCACCATGCTCAGCTTTTTTTTTTTTTTTTTTACTTTATTTTGAAACAGGGCCTTACAAAGTTGCAGAGGGCTTCACTAAGTAGCTGAGGCTAAAATGCTAATCCCAGTCCTCCTGTCTCAGCCTCCCAAATGCTGGGATTACAAGCATGAACCACCACGCCCAGTTAGTAATTTTTGTGTGTGTGCGCCATACTAGGGATGGGACCCAGGGACAGTCTACCTTCGAGCTACAGCCCCAGCCCTATTTCTTATTCTTTATTTTGAAACAGGGTCTCACTGAGTTGCAAAGGGCCTAAGTAACTGAGGCTGTCCGCAAACTGTGATCCTCCTGTCTCAGCCTCCCGAATGCTGGGATCACAAGTGTGCGCCGCCACGCCTGGCTTCTTTAGGAAGTGTTTAAGCGGAAGCAGTGCTGGTTGAACAGTGAGAAGGTGGGTGTGGAGTCAGGAGCTGGGTTTCTGTCTCGCTGCTGGGCTTCATCCAGATGATCTGGGTCCACACTATGCCTGGAGCCCTGTTCTGGTCATTTCTCCCTTCCTTCCTGATAGGGGCATTCTACCTACAGTCTTCATCCTCAGGGTCTAAGTTGCTGAGTCTTGCCAAGTCATTAGGATGGTCTTGAACAGAGGTGTGCTACCACACTTGGTGGGTGGTTCCAGGCTGGTTTTTTTTATTTTTGTGGGTCTGGGAATGGAACCCAGGGGCATTCTACCTCCGAGCTACATCCCCTGCCCTAATTATTATTATTTTTTATTCTTTATTTGAAACAGGGTCTCACTGAATTGCAGAGGGCCTCGCTAAGTAGCTGAGGCTGTCCTTGAACCGCGCTCCTCCGGCCTCAGCCTCCGAATGCTGGGATCACAAGCGCGCCCACCATGCCCGGCTGTTTCAGACTTTACATTCATTCATTTAACAAATTCTGGCTGGACTCCATGGGGTGGTACATACTTGTAATCCCAGATCTGGGAGGCTGAGATGTGATGCAGGTTCAGGGCCAGCCTCAGCAATTTAGCAAGGCCCTCTTTAACTTAGTGAAACTTTGTTATTTATTTTTTATTTTTGGTGGTACTGGGGGTGGAACCCAGAGGCCTTCTACCTCCTGGTTATACTCCCAGACCTATTTTTTATATTTTTATTTGGAAACAGAGTCTCACTAAGTTGCTGGAGCCTTACTAGGTAGCTGAGGCTGGCTTTGAACCTGTGAGATCCTCCTGTCTCAGCCTCCCAAGCCCGGGGATTACAAGTGTGGCCTTAGTGAAACTTTGTTAAAAAAAAAGCAGCCACTTGGTGGAGCACATCTTTGATACCAGAGCTTGGGAGGCTGTGACAGGAGGATAGCAGGTCAATGCCAGCCTCCTCTACTTAGTGAGAACTTGTTTCAAAATAAATAATTAAAAAAAAAAAAAAAAAAAGGAGCCGGGCATGGTGGCGCACGCTTGTCATCCCAGCATTTGGAAGGCTGAGACCTGGAGGATCGTGGTTTGCAGACAGCCTCAGCTACTTAGTGAGGCCCTCTGCAACTCAGTGAGACCCGGTTTCAAAATAAAGAATAAAAAATAGGGCAGGGGGTGTAGCTCAGAGGTCAAATGCCCCTGGGTTCCATTCCCAGACCCGCAAAAATAAATAAATAAATAAATAAATAAATAAAATAAAAATAAATAGGGCTGGGGTGTAGCTCAGAGGTAGAATGCCCCTGGGTTTAATCCCCAGTACCATAAGAAAAAGAAAATAAAAAGTAGTGACTGCCGGGCGTGGTGGTGCAGGCTTGTGCTCTCTGCATTTGGGAGGCTGAGACTGGAGGATCACAGTTCACCGACAGCCTCAGCTACTTAGTGAGGCTCTCTGCAACTTAGTGAGACCCTGTTTCAAAATAAAGAATAAAAATAGGGCAGGAGGTATAGCTTGGAGTTTGAATGCCCCTGGGTTCCATCCCCAGTTACGAGAGAAAAAAAAAAAAAAAAAAAAGCCAGGCGTGGTGGCGTAGGCTTGTAACCCCAGCTACTTAGTGAGGCCCTCTGCAACGCAGTGAGACCCGGTTTCAAAATAATGATTAAAATACAGGGCAGGGGGTATAGCTTGGAGGTCGAATGCCCCTGGGTTCCATCCCCAGACCCGCAAAACAAAAAACAACCCCCCCCCCAAAACTGGCTGTGCATGGTGACACATGCCTATAGTCCTAGTGAATGGGAGGCTGAGACAGGAGGATACTGTAATTTAGCTCTGTAATTTAGCCAGACCCCGTTTCCAAAAATTAAAAATAGTCGAGTGTGGGGGCGCACGCCTGCAATATCAGTACTTGGGAGGCTGAGACAGGAGGCCCACAGGTTCATGGCTAGCCTCAGCGACTTAATGAGACCCTCCGCAACCTTGGGACACTGTGGGATAGACAGCCCAGTACTGGGCGAGGTACAATTGTTCCAGGTAAAACCGAAGAATAGAAGGGAAAGAAATTGCTGCGACGTCACCATGCGGTGGGCGCTGAGATCCGCAGCCCATTTTACAGGTGGGAAAACGGGCTCACGGAAACCCAACCCCGCTCCGCCCCGCCCCGCCCGCGGCGCCCTCCCTCCCCAGCCGTGCGCCGCAGCTGGAGGCCCGGGGCGGGCGGGGCCGGACTCGCGAGCGCCCAGGTGCGGCCGGCGGGGCGGGGCGGCGCTCCCTGGGCTGCGGACGCGGCCTCCGCCTCCCCGGGCGGCACGGGGTCTTCCGGCCGGGCCTCACTTGCCCCGAGACCCTACAGTCTTGATTATTTAAAGGGGAACTCAGTTTCCCCATTCGCGCAGGGCGCTGAAATTCTGGGTCGCATCGGGAAGAGGCAGGATGCAGTCACGGGGGAAGTCGTGGCTCCGGCCGTCGCCCTCTTGTTGGGCAGTTCAGGCGTGTCTGCCTGGCCTGGGTCCCGGGCGGCTGGCCTTCCTCCTCTGCTGCCGCCGGCGACCTGACTGCGCTCAACATACCTGGTCCGAGGCCCGCGGAGGGCGCCAGGCTTCTCCTGAGCAGACCCACTCTCTCAGCACCTCGGGAAGTCAGCTCTGCCCCCACCCCTGACTTATGTCAGAGGGCCCCATGGTGAACTTCAGTCTCTGAAGCTAGGCACTGTGTCCAAAAGCACCCTGAGCACTTAATTTAAGGCCTCTGCCTCAGTTTCCTCACCTAAAAACGATGACAGGTGCCTCAAAGGCTTAGGATTTTGCCCACACATCCAGGGATAGTCTACCTCTGAGCTACACTTCCAGCCCTTATTTTTTGTTTTGAAATAAAGGTCGGTCTGGCTAAGTTGCTGAGGCTGACCTTGAACCTACAATCAGTCAGTCTCCACCTCTCGAATACTGAGATTACAGGCATAAGCCACCATGCCTGGCTACAATTATTTCTAAAATACCAGTGTGAAGCGGGGCACGGTTGGGCACACCTGTAATCCCAGTACTTGGAAGGCTGAGACAGGAGGATTGCAGGTTCAAGGAGAGCCTCGGGCCTCATCAACCTGGCGAGACCCTGAAATAGGGCTGCGGGTGCAGCTAGTGTAACTGAGTCACACGTGGAGTTGCTAAACACAAAGCGTGTACCGGGCCTTGGCAGGGCTGACCCCTTGGAGCCCCCTCCCACCAACTGCAGTGAGAAGACTGAGGCAGAGATGAGGGGCAGAAGCTCTGGGGTTTTGGAGCAGCTTTCCAAGAACCTACTTCCAGCCCAGGGTGAGGCTGGCACCAGGCCCAGCTGGGGCCCTGCCCAATTACCCACCCCTCCCGCCCAGCACGGTCCAATCCCTGCCCGGCCTGGTGCCAT
This sequence comes from Muscardinus avellanarius, assembly GCF_963383645.1. Classification (NCBI taxonomy): domain Eukaryota; kingdom Metazoa; phylum Chordata; class Mammalia; order Rodentia; family Gliridae; genus Muscardinus; species Muscardinus avellanarius. Next base: position 48,341,462 of record NC_137805.1, read on the forward strand.
TCTTCCGTGGGACGCAGGCGGTGGCGGCGCACATCTGGAGTCTAGACTCCGAGGCTCTGCCGGCCGGGCCTGCCGCCCGCGCTGGGCCTCGCTGCCCGCTGTTTGCTCAGCTGAAGCTGGTTAATTGGAACTGGAATGGTCTCTGTGGTGCCGGCTGGCCAGGCGGCTCTGCTGAGCTCTGTGGAACATCTGGCCGAGCCAGGACGGTCATTAGGTGGCCGGCGCCCGGCGCCACTGCCACCTCAGCCTCCGCCGGGGGCCGTCGGTGACTCAATGGGGCCTTTGTGGCCTGGGCCACGGAGCCCACCGTGCAGTGTGCCTGGGACGCCCGCCCCATCTGCCGCCCTCAGAGGGCCTTTGTTCCAGGACTGCAAGGCCTCTTTCTGGAGGCAGCTCCAGGGAGGACCACCGGCCGGGAGAAGCCTGAGATTCTCTTCCTTCTCTTTTTCCATAGAATCCTGGGCTCAGAGGGGCCCATCGCACTAGCCAGATTTGGTCACAGGGGTTTGGGAGAGCAGCCACCGTCCTCAGGAACTTGGATCCAGCTGGGTATCACAGGCAAGCTGCCTCAGCCCCTCACGCGCACGCTGGGGCTACAACAGCAGCCAGTGCCCGTGCCTTGTCTGGAGATCAGAGCCTTACTTACTCCTGAGGCTTTGGACACCCCAAGGCTATCTGGACACCACTGAAGCTTTGAACCTAGAGCTTGGGCAAGGGAGACTCTGGGCTGGGATCTGGAAAATTGGTTCTCAGCCCAAAGGCCACTCCCTCCTGCCTCTGTTTCCCCACCCAGTGCGGCCTTCTGAGCAAGTGGACAATGGCTGCGTGCACTCCTTGCCTGATGCACCGGGGGCTCTCCTGCAGGCCAGGGGTTGAGGAAACTGGCCCTGGGACCCCCAACTCCTAGGCCTAGATGGCCCGAGTCCCTGGGCCCTGTCCCCCTCGACCCCAGCCCCTCAGGGCCTGGCTCTTGTGCTGTAACTGGTACTGTGGCAGCCATTTGGGGAGGAACCCCAGAAACAGGCAGAGCAGGGAAGAGGGGGTCCTAATCTCAGGGCAGCCTACAGCGTAGGTTCTGTCCAGCTACAGAGGGACCGGGGCCAGGGTGCTCACAGGCTTTGCAATGGCTGGTCTGCCTGCTGAGCCAGGCTGGCCTTTAGGTGAAGGTGGGCACAGAGGCACTGCCCAATACCCTCAAGAGGAAACCTCAGAGCTGGTAAGGAAGGCGAGGCCTCCTCAGGGTGCTGAGCTGCCCTACTGGATTGGAACTTGAGTAGGTAGCCAGGAAGGGACTTGCAGAGGCTTCTGGGTGGGATCTGGCCTACCAGCACCCAGTGCTGAGTACACATGTAGAGGTCCTTCAGGAGCACAGTGGCTCTCCAGAGCATAGGATGAGTTTTTAATAGGAGGCAAAGTCAGTCCACAATACAAAAATCTAGAAGTCACCCAGTTTTCCTACCAGGCTCTGAGGGAGGGGGCAAGCTCAGGGTCTCCTTTGCCTGCAGCAAACAAGGAGAAGAGGGGTGGGCCGGAGCAAGAGAACAGAGGACTCGGGGCCCTCCCTGGTCCTGCAGCTGCCTTCAGCCTCTGGCGCCCTCTGCCCAAGACACCTGGGGGCCCACCTCCGCCTGTCGGGCCTGGCCCTCAGAGGGTCGGGGCCAGCGCTTCACTTCTCCTTCTTCTCCTGGCCCTTGGGTGCTGCTGCCTCCGTGGCTTCTCTGGCTTCTTTCAGTGCTGCTTGATCTTTAGGATCTGACTCCTCATAACTGACCAGAAAACAAAACGAAACAGTTTAGAGAGGGAAGAGACAGAAATCTCTGCTGCTCCTTCACCCCCTGCAACCCCAGGACGCTCAGGAGCATGTAAGGAACGCCAGCTCTGCATCCACTGCCCAGCACCTTCCATCAGCCCCGCCCCCGAGCCCTCCCCAGACAGGCGGCGGCTCTGCTTCCCCTGGGCCCTGGCCCGTGTGGATCCACGTCAAACTTCTTGTATCTTCTGCTGCAGAGTGGAAAGAAGGGCAGCCAGGCCGAGGCCATGGGAGATGGCTGCCTCCCAGGGCGCATGGCAGGAGACAAAAAGCTCCACCTTGGCATGCGCAGGACTGTGCGAATGGTGAGCCATGTGTGGTACTGCCCTGAAGATGGACACCCTGCTCAGCTCTTATTGCGGGCCTCACTTACTGAGCAACTGTGTTCATGCCAAGGACAGTGCACACATTTGCCCACCAGACCAAGCCCGAGGACTGGAGGTGCCCACTATGATAAAGAAAGGCTCTAAAAGTAGACGGCGGGCCAGGCTAGGCATGTGCAGTGAGCTGCACACCTGCCCGTGTGGCCAGGGCCGCGGGCCCACTCTACGTGCCCCGTGCTGCCCACACAGGAGGGCCTGGGCTCCCTGCTCCAAGGGCTGGACGCAGAGAGCTCGGCAGTCATGGGCGCTGCCTCCTGCCTCCTTATGCTGGAGCTGCAGGGTCTGCCCTACCTGGGCACGGGGCAGTGGGGGGCGGGCAGGTGGGCACCTGCAGGCATTACATGGCGCTGGGGTTCTGTGGGCGCCGGCGACGAGGGCCGGCTAGCTTCTGCTGCATGGAGTCGGCCAGGCTGGCGGGGGAGCCCGAGACTGTGGGGAAGTGAGTGAGCCTTGGGGTATGAGGCAGGATTTCCGCAGAGGACTCGTAGCTGTGTGAGACAGAGACAGGGAGAAAGCACAGAGATGGAAGACAGAGTCAGAGAGGAGAGAGACTTCCTCTCCAGAGAGCAGGGGGGCACAGTTGCCTTACTTCCATCTTGCTCTGTATTTCTAGACTTTGTGGACAGAGGTCAGCATTGCTTGAAGAAAAAGAAGAGGTGCACCTCTGTGAGGCACGCCACGCGGCTGTGAGAAGAGCAAGGGTGCTCTGGATGTGGTGTGCTGCTGTGGAAGGCTCTAGAGAAACCGCAGTGTGCTTGGCATGGGTGAAGCTCTGGGCGCGATTCCCAGCACCAGAAAAGCACAAAAAGACCAAGACACAGAATGCTCAGGAAGGCCGCTGTGCGTGAGCAGGCGCCGCCGCAGCGTCTGTGTGCGGCTCAGGTGTGAGGGCGGCTCACAGGGTGGCCGGGCACGAGGGCTCTCCCGCCTGCAGCCCCGGGTTCCACTGTGATCCCCTGAACGTTAGCACCTGCTCAAAAGGAAGTCAGTGAATTAAAAAAAGGCGAGTGTTAGCCGGGCGTGGTGGCGCGCGCTTGTAATCCCTGCGCTTGGGAGGCGGAGACAAGAGGATCGCGCAGGTTCGAAGCCAGCCGCGCTGGCTTAAGAGACCCTGTTTCCAAAAAAAATAGGTCTGGAGTGTAGCCCGGAGGTAGAAGGGCTTCCAAGAACCCCAGTACCACCACCAAAAAAAAAAAAAAAAAAAAAAAAAAGGCGGGTGTCTGTGAGAGAAAAGTGCAGCAAAAGACAGGGCAGAAGATCAGGGAGGAGAGAGGACGAAGGTGAGAGAGGGTTGGGAGAGGTCGGTGGTGGGTTGCAGGACTAGCAGGCCCGAGGCCCTGAGTTCATGCCTCAGCACCAGGAAAAGAGATCACCCCCCTTTTTACCCTTTCCCAAATACCTGAGTAGGGGTGAGTGACAGAGAGGTGGGGCAGGGTGCCTGTACAGCAGAACATTAAGAGAAACCGAGCATCAAGTGGGTGAAAGGAGGGCACTCAGACCTGGCTGTGGGCACCACGGGACTGGACTAGGGAGGCCACCCTGAGGAGCGGGACAGAGAACTGCAAGGGTGAGCGCAAGAGCGTGAAGTGCTGAGCCGAGAGTCAGGGGCCACGGCTCTTCCCAAAGCCCCCCACACGTGTTCTCAGGTCCACCTTCACCCCACCTGCCTCGGAGACCACAGGGCTTTGCTAGGCCAGGAGCCGGCTGGCAGCTGTCTAGGCAGGACAGAGGCAGGGATGGGAGGGGTGGGCCACAGACTGCGCTCTGGCAGCCAGGTGCACAGGGGGCCTGGCAGGCGAGCTGGGTGGAAGGCCCCCAAGTGGCGGCTGTCACTGCAGCTGCAGCTGTTTTAGGTCCCTGGCAGGCAGGTCTGGTGGTGCTAGAGAGCAGACCTGCAGTCACACGGCCTTGCGGCAGGGTGGGGTTGCAAACCATGTGTGGCAGAGGTGGACAGGGCCATGGGGAAGGGTTAGGTGTGTGAAACACAAATCAAGATGGAGGAAAAGCAGTGAGCCGTAGGCGACAGCCACAGAGACGACTCGACAGGAACCAGTCAAGGGCATTTGCCATCACACACCCCATCTTACTGCTCATGGGAGGAATGACGCTGGGAGAAGATCACTGATGGAGGCTCCCTGATGGTGAAGCCAGGCCGGGAACCTAGGGCCCTGGACAGGGGTGCCACCTGCAGGGCTCAGGAAAGGGTTCCCACTGATGCCCACAGGCCAGGTACGCAGGGGGAGGGGGAACAGGTGGCCAGTCACCGTGCAGGGTCATGAACTACCTGAACCGGGCCCACATGAACACCTGCCCATCCCGCCTTACCTGAACATCTCTGTCACCTCTCCCTTGGCCAGAGCCACCAGGACGGGAAAGCCGATGCAGGCGGGCACCAGGTAGAGCAGGGCAGGCTGCAAAGAGGCCAGAAGCTTGTGAGGCAGCGGTGGGCGAGGACCTGCCCGGGCCAGGCCAGCACTCCACCTCTCCTGGGCTTGTGGAGGCCTAGCTGCGGGTCAGGTTCCCAGGGCAGGTGAGTGGCTGGGCCTGAGCTCAGGGCGCACACAGGCAACACTCAAGGATGCGGGGCTTCTCCTGTCCCTGGGAATCGCCAGCAGTGTCTGCATTATCTAGACACCAGTAAAAAATGCAAGCTCTTGAGCTTGCTGCCCACAGCTGGGGCAGGCGGCTCACATTTTAGCAAATTCTCTGCGAGAGGCTGCGATGATGGTGAACAGGACACTGCTAGGCACACAGGCCCGCCATTGGCTGTGCTCAGAGGTCACTGGCTCCCAGGCTTCTCACCCAGGTGCTCGGCCCCCAGGGCCTGCGCTGAGACTCCTGGTAAAAGTGGTTTAGGGAGGACAGCTGCACTAGTGCCTGCAGGGGCAAGAAGAAGCCCTACCGCATAGGCTGAGTGGCCCTCTGTGGCTGCTGAGCCCGCCGGGTGCCTATGGCTGCCCCCCTTCAGGGCGAGTGATGGGCCTCAGAGGCCAAGATGTCAAGCATACGGAAGCCCAGGCACCTTGAGCTCTGAGCCCCTCGTTCCCCTGCAGCATCTGAAAGGCAGATCTGGCCACAGCCCCAGACCTTTTTATCTTTTTAATTTTATTTTGGTGTTAGGGATTGAACCCAGGGGTGTTCTACCTTTGAGCTACACCCCAGCCCTATTTTATTCTTTAATTATAAAACAAAGTCTAAGTTGCGAAGGGCCTCACTCAGATGCTGAGGCTGGCCATGAGCCTGCGATTCCTCAGCCTTCCAAGTACTGGAATTACCACTGTGCTACCACACCTGTCTCTACTTACTTACTTACTTATTTATTTTTGTGGTATTGGGGTCTGAACCCAGGGACATTCTACTTCTAAGCTACACCTATAGCCCTACTTTCTTTTCTTTTTTGCAGTACTGGGGATGGAACCCAGGGGCATTCTACCTCTGAGTTACACCCACAGCCCTATTTTTTATTCTTTATTTGGAAATAGGGTCTCACTGAGCTGCAGAGGACATCACTAAGTAGCTGAGGCTGGCTGCAAACCCTGATCCTTCTGTCTCAGTCTCCCAAAAGCTGGGATTACAAGTGTGTGCCACCATGCCCAGCTTTTATTTCTATTTATTTATTTATACATTTACTTATTTATTTAAATCTTTTTTTTTTTGTGCAGTACTGGGGATGGAACCCAGGGGTATTCTACCTTCGAGCTACACCTCCAGCCCTATTTTTATTCTTCATTTTGACACAGAGTCTCACTAAGTTGCAGAGGGCCTCACTAAGTAGCTGAGGCTGTCGTGAACTGCGATCCTCCTGTCTCAGCCTCCCTTCTATTTCTATTTTGAAACAGGCTCTCACTCGGTTGATGCATCTCACTACTTGCTTACACTGTCCTTGAACCTGTGATCATCCTCTCAGCCTCCCAGGTACTGGGGTTATAGGCGTGTGCTACCATGCCCAGCATTTATTTATTTATTTATTTATTTATTTATTTATTTATTTATTTATTGCAGTACTGGGGATGGAAACCAGGGGCATTCTACCTCCGGACCATACCTCCAGCCCTATTTTTATTCTTTATTTTGAAACAGGGTCTCACTGAGTTGCAAAGGGCCTCACTAAGTAGCTGAGGCTGTCTGTGAACCTGGATCCTCCTGTCTCAGCTTATTTTTTAATTTAAAAAATTATTTATTTATTTATTTGCGGGTCTGGGGATGGAACCCAGGGACATTCGACCTCTGAGCTACACCCCCTGCCCTATATTTTATTCTTTTAACTTGAAACGGGGCCTCACTAAGTTGCAGAGGGCCTCAATAAATAGCTGAGGTTGCCTGCGAACCACAATCCTCTGGTCTCAGCCTCCCGAATGCTGGGATTTTAAAAGCGTGTACCACCACACCTGGCTTTATTTTTTATTTTTGAAACAGAATCTTACAAAGCTGCAGAAGGCCTCCCTAAGTTGCTGAAACTGGCTGCGAACTTGTAACCCTCTTAGCCTCCCAAGAACTGGAATTACAAGCATGTGCCACTACACCTGGCCTATTTTTAACTTTTTTTTTTTTTTGTGGTACTGGGGCTAGAATCCAGGGGCCTTCTACTTCTAGACTACACCTTTATTTTTTATTTGGAAACGGTCTTGCTAAGTTGGGGAGAGTCTCACTAAGCTGCTTTGGCTGGTTTCAAACCTGAGATCCTCCTATCTCAGCCTCCCAAGTACCAAGATTATAGGCTTGTGCCATCGAAACTTAATTCCTGAAAAGTAGATTTATAATACCGTTAACAGATAAGGAAACTGAGGACCAGAGGAGGAGAATGGCCAGTGCAAGGCCATGGGCAGTCAGGATCTGGACCCTAGTTCTTCTGCCTCTGAATCCAATGCATTCTCAGCATCGGCCAGACCCAGGAAAGTGGGTAGAAACTCAGCACTCCCCTAGTATCCTGCTTCCTCTGAGCCTGGCGGCCAGTGAGGGGTCAGCGGCCGATGGGAAGGGGTCCTTGGGGGATAGCAAGTGTGCTACTAACAGAGGGATTTTCTTTCCTCTCAAGGAACCTCCCCGAGAAAGTCAGTGGTAGGAAGCGGGTTATATGGCTCCAGGCAGCGAGCTGGGGGCGGCTCCTGATTTTCCTGGCACTTAGCTCTGTTCTGTGACTGTAGCTGAACTACTTTCCTCTTAAACTTGCCTCCCTTTTTACAATACGGACATGAGACCTAAGGGACTTCCTTGGGGCTTGGGCAGATTTCTGAAAGAGGCGAAATGAGCTGAAGGCTACACGAGGGTAGAGGTGGATACTGTGTATGCGCAGAGGGCATGGGATGCCTGTGTCTTGGGGAGGGGACCCTCTGGGACAGGCTTTCCCCATATCCTGGATACTTTCTCAAGGATTTCCAGGGAGATGTGTACTTGGATGATTGGGAAGAAGGGCTAGGATGCTGCTGAGAAGTAGCCCAGGCCAGGGCCAGGGATCCAGAGCCCACGGCTTCCGCTGGGCTCAGCTGGACTTGCCCGGTGTCCTGGAAAGTCTCTCTCCCTGGGCTGCAATGTCCACACAAAGGAGGGCTGCATGCTTAAGAGCTCAGAATGGGACAGAAGGCAAGCCTGCCACCTGGTGGCTGCCAAGGGACAGCTCTGGCTTGGGCTCAGCAAGGGGTGGAGCACACACTCGACTCCCTCTGACCTCTGTGCCAAGTGTGTGTCGCTCTCAGTTGGGCCCTGAGGCCATCTGGGCAGAACTGAGTGAGAGGTGGCTCCTCACAGGCTCTTGGTTTTCTACTATTGGGCTGGGGACCTAGCTCCTTTTGTGAAGGCTCAGCATGAGTGCCCGGCACAGCAACCAATGAGCAGCTCCTGTGATGAAGTCAAAGGCAGCTTCAGTGTGGGGAGAGGGACAATAGAGCAGCACCCGCCCAGTGGATGCCTGAAACCACGGGTGGTACCAAAGCTCATCTGCAACTGAGATGGGAGCATTCTGGACCTTCAGCCCTCTGACATTTCTTATTGGCTCAGCCTCCCAAGGATTGGGATTATAGACATGCACCACTATACCTGGCATGGCAGGCAATTTAAAATTTATGAGTCGCTGGGTGTGGTGGTATGTGCCTGTAAACACAGTACTTGGGAGGCTGAGACAGGAGGATCACGTTTGAAGCCAATCTCAGAAATTAAGTGAAAAGCTAGGCATGGTGGCACACGCTTGTAATAGCAGCATTTGGGAGGCTGAGGCAGGAGGATCACGGTTTGAGAACAGCCTCAGCTGCTTAGTGAGGCCCTGTTTCAAAACAGTTAAGAATACGGGCTGGGGGTACAGCTCAGAGGCAGAATGCCCCTGGGTTCCATCCCCAGTACTAAAAAAAAAAAAGAAACTAAGTGAAAGCCTTCTGTAACTAGATGAGACCCTGTTTCAAAATAAAAAATAAGCTGGGCGTGGTGGCGTACGTTTGTAATCCCCGCGCTTGGGAGGCGGAGACAGGAGGATCATGAAGGTTTGAAGCCAGCCATGCTGGCTTAATAAGAGACCCTGTTTCCAAATTAAAAAAATATATATTAAAAAAATAGGTCTGGGAGTGTAGCCTGGAGGCAGAAGGGCTTCCAAGAACCCCAGTACCACCAAAAAAAGAAAAAAAAAATAGGGCTGGGGGGTGCAGTTTAGAGGTAGATGTCCCTGGGTTCAATCTCCAGTGCCAACAAATAAACTTCTGAATTGTTAGCTGGTAGCTGGGCATGGTGGCTCATCCCTGCTTTCCATGTAATATTTCTGGGCTACAAATAACTGTATATGGGGGAGGGGAGAATGACACTATAATGAAAGGTGATGTTCACTGGCCCAGGTGTGGTTCTAGGTACTTCTATTAACTCCTCTCATCCTCAAACCACCCCAGAGTGACTATTATTCATTTCCCTTATCTGCGATTGATTGATTACCACAGGGGACCAAACCCTGGGCATTCTATCTATGAGCTACACCTCTAGCCCTATTTATTTATGTTTTTATTTTGAAACAGGGTCTCACTATGTTGTGGAGGGCCTTGCTAAGTTGCTGACTACAAACCTGTGATCCTGTCTCAGCCATCTAAGTACTGGGGTTATAAGCGTATATCACCAAGTTTGGCTCCTCTTCTGTTTTTAATTGGCAAAAGGGGCATTTTACCTCTGAAGTATACCCCAGCCTTTTTTTTTTTTTTGTGGTACTGGGGGTGGAACCCGGGGGCTTTTCTACCTCCAAGCTACACTCCCAGACCTATTTTTATATTTCATATAGAAACAGGGTCTCAATAAGTTGCTGAGAGCCTCACTAAGTAGTTGAGAGCCTCACTAAGTAGCTGAGGCTGGCTTTGAACCTGTGCGATCCTCCTGTCTCAGCCTCCCAAGCATTGGGATTACAAGCGTACTCTACCACACCTGACAGCCCTAATTTATTTATTTTTTGTGGTAATAAAGAGTGAACCCACCATGGATGTTCTACCTCAGAGCTATACCAGAGCTTGCTTGCTTATTTATTTATTTATTTATTTATTTATTTATTTATTTATTTATTTGTTGCAGTACTGGGGATGGAACTCAGGGTCATTCTATCTCTGAGCTACACCCCCAGCCCTATTTTTTATTCTTTATTTTGAAACAGGGTCTCACTAAGTATTTGAGGCTGGCCGCAAACCTGCGATCCTCCTGTCTCAGCCTCCTTAATGCTGGGATTACAAGTGTGCACCACCACGCCCGACTGTCCTTTTTATTTGAAACAGGGTCTTACTAGGTTGCTGAGGCTGGCCTCAAACCTGTGATCCCAGTCTTCCAAGTGCTGGTATTACATGCATGTGCCACCAGACCTGGCTCTTTTTCTGTTTTTATTTTTTAAATTAATTAATTAATTTTTTTTGCGGGTCTGGGGATGGAATCCAGAGGCATTTGACCTCTGAGCTACACCCCCTGCCCAATTTTTTATTCTTTATTTTGAAACAGGGTCTCACTGAGTTGCGAAGGGCCTGACTAAGTAGCTGAGGCTGTCTGCGAACCGCGATCCTCCCGTCTCAGCCTCCCAAATGCTGGGATTACAAGCGTGCGCCACCACGCCTGGCTTTCTGTTTTTATTAATGAATGAGAAAACCCGAGTGTAACTTCTGCCACCTCCCTGGAGACTCAGAGTGGGTGGAGCCAGGACTCTAGCAGGTTGCCTTTGCCCCAGTCCCACGCTGCCTTTCTCATGGCAGCGTGCAGGGACGGTGCCTGGCTTTCAGCCTGAGCCAGGCCTGACTGCACCACGCAATCGCGGTGTGGTGTCTAAGCTCTACAACGACCTCACAAGCACAGAGCCTGCACAGAGGATGCGCGTCACGAACAAGAGCTCCTCCTGTGGTTGGGCGCTGGGATGGAACACCCAATGCCCAGCCAATCCTGTTCTGTCGACTCCCACCACCAATCCTGGGAAGCCAAATCTTTCCCCCAGACTCTCCTCTTTCAGCTGGGCGACCTGTGACATTTATCTATCTGGCCCAGAGATGTAAGCAAAAACCTGCTGAAAGGGTTATGGCAAAGTTCCTGTCTCTCTGATGAGGAAAACAGCACGGCTGCCTCCTTTGTCCTCCTTCTTGCCACTAATGTTGGTGAGTTGCCTGGAGCAGTAGCAGCTATCTTGTAACCGCTAGGAAGAGGTGGAGAATCACGGACACACGTGCTTTCACACCACCAGAGGGCCTACCTCTGGACCGCTGTGTATGTGATAACGAGCCCTTCTGCACATTGTCCCTTGCAGCGATGCATTCCTGACCACGAGAGTCTTCTCACCTGGGCATGCTTGAAGATATGCATGACGAAGATGGTCAGGCCCAGGCCGAAGACGTAGGCTGCAAAGCTGGTGTAGAAGTAGGTGTGGGTGTTCTTCTTCAAGCTTCAGGGAGGACATGGAAGAAAGAGGATGGTGAGATGTAGAGACTGGGGCAGGGACACCCCTCCTGAGGGGGGAGCTGGGAAGACTGCAGGCTGAGGCCGACCGAAGGCTCTCGGCTGGAGTCGCAATGGCTCCAGCACTGGACAAGTCCCTTCCTTCTCTCAGCCTCAGTCTGCTCATCTGCAGACGGTAGTAGCACGAGTGCATTTCACTGGCGGCTGTGAATATCAACTGTTAGAACCCAGGATGCGATGAAGCCTGTGGGACTTTAGCCAGCCTAAGTCATGAGAGCCAGGCTCGGTGGTGCAAGCCTATCTCCTAACTACTCCGGAGGGCGAGAGAGGAGGGTTGCCAAGTTTGACACCAGCCTGAGCAACTCAGCCAGACCCTGTCTCAAAGTAAAAAGGGCATGGGAGGCTGAGATAGGAGGGCTGCAGGGTTGAGGTTAGCCTCAGCAATGTAGCAGAACCCTGTTTCAAAAACAAAAACAAAAACTGGGGATACAGCTCAGTGGTAGACTGGGGCTGGGAATGTAGCTCAGTGGCAAAGTGCTCCTGCATTCAATTCCAAGTGCCCTCTTACCCCACTCAGGTTATCTACAGAGCCCGTGGGAAGAAAAAGATTCAGTTCCCAGCGGGTGATCTAGTAAGTCTGGGCAAAGCGCAGGAATCTGCATTTTTTTTTTTTTTTTTTTTTTTTTTTTGTGGTACTGGGGTTCCTGGAAGCCCTTCTACTTCTGGGCTACACTCCCAGACCTATTTTTACATTTTTATTTGGAAACAGGGTCTCCTAAGCCAGCGTGCGCGGCTGGCTTCGAACCTGTGCGATCCTCCTGTCTCTGCCTCCCAAGCGCGGGGATGACAAGCGTGGCCGCCACGCCCGGCTAGGAATCTGCGTTTTGAAAACACTGAACTGAATCTGATACACATGTATTTGCTGGGGATGAAACCCAGGGTCTTCCGCATGCGAGCAAGTGCTGTACCACTTAGCTACGTCTCCAGCCCTGGATCATGCTTTGAGAAACAGGAAGCCAGAAACTACCAAAGCAAGTTGTTACTTTTAAAAGCAGCTCAGAACTTTTTTGTGGCTACTACAGATGCTGGTGGCGGCACACCAGCGGCTTCCTGGAGGTGATTCATCCAAAATCACTGTTAGAATGTCTGACTCACCCGAAAGCTGGCACTGCCACTGTCTCACTTCCCTTTACGATGCCATCTACATAACCGCTGTGTGTCCCCGGCGCCTGGCACAGTGCCACCAAGGGCTACAGACCCAGGCGGCACCTGTGGGGTGAAGGACACTTCCGACCCTCCTCTCTCCCTGGCTGCAGCTTCTGAGCCTTCAGCCACGTGTATATTGAAAGCATGTTGTCCTAACCCGCTTGGTGGCCCACACCTGCAATCCCAGTACTTGGGAGGCTGAGACAGGAGGATTGCAGGTTTAAGGACAGCCTCAGCAGGTAGTGAAACTCTCATCAACCTAGCGAGACCCTCTTTCAAAATAAAAATAAAAATAGGGCTGGGAGTATAGCTCAGAGGTAGAATGCCCCTGGGCTCAATCCCCATTAACATACAAAAATACAAACAAAACAAAATGCTCCTAAAACAAGCAAACAAATAAAAAACAGAATAAAGAAAGCACCTGTGGTGAGGGCCTGGTACCAGCGGCTCCCTCCGGGAACGCTGCAGTGCCTGTGGGACTGCGCAAGGACTTGCTTATCCTGCGAGGCCGGGCTACGAGGGAATTCTGCCTCCGGTAGTGTTGACCCTGAGACTGTGCCTGCAGCCAACGAGCCCGGGACTTCCGTGGCCTTCTCTCTGTATTACCTCAGAATGGCAAGAGTGGAGCTGGCTGGCTCCGACTCCCTCTGCTTACCAGCTGGCCAGGGCCCTGCTGAGGCTGCTGCTTGCATCTCCATAAGGCCCAAACTAGTACTGCATAAGAAACCAGCACCCACAATCTGAAAGGGGGGAAGCTGCCTCATGTGAAAACTGGATCTCCTGCAGTGCTAGAGATCGAACCTGGGGCCTCACACATGCTAGGCAAGCACTGTTACCACTGAGCTACACCCCACCCCCAAAGCAGATTTCAGTCGTGCCAGCATGAGATTCTCATAACCACGGCTGCATTACTGTTGTTTTGCAATCGTTGGGCATGAACAGATTAAGAAAAATTCACAAACCACCTCAAAATGGGAGTGTCTGAGCACCAATCCCTGGCTGGGAGGCCCAGCACAAAATGACGGAGCGTCACTTGTGCCCTCTGCTGGCGCTTGTACACCCATACCGCTTTTTTTTTTTTTTTTTTTTTTTTGCCATGGAACCCAGGGGCATTCTATCTCTGAGCTGCATCCCCAGCCTTATTTTTTATTCCTTATTTTGAAAGAGGATCTCACTGAGTTGCAGAGGGCCTCACTAAGTAGCTGAAGCTGTCCGCGAACCGCGATCCTCCTGTCTCAGCCTCCCGAATGCTGGGATTATGCTGGGATTAGAAGCGTGCGCCACCACACCCGGCCTCCTTTTGTTTTAAGTGGATACCCTGTGCGCATCTTCTACAACATACCAAAAAAAGTCTCAGTACGGAGAAGGCAGGGGCAGCTGGAGCAGCTGGGCTGCGCTCACCTGACCGCGTAGGTAAGTGAGGAGGCAGCAGAGGACGAGCCTGTGCTCTCCACACTCGTGGCAATCCTCAGGCACTCTCTCTCACCACTAACTTAAGGGTGAAAAGCCAGATGCTCAAAAGGCCCGAGCAGCTTGCCAAGGGCACAGTGTGGACGCACCAGGCGCACCACTAGGACCTTGGCATTACACTGCCTGGCTCTGTCGGCTGTGGTGGCGCACACCTGCAATCCCAGTACTTGGGAGGCTGAGACAGGAGCATTGCAGGTTCAAGGACAGCCTCAGCAGGTAGTGAGACATCAACCAAGCAAGACCCTGCTTCAAAGTACAATCTAGCAGGTTCGCAGCCAGCATCAGCAACTGGTGAAGCTCTTCGTAACTTAGTGAGACCCTGCTTCAAAATAAAGAATAAAAAATTTGAAGTTGGGCATGGTGGCGCACGCTTGTAATCCCAGCATTCGGGAGGCTGGGACTGGAGGATCGTGGTTTGTCAGCTATTTAGTGAGGCCCTCTGCAACTTAGTGAGACCCTGTTTCAAAATAAAGATTAAAAATTAGGGCAGGGGGTGTAGCTCGGAGGTCAAATGTCCCTGGGTTCCATCCTCAGACCCTCAAAAAAAAAAAAAAAATTTGGTTGAGAGTGGAGCTCAGAGGTAGACTGCCCCTGAGTTCTATCCCCAGTACCCTTCCCCCCAAGAAAAAAATTTAAAAAGGGCTAGGGGGTGTAGCTTGGAGGCAGAATTGTCCTACGTTCCATTTTCAGTTAAAAAAAAAAAAATCCTGGCCTGTGATTTCTAACTTAAATACAAATCACAGGGCATGGTGGCACACACTTGTAATCCCAGGACTTGGGAGGCTGAGACAGGAGGATCGCAGGTTTGAGGCCAGCCTCAGCAAATAGTGAGACTCTCAACCTAGTAAGACCCTGTTTCAAAATAAAAATAGAATTGGGGGTGTAGCCCAGAGGTAGAATGGCTCTGGGTTCAATCCCCAGTGCCACAACCCCCCCCCCACCCCCCAAACACCTGTCGAAACCAACTCTTGGATACAGGCTCTTGACACACTTAAAACTTCAAAGTGCAGATGAAGCAGAATTGCTCTGGTCGCTGTGGAGTGGAGAGTCTGGTCCCCTGAGCCAGCTCCTCTGGGCTCCTGAAAGCCACTGGAGCAGCCCAGGCCAGGCTGGCCGTCACCGCTTACCTGATGTCAAAACGCAGCAGCAAGGCAATGAAGATCCCTGTGGGGAGGAGGCCAGGGTTAGAGGGCGGCAGGGAGGGGCCTCGCACTGAAGAGGAGCCTGGGCCCCCTCCCAGGCTCCCAGCAGGGCGCAGGCCAAGCTGCCAGGTGCCTGCAGCAGTCCTGCAGGAGAGTTCTGTGCTCTTTGCTTTGGCCTGGGACTGCATTTGACCAGGCATCTCGTAGCACCCTTCTGTGTCACACTGGGTCTCTTCCCCCATGTTTGCTTGAGCGCAGTACCAAAAACACAGGGGTGTGCTCAGAGCTCAGCCGACGGGGTGGAGGAGACACGCTGCGAGGTACTTCAAACAGTAACAGAAGCCACTGAACACTGTGCCTGTGGAGGGGTGCCCTAGAGAGGCATTGTGGGATAAGACCCAGGCTGTCGGTACAAGAGAAGGATGAAGGAGGCTTCCCCAGAGTGATGCTGGCAAGGGAGAGTAAATGGCAAGGGCGCTCGGGTGTGTTTGCCAATGGCGGGCCAGCAGGGCTGCAGCCCAGGACAGGGGATGCAGGGGAGGGCCCAGCACACAGGGAAAGAGTTGGGTCTATGTTCTGAGCAGGGACACACTGGAAGAGGTCTAGGTAAAAAACACCTAAACAGGTTTTGAGAAAAACCCTGTGGCAGCTGCCTGGCTGGAGGGGAGCAGGGCAACTGCAGACCACGAGGAGGCCTCAGGAGGGCCGGCCGCCCGCCCGCCGCGCTCCAATTCACATCCCAGAGCCGAGCCCAGTGCCCCAGAAGCCCGCTCCCGAGAAGCACCCGGGTTGCGCTCACACCATGTCCCCTGTGGGTCTGTCTCCCTCATTGGTCTCTGGAATCACACACGGAGGCCAAGTCTCATTCAGCTGAGGGCGGTCTCTCAACATGATGAGAAGCACTGGCTTGCAACGTAATTTATACATGTTTATATTTCGGTGCAGGCCAAGTACTTAACCCCAGTCTGATGTGATTAATTTAATTTTTGTACAAGGAATTGAACCCAGGCGCATTCTTTTTTTTTTTTTTTTTTCAGTACTGGGGATTGAACACAGAAGCATTCTATCTCTGAGCTATACCCTCAGCCTTATTTTTAATTTTATTTTGAAACAGGGTCTTGCTAGGTTGATGAGTTTTACTACTTGCTGAGGTTGGCCCTGAGTCTGTGATCCTCCTGTCTCAGCCTCCCATGTATAATCGTAGTATAATGTGCCACCATGCCTAGCTGGTATTCTATATTTGAGCTACTATTTTACTTTGGAACAAGGTCTTGCTAAATTACCATGTGCAGGTCTCAAACCTGTAATCCTGTCTCAGTCTTCCAAGTCTGGGATTACAGCATGTGCTACTGTGCCTGGCCCATGTGGGGGTGGGGTGGTGTGTGCATGTACATATGTGGTACTGCAGCCATAGATTAATTTTTTTTTGCGGTACTGAGGATGCAACCCAAGGATATTCTACCTCCCAGCTATACCCCCAGCCCTATTTTTTATTTATTTTACTTTTGCGGTACTGGGGATGGAACCAAGGGGCACTGTACCTCCGAGCTACACCCCCAGCCCTATTTTTTATTCTTTATTTTTTATTTTTTTGGTGGTACTGGGGGTGGAACCCAGAGGCTTTCTACCTCTGGGCTATACTCCCAGACCTATTTTATATTTTATTTGGAAACAGGGTCTCACTAAGTTGCTGAGAGCCTCACTAAGTAGCTGAGGTTGGCTTTGAACCTGTGCGTTCCTCCCGTCTCAGCCTCCCAAGCGTGGGGATTACAAGTGTGCGCCACCACACCCGGCTCTTTATTCTTTATTTTGAAACAGGGTCTCGATGAGTTGCAAAAGGCCTCGTTAAGTAGTAGCTGAGGCTGTCTGTGAACCGCGATCCTTCAGTCTCCGCCTCCCTAATGCTGGGATTACAAGTGTGTGCTATCACACCTAGCCTTATTCTTTATTTTGTTAATTTTTATTTTGTGTGTATGGGGATGGAACCCAGAGGCATTTGAGCTCCAAGCTATACCCTCTGCCCTATATTTTATTCTTTATTTTGAAACAGGGTCTCAATAAGTTGTGGAGGGCCTCACTAAGTAGCTGAGGCTGTCCGTGAATCGTGATCCTCCAGTTTCAGCTTCCTGAATGTTGAGATTACAAACATGTGCTACCACGCCTGGCTCTTATTCTTTATTTTGAAACAGGGTCTGACTGAGTTGCAGAGGGCCTTACTGAGTAGCTGAGACTGTCTGAGAACCATGATCCTCCGGTCTCAGCCTCCCAAATGCTGGGATTACAAGCGTGTGCCACCATGCTCAGCTCATAAGATTAATTTTAAGAGAAAAATGAGGGAAGCCTATGTGCATAGGGAGTTGGTGGAGAGAGATCTACCTTTCTGGAAACAAAGTGGGAAACCTGACGCCGCCTGGTGGCTAAATTTCACTTTTTGGTACTGGAGATTGAACCCAGAGACATTCTATCTGGAAGATATAACCCCAGACTTCCTTTTTATTTTCCTTTTGTTGTCTTCTTCTTTTTCCATATTTTTCTTTTGAAACAGGGTCTCACTAAATTTCTGAGGCTACTCTGAAACCTGCAACCCTCCTGTCTCAGCTTCCCAAGTACTGGGATTATTAGTGTGTACCACCACACCCAGCAGAATTCGCAACTGTTTTCCAATTAATTACTTAGCCAGAGTTCTGCCAGGAGCTTTCCTTCCTAACAGCTCATCCGGTTCTCAGTATAATGCTCCACACACTCTGTGAAGGTGCAATACATTTACATTTACTGTGAATACTGAAAGATTTGAAGGGATGGACACGCAGAGATGCCATGCATGCCTGAGCCCAGAACTACGACAAACCAGGGTACTGGTAAGTCTGTGTGGGCACTTGTGGCAGACCACTCCCTGGGGTGAGCCAAATGCTCTGCCAGACTCCATTTCTTCTGTCTGATGGAGCTACCTTCTCCTGGGGAAGCAAGTCCCTGACCTCAGAGCACTGTGAACTACAGGAACACGAGGTTTCCCAGGTCCCCATGGCCTTAGCCAAGTGTAACCAAGTCTTTGAACCTGAGCTTCCTCACCTGGGAAATGGAAGTACGTCGTGGTGCTGCTAGGAGTGGCAAAGACAACGTACAGGAAGCACCTGGCAGTCCTTAGACGCGGCAGGGGCGTGACAGCCAGCAGCTGGCATGGTTGCTCTCTTAGGATTTTCATCACGGTCACAAGAGCAGTTCTGATGGGACAATCTTTTTTAGGTGCTGAAGACTAAATACAGGGATACTCAACCTCTGATCTAAGCCCATACCCTTTTTATTATTATTTTCTATCTTGAAACATGGTCTCGCTTGTTGCTCAGGCTAGGCTCAAACCTGTGATCCTCCTGTCTCAGCCTCCTAAGTACTGATATGACAAGGTGCGTACTACCATGGTTGGCTGTGTAACCCTTTTTATTTTTCTTTGGTGCAGGGGACTGAAGCCAGGGCCTCACACATGCTCAGCACACGCGACCACTGGGCTCCACCTCACCCACCTAGAGGATACCCTCTCCTGCAGTCAGACTTGGTTTGGGTTCTGGCCCTGCTGGTACGAGTGTGTGAACTCTCTGTCCCTTCACTTCTGAGGATCAGGTTTTTCATTGGTGAAACGGGGAAAAGTGTGCACTTCACCTACACATACGTTACAAGATGGAAACACCCTGAGCAGAAGTGCTTATAACATCCTAGGTTCTTAAAATTGCTATTATTTCCTATACTGGGAAGTTGGCTTTTTTTTTGTAGTACTGGGGATGAAGCCCAGGGGCATTCTACCTCCAAGCTACACACCCAGGCCTATTTTTTATTCTTTATTTTGAAACAAGTTCTCACTAAGTTGCAGAGGGCCTCACTAAGTAGCTGAAGCTGGCCATGAACCTGAGATACTCCTGTCTCAGTCTCCCAAATGCTGGGACTACAAGCGTGCGCCAACATGCCTGGCTCGAAATCAGCTTTTCATTTTTTCCATTCTTTCTTCTTTGCAGACTTCTGATCCTGACTCTGAGTCTAGGGAAACAAGTCTGACTTCTGGGTGTTCACTGTGCTGTCTCTGGGTCCCAGTCTACAGACACACGGCATCAAGCCTCAGCCACTTCCACTGACCTGAGTCTCCTGAGTGGGGGTACGGGCTGCTGGGGCATGGGAGAGGCGCAGCCACGTGCAGACCCATGGGCCCAGTGACCAGCTCCCACATGTGGAGACAGGGCCAGGCCAACTTGTGTAGACAAGCAGGCATCCTCTGCCAAGAGTGCACACACAGGGACCCACATCTCCACACGATGGTGTTCTCCCTGGATCCCTCTCAGCACAGGGGACCAAGACACTTCTAGGACATCTGTAATCTGTGGAAACACTGCCAGAGGCGTGTGTGCAAAGCACCAAAGGAGTCAGGGTCCTTTAAGGCTGTCATGGCTTTTCCCATATACAGTAGTTTTTCCCAAAGCCAGCGTGTGTGTGTGTGTGTGTGTGTGTGTGTGTGTGTGTGTGTTGGTGGTACAGGGCATTCTACCTTTGAGCTACACCCCCAGCCCTATTTTTTATTCTTTATTTTAGAACAGGGTCTTGCTGAGAGCCTCACTAATTAGCTGAGGCTGGCTGTGAAGCTGAAATCCTCCTGTCTCAGCCTCCCAAGTACTGGAATTACAAGTGTGCACCACCACGCCCAGCTTCAAAAGTCACTGCATATTTACTTTGGTCAATTTCTTCCTTCCTCCCTCCCCCTTTTCTTATCCATCCATCCATCCATCCATCCTGGGGATTGAATACAAGGGGTTATGCTAGGCAAGTACTCTTATTATCAGCCCTATTTTCATACTTTTTTTTTTCTGTCTACACACCCAGCCCATTTTTTATTTTCATTTTCAAAGGGGGTCTTTCTAGGTTGCTAAGAGTCTTGCTATGTTGCTGAGGCTGACCTTGAACCTGCGATGTCCTGTTTCCATCCCAAGTACTGGGATTATCGGCGTGTGCCACCATGCCTGGTTTCATAGTTCTTGAGTAATGTCAGTTCCCTGGACTGAAGCTCCAGGAAGGCAGCCTTTTTTTTTTTTTTTTTGTGGTGCTAGGGATTGAACCCAGGAGCACTCTGCCTCTGAAATACACCCTACACCCTTAGTCCTATTTATTACTATTATTATTATTATTGGTACTGGGGATGGAACCCAGGGGCCTTCTACCACTGGGCTACACTCCCAGACCTATTTTATATTTTATTTGGAAACAGGGTCTCTTAAGCCAGCAAGTCTAGCTTCGAACCTGTGCGATCCTCCTGTCTCCGCCTCACAAGCACGGGGATTACAAGTGTGCGCCACCACGCCCGGCTCTATTTTTATTTTGAAACAGGGTTTCACTAGATTGATAAGAGTCTCACTACTTGCTGAGGCTGTCCTCAAACCTACAATCCTCTTGTCTCAGTCTCCCAAGTACCAGGATTACAGGTGTGTGCCATGAAGCCAGCCCCACAAGGACAGCCTGCTTACTGTTTTCCGTCTGGCGCACAGCTCAGGGAGTGGCACATAATTGATGCTCCATGTATGTGAGTTGAGATGGAATACTACCCCAAACTCTGGACTTTGTCTTTTTCCCTTTCCCAAAGAGTAAGGCTGTCTGTTTCACAAGACTTCCCCCAGTCTCAGAAAATACCTCTTACACTTACATCACAGCCCCCCATCCCAGCAGTCACCTGGAATGACAATATCTCCGAGTCCCAGCATGGCGAAGTTGTCTGCTTCTAGGCCCTTCTCCAGCAGATCCTGGGGAAACACCACTGTAGGGAGAGGCAGAGAGGAGAGGAGTCAGCCCGAGTCCAGATCTCTGAAACTTCCAGCCCCCACCTTGCTGTATGAAATGCACACATTTGTTTCTTGGGACAATGGAGCTGATAATCGCAGGCCAATGGGTAAAGTCTCCATCTGGAATCCTGGTTGCTTAGAGTGGGGAGGAATCTGGGGTCATCTATGCTGAAAGTTTAATGTCATTATTAAGCTAGAACTCACACACCATCTAATTTCAATGCCTTTTTATAGCTAGAGAATCCTTTGGTTCAATGGGATGGACCCTAAAGCCCAGTATGCACAAGAGACAAGACCCCACAGCGCTGACATTCAAAAGGTTTCCCATCTGATTACCCAGGAGTGTGGACAGATGGAGACTTTGTTGTAAGGCACGGTGAGGCTGGGCTCTAGGCTCCTTCCCTATGTGCTGAGGGAGAAGGCCACAGACAATAACAAATTCCTTGCTGAAAGCCTGTACTCAGAATCCTGCTGTACAGTTGGCTTGGATAAAAACAGACCAGGGAAAAATATGTCCCTCTGTGTCTGATGATGGCCAGGGACAGGTCTATCTGGGTTTTATCACAGGGCCTACTGAGCGGGGGTTGCTACACACGGGCTTTAGGGCAAGTCTGGCTCTGCTGCTTTACTCTGCACAGGCTACTCCACGGCCTCAGTTTTCTGAGCTGTATAACAGGTATCCTAACAGAAGTAACCCCACAGGGCTGCTGAGGGCTAATGGCCTGCACACACACTGTTAGCTGCCAAGCCATGCCTTCCATACTCTTCTCCTGTGGGATGCCTTCCCTGGTGACAGGCCCAAGTTCACTAGAGAGCTCTGCTGATTAGGACAGTCGGATTCCCTGCATTCCTGCCTCCCCTGCGGTAGGGGTGGCTACCACACCCCATTCTGGACACTGGAATGGACAGAGGTGACCCAGGGGCTCTGGAGAAGATTGAGCTTCCCCAATACACACACAGATGTATGCTAGTCTGCTTCTTCCTGCCTTGAGTGCATGGCGCATAATAACTGACAGCTCTCCTCACTCGCCCCCAATCCTGGTGGTGGAGGCCACCGCCTCCATTTCATAAACCTGGAGCCCGGGACTAGGAAAGGTAGGTCTTCTCGAGGCCAGAGTCAGCAGCGGCAGAGCTGGGATGCAAGCCCAGGCACCCTGACTGCAGCTGCTTGGTTTTGGAACTGGGGATTGAACCCAAAGGCATTCTACTTCTGAGCTACAACCATCAGCCCTTCTTAAAAACTGTTTTGAAACAGGGTCTTGCTAAGTTGCTGCCACATCTGGCGGCTGATGTTTTGTAGGCAGCGTCTTGCCATGTTGTCCAAGGCTGGCCTTGAGCTCCTGGCTCAGATGATTCGCCTGCCTCAGCCTGAGTAGATGGGACTCTAGGTACATAGTCACACCCAGCTAGTACACATGCTCTTAATTATTCTGTTTCTGAGTGCCAGTCCTAGCAGAAGGCAATAGGTGTTCATATCAGTTTAGAAAACCAGATTCTCACCGGGCGTGGTGGTGCACGCTTGTAATCCCAGCATTCGGGAGGCTGAGACCGGAGGATCGTGGTTTGTGGACAGCCTCAGCTACTTAGTGAGGCCCTCTGCAACTCAGTGAGACCCTGTTTCAAAATAAAGAATTAAAAAAAAAAAAAGAAAGAAAACCATATTCCCCTGGGCACAGTGGTGCATGTTTGTAATACCAGTTACTCTGGAGGCCAAGGCAGGAAGATTGCAAGTTTAAGGCCAGCCAGCAGGGCAACTTAGCCTGATCCTATTAAAAAAAAAAAAAAAAGCCAGGTGTGGTGGCACATCCTGTAACACCAGTTCTTGGGAGGCTGAGACAGGAGGATTACAGGTATGACGACTGTCTCTGCAAGTAGTGAGATTCTCATCAATAGAGTGAGACCCAGTTTAAAAAAAAAACCAAACATTTATATATACACACATGGCTGGGGATGTAGTTTGCAGGTAAAATGCCCCCAGGTTTGGCCCCAGGTTCAACCTCCAGTATTACAAAAGAGAAAAAAAAAAATCAAAACACCAGAAATTAAATATAACAGTGTCACTTCTCTGTTCAGAGCCTTCTGACAGCTCACCCACTGCCTACTGGCTCCTGGGCTTCCCCATCTCTTTTCAGCCTCTTCCCTGCTGGAACCCTGCACTCAGCCACACTCCTTCCCTGGCCATCTGCTCCCAGGCCCTTTCATGCATTTCCTGCCTCTGGCCCTTTACTGACACAGCGGCTCTGCCCATGCGCTCGCTGAAAGGCGCGTTCCTCCATCATGACCCAGCAAAGCTTCTCCTGACACCCTGGCTGGGTTTCTTCAGGTCCCAGCTAGGAGAAATTTGTTGGGGTCACTGAGGTGGCAGCACAGGATTTAGGAGCAGTTTGTAGCCACGAACCCCTCCCCAATTCATGGAGAACACCAGTGTGCAGTGGAGACTGAGACCAAGAGGATGGCTGTTCCTGGTTTCTGTCAGTGGACTTCACCCACAGCGTACTGCCAAAGGCACTCCCTGCTGACCGACTGCCTTCAATGCCGGGCTCCTCTTCCCTGCTATCATACCTGACTGCTGTCCCCCTCAGCCTCCTGATCGCAGGAGGTGACCTGTCATTAGTCTAGGGCTGAGACTCTAAGCTAATCATGCGGTCCCATCCCCTTGCTGATGCTTTCGATTTGGGTCTGTCCACGTCCCAATTCTGGTCGTCAATGCTAGAAAGTGTGGTTCCACCTAGGGACCATGAAAGAAGGAGCTAAAGAGAGGGACATGGTGAAAATGGTGGGGTGGGAGGACCTAGGTGATCTTAGCTCTTGCTAACTCCACTGATGGTCACTAACCCCTTCCTGAGCTCTTCTATCCCTGGGCTCGCAGTACTTTGAGATAATAAAATTTCTCCTTGTTTAACGATACTCATAGTTGGATTTTCTTTTTCTTTTTTTTAAAAAAATGTGGTGCTAGCCGGGCAAGGTGGCGCATGCTTGTAATCCCCCGTGCTTGGGAGGCTGAGACAGGAGGATCGCACAGGTTCGAAGCCAGCCTTAGCTACTTAGTGAGGCTCTCAGTAACTTAGTGAGACCCTGTTTCCAAATAAAAATATAAAATAGGTCTGGGAGTATAGCCCAGAGGTAGAAAGCCTCTGGGTTCCACCCCCAGTACCACTAAAAAAAAAAAAAAAAAAAAAAAAAAAAAAAAAAAAGTGGTGGCTGAAGCCAGGCATGTAACAGTACTTGGGAGGCTGAGACAGGAGGATTGCAGGTTTCAGGCCTGCCTTAGCAATTTAGTGAGACTCTCAGCAACTTAGCAAGACCCTGTTTCAAAGTTAAAACAAAATACAGCTGGAGGTGTAGCTTAGAAGTAAAAAGCCCTTGGGTTCAATCTCCAGTGCCCCTTACCCTCACAAAAATGGTGTTGGGGATTAAACTCAGGGCCTCATGCATTCGTGGCAGTCTACCAATGAGCTGTACCCCAGCACCTATAGTTGGATTTTTTTTTTTGTGGGTCTGGGGATGGAACTCAGGGGCGCCCTGCCTCTGAGCTACACCCCCTGCCCTATTTTTTTATTTTAAAACAGGGTTTCACTAAGGTGCGGAGGGTCTCACTAAGTAGCTGAACCGTGATCCTCTGGTCTCAGCCTCCTGAATGCTGGGATTACAAGTGTGTGCCCCCATGCCTGGCTATAGGGGTGTGTGTGTGTGTGTGTGTGTGTGTGTGTTTTGAACCCAGGGGCATTCTATCTCCAAGCTACACTTCCAGCCTGATTTCTTATTCTTTATTTTCAAACAGGTCTCACTAAATTGCAAAGGGCCTCAAAAGTTGCTGACACTGGCCGCGAATCTGCAATCCTCCTGTCTTTGCCTCCCAAGTACTGGGATTACAAGCGTGCACCCAGCTTTAGTTGGACTTTTACTTAAAATTTTCTTTGGTACTGGGGGTTGAACCTAGGAACATTCTACCTCCTAGTTACATCCCTAGTCCTATTTATTTTTTTGTGGTACTGGAGACGGGACTCAGGGGCATTCTACCTCCAAGCTACACCCCTAGCCCTATTATTTATTCTTTATTTTGAAACAAGGTCTCACTAAGTTGTGGAGGCCTCACTCGGTAGCTGACACTGACTATGAACTTGTGATTCTCCTGTCTTGGCCTCCCAAGTACTGAGATTACAAGCATGCACCACCATGTGCAGCTAGCCCTTTTTCTTTTGAAATAGGGTCTCATTAAGTTGCTGAGGCTGGCCTCAAACCTGCGATTCTCCTGTTTTAGCCTCATCAGATATGGGTATACAGGTGTGCGCCAGCACACCTGGCTATAGCTGGATTCTCATTTTGTGGTACTGGGGGTTGAACTGTCTTTGTTTCGTTCTCCAGTATGGCCATTGTTAAGTATTTAAAAATTCAAGTATAAACACAGACAGTGTGAGAGGTATGGGGCAGAGCACCTGGGACTCAGGTGCTGGGGAGTCCCAGGAGAGCACGCCAGTTCTCAGCTTGGGGAGCATGCCCACAGCAGGCTGTTTGGTGCCTCCCCTCGGTACTTGTCCCCATTCCTGGTCATTTCACCAGGCTGTGCCTGACCAAGGAGCCCAAGGCCTGGGCTCAGGCAGAGGACGGCTGCTTGTGAAAAAAGCCAGAAGAATCCATGAAGAAAAGGAAGCCAGGCTGGGGAGACACAAGAGCTTAAAGGGGTAGGATCTGTGCGAGGAGGAGAGTAGGAGAGATGCTGGCCAAACAGGGAGCGGGGCCAGCTGCCGTGGGCGGGGCTCCCCGCTGTGGGGCTGCTCACTTACATTTTATTGGTGCCTCAAATGACTTGGCCACTGTCACCATGACATTTGTGCCAAACACCTGGAAGGAGAAGAGAGGAGTCTGGAGGGAAGTGAGGTTCCAGGGAGATAACAGTTACCCCTGGGCTCCTCCATGTGCCCATGACACATGCGGGCAGTGGGCAGGAGCCGGGGCAGATCTGCATTGGGGTGAGGCGGCCACTGATCCTGGTTCTGGGCAACAAAGCAAGGACTTCAAAGCAAGGAACTTCTCTCTTGAAGCTGGGCAGCCTGTTCAGAGTTTTGTCCCTCCCAAGACAGAAAATTCTTAGCATCACCTTCACAAGGGGAGAAGCTGCCTGGGGCCAGGAAGGGGTGCCTGGACCAGGCAGATCTCCGTGCCTTGCTGAATGAGGGCATTCAGCCCAGGGCAGTGTGCAGCCAGATCACAGCCAGCCTTTGTCCTCCCCAAATCCCAGCCGGTGCCCTCGCTGGGCCCACTGGCGTTCCACCACCCTTGTCTGAATGTCCTTGAATCTCAACTCACTTGCTACATGCGACATGGGCTTAAGTAACACTCTGGCTAGGGCCACTGTAAGGAAGATGTAAGGGTGGGTGGATGGCACTCGGTGCCAAATGGGCTCTAGTAAGAGGCAGCATCTATTCTGGGGTACTAACTCCCATCAAATGACTGCTAATTGGACCAGAGAGGCAGGGGAACAGGAAGCTGGGGGACCCAAAGCGGGACATCCTTGGTGTCCCTGCCTGACTCACCCAGAAGACGTCATAGATGAAGAGTCCACCCAGCAGAATGCAGCCAGTGCTGACGTTGTTCAGGTGCAAGAGCTCCACTCCGTTAAGGGAGAAGGCCAGGCCAAAAAGATTGTTGGCAATCCAGTGCTGGGGAGAGGCTGGCGTTAGCCCAGTTCCCTGTGCCCACCATCCCTGCCACCCCAGCCCCTTCAGCTCAGGCTCAGGCTACTTACCTTCCTCAGCAGGTACCAGACACCAACGATGCTGCTTAGGGCCAGGCACACCAGGTCCTTAGTGTCAAACTCATAATTGATGATTTCTGGGCAGAGAGGCCGAGTAAGTCCACTCCCCGGGGCAGGACTGCCCCTCCCACCTGTCAGCCCCTGAACGGAGGAGGGCATGACAGTGGGTGCTGTCAGAGGCCCATAGGCTCAGGGACTCAGTCTCAGTTGTCCCAGGCTGGTGGGTTTATTAAGATGGAGAGAGCTCATGGGAGCCACTAACAACCCCTCTAATTTTCTAGAGAAGGCAATGGAGGCCCAGAGAAAATACAGGCCTGATACAGGCTCAGAGGGAGGTGGTCCTTGATGTCAGAAGCATGGGCTCTGCCACTCGTGGTTGGGTGACCTTGAGGAAAACAATTCCCTTTCTGAGCTTGTTTATTCATCTGTAAAAAATGGCAAAAGCACCTCCCTCACAGGGCTGCCTTGGGGAGTGAGATGATCCTTAGAACTGTCCTCAGCAGTGCCTGGGACATAGCAGGCACTCTTTTCAGCTTAGCTGTCACTAAACTCAGGTCTTTAGCAAGACCACAGTTCATTCTGGGATTTTCCTACTTTGCCACCAAAGGAATCAAGAAGGTTGCTGACTGCCCTAGTTCACTAGCAGAGAGAGAAGGTAAAGATAGGGGCCGGCACAAAAGATAGTTCTTTTTTTTTTTTTTTTTTGGTGGTACTGGGGTTCCTGGAAAACCTCCTACCTTGGGGCTACACTCCCAGACCTATTTTATATTTTTATTTGGAAACAGGGTCTCTTAAGCCAGTGTGGCTGGCTTCTAACCTGTGCGATCCTCCTGTCTCTGCCTCCCAAGCGTGGGGATTACAAGCGTGCACCACCACACCTGGCTAAGGTAGGAGTTAAGGCTGTTTTTTGGAAGCCCTCTGGTAGACAACCTGATATCAGATGCCTTCTAGATCACTTTCAAGCTTCCTAATAAAGAAGTCCAGGGAGGAAGCAGAGGTCACAGAGTACAACTATTCCTTTCAGATTTGAGTGCAGCAAAATGCTGCTTGCCTGCCAATTCTCTTCTCTGTGGTAACAGCACCCTATTTTAATTTTTTTTTATTCCCAAGGACATTCTACCTCCAAGATATACCCCAGCCCCATTATTTATTTATTTATTTATTTATTTATTTATTTATTTATTTATTTATTTAGCATGTCTGGGGATGGAGCTCTGCCCTATTTTTTTATTCTTTAGTTTGAAACAGGATCTTGTTGAGTTGCAAAGGGCCTCACTAAGTAGCTGAGGCTATCTGCAAACCTCCGGTTTCAGCCTCTCCAATGCTGGGATTACAAGTATGTGTCACCACGCCCGGCATATTTTATTTTAATCAATCAATTAATTTTTTTTTGGTACTGGGGATGGAATCCAAGGGCATTCTATCTCTGAGCTGCATCCCCAGCCCCAAATTTTTTTTCCTTTATTTGAAAACAGGGTCTTGCTAAGTTGCAAAGGACCTAAGTAGATGAGGCTGGCCTTGAACCTGCAATCCTCTAGTTTCAGCCTCCTAAGTACTGGGATTGCAAGTGTGCGCCACCACCTTTTTTTTTTTTTTTTTAAAGGCACCCAACTGAATTTATTCCGTATAATCAGAGGCATTGTCATCACAAAGACACATATACACAAACACAGATGCAACACAATATCCTTATTTATCACAAGTGCATTCCTTCTAAAGTTCATTTATAAGTTTTCATGTGCCACAGTCCATCATTTAAGTAGTGGATGTTTTCAATGCCAATTCCTTTGTTGACTTTCTCAATATCATCTGCAGACATCTTCATGACTCCAACACACAGAGCGTGCTGTTTCCCTTCTGCCATAACTGCGACAATCATGTCCACTGCAGCGGGGTAAAGCTTCGCTCCAGAGGAAGTTAAACCTGGGCACATGATATTTGCACCACTGAGTACAAATTTGATGGCTCCTTTGTCAACCTGCTGCTGCGGTAGGATAAACGGGTATTTGTGAAGTAACCTTAAGGTTGGATAAAAAGGCCCTTTTCTTTGTCTAAAAAACAGCAGTTCTCCATTTACTGTAAGGATTTCCATATGTTCGTGGCATCGGACCATTTTGACAGGATCCTTCTTTGGCATGATTTGGTTAAGCCACGGCTCGATGCCTGCAAACTGCTCTGTCAGTTGGCTCTTAATACCCTTAATAACGGAAGACTTCAGCTGGATGCAGTTGGACACATTTTCCTTTTCGTCAAATTTCTTGAACATGATCCAAGATGAAGTGGGTATCGAGACGGAAAGAAGTTCGAATCAGTGAGTCGAACAAGCTCCACACTCCAGGAAGGCCGGCGCCAAATGGACGGTGGGGCGGTTGTCGCTAACCGGAAGGCGCATCTGCCAGCCGCGCTTTACGGCTCGGCTTGAGAGAAACCGCGCCACTTCCGCTCCCTGCCCGCACGCATGCGCACTGCTGCCCTCTAGGTCAGCAAGGGAAGTGGAAGGGGCAGGGTTTGGACGGGAAGAAGTGAGGTTTTTTCCTTGTTGCGGGAAAAGATCGGAGGGGAGCGCCTGACGATTTCTGAGGCAAGGCTGCCTCTCTCATCACCACGTTCTCCATCTCCCTCTATAGCTATGTGGGCTCGCGATGAGGGTGCCTCATCATCTGTCCAGCTGGGCTGTGGGTGATGGTCGGTCGCCACTGTGGCTGTATCCACCACAGCAGAGCTCGAGATAGTTGGGGATTAGGTACAAGTTTAAGCGTTGGGGTAAAAACCCGTGTGTGTGTGTGTGTGTGTGTGTGTGTGCGCGCGTGCGCAAGTTTAGGCTTTGAGGAAAAATCCCAACCATCAGTGTGCATGTGTGTTGCATATTTATTGCAGAAAGGAATTGCAAAAGCCAGGCATGGTGGCTTACACTTGTAATCCCAGCATTGGAGGTGGGTGTTGCACAGAAATTGCAGAAAGGAATCGCAAGAGCCGGGAGTATTGGTGCACGCTTGTAATCCCAGCATTTGGGAGGCTGAGACAGGAGGATCACGGTTCGCATACAGCCTCAGCTACTTATTGAGGCCTTTCATAACTTAGTGAGACCCTGTTTCAAAATAAAGACTAAAAAAATAGGGCAGGGGTGTAGTTCAGAGGTCGAATGCCCCTGGGTTCCATTCCTAGACCCACAATAAACAAACAAACAAACAAACAAACAAATAATAGGGCCGGGGGGTGTAAAAAAATAGGGCAGGGGTGTAGTTCAGAGGTCGAATGCCCCTGGGTTCCATTCCTAGACCCACAATAAACAAACAAACAAACAAACAAACAAATAATAGGGCCGGGGGGTGTAGCTCAGAGGTAGAATGCCTCTGGGTTCCATCTCCAATATCGGAAAAAAATTAAAAAAGAGAGAAGGAAATAGTGAAACATCGCTGTTTTCTAGGGATAAGGCCAAAGACAAGGCACAAACCAGTAAGAGAGTGTGATACAGTCCACAAACTTTGAATTTTACATGAGAAATAACTTTTATTTGGTCAAGCTATCTATAATCTTGAACCCATACTGTAAATAACTTGTTAACCTCAGATAACTCCTCAAAGATCCATGGTTTTCATACAAAAAAAGAAAGCTATTGAACTATTCAAAGTTTAGGGGGACAGTCATTATACTTAAACATGATAAAAATGGTCACTGACAGCTACCTTTTACTGCGTGTTTTTATGAACCAGGCATTGTGCTAAATGCTTCCCACTCACTATTTTTAGTCCTAACAACTGTCCATGAAGATGGTGCTAAAATATAATTTTTGTTTTACAGATGAAAATAACAAAACAAAGAAGACCTGGTGCTCAGGAAGGTAAGGCATTCACCCAGGGTCCCAAGTCTAGGCAGTGGTAGAGTTGGGATGTGGACCGAGGCTCTGAGATCCAGAGCCCATCTCTTTCATCACTTGCTCTACTAAAGAACCCAGTATGAGAGAGACAAAGGGGAGTGGAAGGGAAGACATCCAAGACACGGCACAGGGGACGTGGGCAGCACTGACCTTCCTTGTTTTCTCCAGAGCCCTGTGTGAAGAGCAGCTGATACTGTCGGTTTGGGAAGTTGGATGGAAAAAACTTATTCATGAAGGGGCTGGAAAGAAAGACAAAGCACATTGGCAAACAGAGCTCCCATGAGCAATCGCAGTTCTAAGGACTTGACCCACACCCATTTACAGCTGTTATCTCCTGGTACCCTCACAGCTGCCCTGATAGGTAGGTGTTACTATTTCAACTCTACAAATGTGGAAGCACAGGCTCTTAGAGAGTGACTTGCCAGGGTCACACAGACAGCCAGTATCTGCACTGAGTCAAACCTAGGAGTCTGAATTCCTAGTGACTTCAGTATTGTTTGTTGTCATCAAATAAATGCAAAGGAGAGGCAGATGTAAGAGTTTTTCATGTAAAAGTTTTTCTTTGGGAGAATCAGGGATTCCAGTCTGGCCCAAGCACCACTTGTATGAGAAATACATTGTAGGATAATTCAGACCAAGTCTCATGCCCAGACAGTCACCCCTGCCACGCTCCATGCCTTGTCAGCCTACTTTCTAGCAACATGCCTGAGCTTTTACAAATGCAGCTGGAACCAATCAGCCAGATAAATCACAGTCCCCAGGGCAGGATCACCTGTACATACACTCCTTCCATGAAGCCTCATCCCTAGAAGCATTCTCTCTGATTACCCAGCATGCACCACTTCTTGGCCATGCAGGGGTCAGAGATTTTCTTGTCTGGATCATATTCTGAGTAAAATTAGCAAACTAAAGTCTCTTGGCCCAGCCTGGCCTCAGGGATAGCAATACTATGGGGAGGCTACCACACCCAGCAGCCCGGCCCCATAGCCTGCTTGCTACACACCAGCTGTGTGGTTCTGGGAGAGGTACTTTGGTGGCAGTCTCCCTGGGCTTCAGTATCCTCACCTGTATGTGAGGATGACACTGGCATCTATCTTAAAGGGTTATGTGAAGATAAGAGAGCAGGCAGGTGAAACCCTGAGCCCAGCAGTGGGCCTGCAGCAGGGATGTTTAAGAACTGCAAGCTTCTGCCAAAACCATGTGACAACATCAGATACAGCTGGTAATCCAGGAATGGGCCTTCCAACTAACAGGTACACCGAGGCAGACCGGAAGGCACCCAGGTCACAATGGTAAAGCAGGGATAAGGGAGATCTCATGTGGAACATGACAACAAATACCTTTCTCATAGGATTAACAGGATTAAATATGTGCTTGGCGCCCTAGTAGATTAATTACAACTTCAACTTTAAGTAGAAGTCTCTAGACTAAAGGCTTTTTTTTTTGGAGGGGGGTGTTGGGGATTGAACCGAGGACTTGGTGAATGCTAGGCAGGTGCTCACTGAGGGAATCCAGAAACCAACGATCCCCTAGACTGATGACTTTGTTACTCTGAGCAAAGAGGGACTGCCATGTGCAGTGGTACATGCTTGTAATTCGAGCTACTTGGAAGACTGATGCAGGAGGATTGCAAGTTCGAGGACAGCCTAGCTAAGTTAGCAAGACCCTGTCTCAAAATAAAATAAATAGGGCTGGGGATGTAGCTCAGTGCCGGAGTGCCCCTGGGTTCAATCCCAGTACTGGAGGAAGAAAAAGGGGGGGAGGGCTGCTGTTTATCACAAAGAAGAGTCACATGGCCCTGCTGGTGTGTGTCTGTGATCTTGAGGGCAGGGATCCCATGTCATCATCTCAATCCCACCTGACCGAGGCATGGTGCCTGGGAGGTATGTGGTAAATGCCCGATGAACAACTCTGAATGTACTTCTGTAGCAGGCAGACATTCGTTCTGGCCCTCCATGGTTCACATCAGATCTTATGGGGATAGTGGGGCATGCCTATAATCCCCGTACCTGGGAGACTGAGACAGGAGGAATGTAGGTTTCAGACGAGCCTCAGCAACTTAGTGAGACCCTATTTTGCAGACAAGAATAAAAAAGGCTGGGGGCGTAGCTCAAAGGTAGAATGCCTCTGGGTTCAATCCCCAGTGTCACAAAACAGAAACAAAAACAAAACAATATAAAACAAAAAAGCTGGGCATAGTGGTCCACATTTGTATTCCCAGTACCTGGGAGGCTGAGACAGGAGGATCACAGATTCACTGCCAGCCTCAGCTACTTAGTGAGGCACCTGCAACTTAGTGAGACCCTGTTTCAAAAAAAAAACCCCCCAAAAAACAGGTATGGTGGCGCACGCTTGTAATCCCAGCATTCGGGAGGCTGAGATCGGAGGATCCTGGTTCAAGGACAGCCTCAGCTACTTAATGAGGCCCTCTGCAACTCAGTGAGACCCAGTTTCAAAATAAAGAATAAAAAAATAGTGCAGGGGGTATAGCTTGGAGGTTGAATGCCCCTGGGTTCTATCCCCAGACCCACCAAAAAAATAAAATAAAACAAAATAAAATAGAGCTGGAAGTAGAGCTTGGAGATAGAATGCCCCTGGGTTCAATCTCAAGTACCACAAAACAAAACAAAAACAAAAAAACCTTATAAAGATAAAAATAAAACAAACAAAAAACAAACTCAAGATCATTGCATTCTGCTAAGAAACCACATCCTGGTGTCCTCTGGGGTGAAGGCTGAGGGTGAGTGAAATGAGTGACGTGGTCTCCTCTTTCTCCTTGGGCCACCTCTCTTCCCAAAGTCAGCGGTGTAGGGCATGAGCTCAGGCAGAGGGAATAAATAAGCAGAGGTTCTTTCGGCAGGTGGATGTATGGGCTCCGCAGGGATTGAGTCTGCTAGCTGTAGAAGGGGGAGAAACGTGTGGCCCTACCCTCTCCCGATACTTCAAGCATATTTTGTTCTTAAAGAGGCTTGAGGTGGGTGAGGGATGCTAGTGGAGGTGGAGGGACCTAAAGGACTACAGCCTGAGTTGCTGTGGCTTGGGCTCTGCTCTCGGAGCTTCGTAGCAGGCTTTCCTCTGTACACACACACACACACACACACACACACACACACACACACACACTCTCTCTCTCTCTCTCGTACTAGGATTAAACTCAGGAGCATTCTATCTCCATCCTCAGCCCTTTTTATTTGGAAACAGGGTCTCACTAAGTTGCCAAGAGCCCAAGTACTGGGATTACAGGTGTGCACCACCATACCCAGGCATTATATTCTGTTGATAATGTCTATCACTAAAAATTATTAATTGGTTAGAAGACAGAGACAACTGCTTCTTGGCTAATCTATGAGAATTTGGGACAATATCTCTCACTTATTGTTTTAGATGGAAGAAAAAGTCTTTGGTGTCAAAATAATAGAAGTTCAGCTGGGCAAGATGGTGTACACCTGTAATCCCAGGACTTGGGAGGCTGAGACAGGTTTGCAGATTCAAGCACAGCACCAGTAACTTACTGAAGCCGTTTCAAACAAAAAAATAAAATAGGGCTAGGGATATAGCTTAGGGGTAGAATGCCCCTGGGTTCAATCTTCAGTGCTGCAAACAAACAAACAAACAAACAAACAAATAACAAAAAAACTCCAGTTTGATGGAGATATGATCTCTTTTGCAGAGTTGCTGAGATAAAGTAATATAATAAAATTTCAGCACATGGCCTAACACTGGATTTCAAAATACACTAGGTCCTCCAACTGCTGGACTATTGGAAGACTGACCTGTCAAGCCTCTTACAGATGCGGGGTGGGATGTGCTAGATTGAGGGGGAGGGTCCTTATCAGCACGGGAAAGGCGGGAACCCAGTGCCTGGAAGTGGCTGGCCCCGCCCCACCCCACCCCACTCAGGGTCGTCATGGATGGAGAGGTCTGTCCTGCAAGCAAGGCTGGCTCGGCCTGCCACTGTCTTGCTAGATCCAAGCACTCAGGTGCTCTGGGCCTTCATTTTTCAGGAAGGGGAACTGGACCAGAATTCTCTCAAGTTGGTTAGAATAAGATTTTGTAGGTGAAAGGTCAGTGTAGGTAAAGACAACACTGAATTCAGTCTAAAGAACAGAGCATTAGTCCCGGTATGCAACCTCAGGCCTACGGTTCAGCCCAGTGTGCACCTGGCATTGGGCTCTAGGCATGCTGCAGATTCCATTTAATTGATTTTTATAGTATTAGGTATTGAACCCAGGGGTTTTATACCTCTGAGCCACACCCGTCCTATTTTTAAAAAAGTTATTTTTTTTGTGGTACTAGGGGTGGAACCTAGGGGCTTTTCTACCTCTGGGCTATACTCTCAGATCTATTTTATTTGTGTGTGTGTGTGTGTGTGTGTGTGTGTGTGTGTGTGTGTGTGTGTGTGTGTTTGGTGGTACTGGGGGTGGAACCCAGAGGCTTTCTACCTCCGGGTTATACTCCCAGACCTATTTTATATTTTATTTAGAAACAGGGTCTAAGTTGCTGAGAGCCTCACTAAGAAGCTGAGGCTGGCTTCAAACCTGTGCGATCCTCCGGTCTCAGCTTCCCAAGCGCTGGGATTATAAGCGTGCGCCACCACGCCCAGCTTAATTATTATTTTGTAACAGGGTCTTGTTAAGTGGCTGAGGCTAGCCTTGAATCTGTAATCCTCCTGTCTTAGCCTCCCAATTGCTGGGGTTGCAGGCATGTGCCACTAAGCCCAGCCAGTATCTCCATTTTATAGGTGGACAAACTGATGCTCAGAGAGCCCCAATAATTTATGTAGATTATAAAGCAGCAGAGTCAGGGCTTGAACCTACGGCTGCCTCTGGGCCATACTTTGTCATTATTCTGTCAGCGTGCCTACAGGAACAAGGTGGCTACTGTTTCGGTGGAATGGGCGTGCAGAGAGGTGGATTCTGCTCTTTCTTTGACTATGCTGAGAATACCCCAACAGTGATCCCTTCGGCGTGCACGAGCTTTCCAGCTCCTGGTCTGGTCTCTCCTCTGCACCTCTTCTCGTGCTCCTATCCTTCAAAGCTGAGTTCAAATTGAGTTCCTTTCTTTGAGGAACTTTTCTTGGTCTGCTGCTACCTCTTGATCTATCAGAGAGTCTCAGTGTAAGGCTGTACCACATCAAGGGGGCAGACAGAAACATGTTGGAATATCTGGACCCACAAGCTGGAGGCACAACTCCCATCTGGTGAGTGGGTCAAGGATGCCATAGTGGAGAGCATCAGAGTGGCTCGTTCTGAGAAACACTGGCCTGGCTCACTCATCCCCTGGGCTGCCCTGAGTGCCCGATGGTCTGAGCAGGGGCGTGGTAGGAAGAGCACTGACTTGGGCCACAGAGACCTAGATTTGAATCCTAGCTCTCTGACGTATAGCTGTGTAATTCTAGCAGAGTGTGTGTGTGTGTGTGTGTGTGTGTGTGTTACTGGGGACTGAACACAAGGATGGATGTTCTACCTCTAAACTACACCCCTAGCCTTATTTTATTTTTTTAAATTAAAACAATTTTTTTTTCTGGTATTGGGAATGGAACCCAGGGGCATTCTACTTCCGAGCTATACCCCCAGCCCTATTTTTTTATTCTTTATTTTGAAACAGGGTCTCACTGAGTTGCAAAGGGCCTCACTGAGTAGCTGAGGCTGTTCGTGAACCTCAATCCACCTATCTCAGCCTCCCAAATCCTGGGATTACAAGTGTGCACCACCATGCCCGCTCTTAATTTATTTTTTTATGTGGTACTGGGGATTGAGTCCCAGAGTATTTCACCTCTGAACTATACCATAGCCCTATTTTATATTTTATTGGCTTATTTTTTATTTTGAAATGGGGTCTTACTAAGTTGTAAAGATCCTCACTAAGTTGCTGGGGCTGGTTGTAAACCTATGATCCTTCTTTTTTTTGTTTTATTTTTTGTGGTACTGGGGATGAGACCCAGAAACATTCTACCTTAGTGTTATACTCCCAGCTGGACTTTATTTCTTATTTGGAAACAAGGTTCTCACTAGGTTGATGAGAGTCTCACTGCTTGAGGAGGCTGTCCTCGAACCAACGATCCTTCTATCTCAACCTCTCAAGTACTGGGATTACAGCATTTATCACTGCGCCCAACTCTTAGCAAATTTCTCAACCTTTCTGAGCTTCAGTTTTCCTGACTGTAACACAAGATTAAAAGCAAAAGCGAGCCAGGTGTGGTGGGCACGCTTGTAATCACCGCTTGGGAGGCTAAGACAGGAGGATAGCACAGGTTTGAAGCCAGCCTCAGCTGGCTTGAGACTCTGTTTCCAAATAAAATATAAAATAGGTCTGAGAGTATAGCCTGGAGGTAGAAGGCCCCTGGGTTCCATCCCTAGTACCACCAAAAACCAACCAACCAACCAACCAACAAAACCAAAAGTGAGAGCTGATGTGGTGCAGCTTGTAATCCCAGAACTGGGAGGCTACGAAACACAGAAGGATTGCAGATTCGTGGCCAGCCTCAGCAACTTAAGTGAGGCCCTGTTTCCAGATAAAAACCAAGAAAGGGTTGAGGGGTGTAGCTCAGAAGTAGATGGCACCCCTGGGTTGCATCCCTAGTACCCCCCCCCCCCCCACACACACACAGCAAAGTGAAACAAGGCTTTCTGGCAGGTAAATACAGATAATGATAATACTAGTAGTGATAACAAAGTTATCAGTTATTAAACAGAGGAAGTGTGAGACAACATGCTGAATGCTTCCTTATGACTCCACAGGAAGGGATTATTATTTTCCTCCACATTTCTGTGGCAGTTGAGCTACAAATATTAAGTAATTTGCTCAAGGTCATAGGGCTGTTGAGTGGTAGAGTCTCTATTAAAAAGTCAGGCGGTGGCCAGTGTGGTGGCGCACGCTTGTAATCTCAGTACTTGGGAGGCTGAGACAGGAGGATCGCAGGTACATGGCCAGCCGCAGCTACTTAGTGAGACCCTGTTTCAAAATAAAGAATAAAAAATATGGCTGGCAGTGTAGCTCAGAGGTAGATTGCTCCTGAGTTCAATCCCAGTAACACACACACACACACACACACACACACACACACTCGGTCAAATTCCAGAGCTTGCACTCTTAAGCCCTATGTATATGCCTGGCACAGTGGACACACCTGTAATCCCAGTAATTTGGGAGGCTGAGGCAGGAGGATCGCAAGTTTAAGGCCCACCTCAGCAACTTAGTGAGACCCTGTCTCAAAAAAAAAAAAAAAAGGGCAGGAGATATAGCTTCTGGGTTCAATTCCCAGTAGCTAACACCCACCCACCTACCCACGGCAACGTGTGAGGAGCCAAGCGTGGTGCTTGGCCGCCCACAGCACCTGCCTGGTGGCACTGTATCCACTCATCCTAGCACTGTGGTGACTAACATTACATTATTGTTCACAAACAAGTTCCCAACAACCAAGGTGGTGGGAAATACCTGCTGGATGTGATTTATCACATCCATGATTGAACCCCGATAGGTTCATCTAAAACCCTGTATGGGCTCTTGAGAAAGCGGATCCAAGTACCGCAGAGACGCACTCTGACCTGATGGTGTGGGACAGCGCCAGGATCCCCAGCACGAAGAAGTACATGGACAGCAGGAGGTTGATGTACTCCTGGGAGAAGATCTGAGGAGACACAAGACGGGACAGGGAGTCAGGGCTGGAGTGGCCCAGTTCTCTTCTGGACATTGGTCTCGCCCCTCTGGAGTTTGGGGACAGTTGGGAAGAAGCCTCAGACAATACTTGGGGGCCCCCTATTTCCTTCCTTCCTTCCCTCCCTCCCTCCCTCTTTTCCTTTCCTTCCTCCTTACTTCCTTCCTCCCTCCCTCCTTCCTTCCTTCCTTCCTTCCTTCCTTCCTTCCTTCCTTTCTTGTGGTGCTGGGGGTGGAACCCAGGGGCATTCCAGCTCCGAGCTGCACCCCCAGCTGTCTATTTGGAACAGGGTCTCACTGATTTGTAAAGGTTCTTCTTGTCTCAGCTTCCCAAATGATAGGATTACAAGTGTGCACCACCACACCCGGCTTATGTCTTTATTTTTAAGAGCAAAAATCAGAATGACATTTTCTGTTTAAAGTGAGGGGGTGTAGCTTGGAGGTAGAATACCCCTGGGTTCCATCCTCAGTACCGAAAAAAAAAAAAAAAAAAAAAAGAGCCAGGTATGGTGGCGCACACTTGCAATCCCAATACTTGGGAGGATTGCAGGTTCATGGCCAGCCTCAACTACATACTGAGGCCCTCTACAACTTAAGTGTCTCAAAACAAAAAATAAGGCTGAGAATGTACCTCAGAGGTAGAAATGTCCTTGGATGCAGTCCCCAGTACTGCAAAAGGGAGGGAAAAAATAGAATAAAATAGGGCTGGGGATATAGCTCGGTGATAGAGCACCCCTGAGTTCAACCCTCAGTACCACAAAACAAAACAAACAGTAAAGCCAAACCAGCTGGGCATGGGCACTCACACCAACAATCATAATCCTTGGGAGACTGAGATAGGAAGATCACAGGTTCAAGATCAGCCTCTGTAACTTAGCAAGACCCTGTTTTATTTATTTATTTATTTATTTATTTATTTATTTATTTATTTATTTATTTATTTATTTATGGTGGTACTGGGGTTCCTGGAAGCCCTTCTACCTCCGGGCTACACTCCCAGACCTATTTTTTACATTTTCATTTTGGAAACAGGGTCTCCTAAGCCAGCGCGCGCGGCTGGCTTCGAACCTGCAGGATCCTCCTGTCTGCCTCCCAAGCGCGGGGATTACAAGCGTGCGCCACCACGCCCGGCAAGACCCTGTTTTAAAATAAAAAATAAAATAGAAGCGCTGGGCATGGTGGCACACGCTTGTAATCCCTGTGCTTGGGAGGCAGAGACAGGAGGATCGCTTCAAAGCCAGCCGTGCTGGTTTAAGAGACCCTGTTTCCAAATTTAAAAAAAAATAGAAAAATAGGTCTGGGAGTGTAGCCCGGAGGTAGAAGGGTTTCCAGGAACCCTAATACCACCAAAAATAAAATAAAATAAAATAAAATAAAATAAAATAAAATAAAATAAAGCTAGGGGAGCCGAGCGTGGGGGCGCACACTTGTAATCCCAGAATTTGGGAGGCTGAGACAGGAGGATCACAGTTCGCAGACAGCCTCAGCTACTTAGGCTCTTTGCAACTCAGTGAGACCCTGTTTCAAAATAAAGAATAAGGCCAGGCGTGGTGGCGCATGCTTATAATCCCAGACTTGGGAGGCCGAGACATGAGGATCACGCAGGTTTCAAGCCAGCCTCAGGTACTTATTGAGGCTCTCAACAACTTAGGGAGAACCTGTTTTAAAATAAAATATAATATAGGTCTGGGAGTGTAGCTCAGAGGTAGAAAGCCCCTGGGTTCCATTCCAGTATCACACACACACACACACACACACACAAAAAAAAAAAAAAAAAAGGGGAAGAGCCAGGTGTGGTCGTACATGCTCGTAATCCCAGTATTTGGGAGGCTGAGACAGAAGGATTGCAGGTTGGAGGACAGTCTCAGCAAGTAGTGAGACTCTTACCACTCTAGCGAGTCCCTATTTCCAAATAAAAGTCAAATAGGGCTGGGGTGTAGCTTGGAGGTAGATTGCTCCTAAGTTTAATTCCCAGTGCCACAAAGAAAACAAAAAAGAAAACAAAAAAAAGGTGTGGGAAAGCTGGGCACAGCAGCGTAGCTCACTGATAGATCACATCTAGGCTCGGTCCTCAGTACCCAAATAAGGGAGATACTGTAAGCCATCCGTAGTGTATCTGAAAACAATAAAAAGACTATTTATAATCCAACAACGAGAAAGTGATGCAACAGTAAACAGGCATTAAAAATTATGTTTGGCCAGGCATGATGGCACACGCTTGTAATCCTAGTACTTGGGAGGCCGGGGCAGAAGAATCTCAGATTTGAGGACAGTCTCAGCAAGTAGCAAGACTCTCATCTACCCAGTGAGACCCTGTTTTCTTTTTTTTTCTTTTTTCTTTTCGTGGGTCTGGGGATGGAACCCAGGGGCATTTGACCTTTGAGCTTTACTCCCTGCCCTATTTTTTATTCTTTATTTTGAAACAGGGTCTCACTAAGTTGCGGAGGGCCTCACTAAGTAGCTGAGGCTGTCCACGAACTGCAATCCTCTGGTCTCAGCCTCCTGAATGTTGGGATTACAAGTGTGTGCCACCACGCCCAGCTGGAGACCCTGTTTTCAAATAAAAATAAAGCAGGGATGGGGATGTAGCTTGGAAGAAGAATGCCTCTGGGCTCAATCCCCAATAAAACACACACACACACACACACACACACACACACACACACAAGAAAAGAGGTTTTGTTTTACTCACAGACTAGAAATTTTGGTGCTACCACTTAGCTGAGCATGTGGGAAGTTAGCCACCTGGACTGTCAGTGGGAACATAGAACCATATGGTCTTCTTGGGGGCCGTGTGGTATTATTTGTCCAATTAACAAACGGAGACTCTGACACGGCAATCATTCTGTAGGTACACTTGAAGAAATATGTGCACACATGTGCATATATATACTATTTTGAAATAGGGTCTTGCTAAGTGGCTGAAGGTGGCCCTCAGCCTTTAATCCGCCTGTGGCAGACTCCCAAGAACGGGGACTGCAGGGTGCAGCACCATGCCTGGTTAGGTATCAAAATGTGCATGAAGACCTTCCACACTTCACAGCACTGCTCTGACACCCCAGCAGTGGGCACCTAAAAGCCATCAGGGGCACACTGTAACACAAAACATGAGCAACTATTAGGAAGAATTAGAGAGACCCAACTGTACTGAAACTATCTCCATGGTTAAGAGTTTGATAACTCTAGGTCTATGCATAACAGACTCACAAGAAATCATACTGGGAAGAGGATTATGGCTCTTTTGTAACCTTTCCTAGGCTGAATTCTCTTGGTGGTACCGAGGACTGAATGCAGTATTGAATTCTACCTCTGAGCTACACCAGCAGCCCTCATCTGTTTATTTTTAAATTTTGAAGCAGGGTCTCACTAAGCTGTGAGGCTGGCCACAACCTGCGATCCTTCTCTCTCAGCCTCCCAAGTACTAGACTGCATGCAGGGTCACCATGACTCTTTTTTTCTGGCTGGTACTAGGTCTCAGAGATGCTAGGCAAGAGTTCAATCAGTGAGTTACAGCCCTAGTCTCACAAAATAATAGTAAAGCTAAGAGAAAAGTCTAAGGCGCATTTGCGGTAACATGAGAAAATGCTGATGATGTTATCAATGCGAAATGAAAAAAAAAAGCAGCTCCAGAGTGAACGCAGCATGCCACCATGTGTCACAGCCAGGAGAGACCACATACAGGGGGCTCCAGGGAAGGAGCGCCTCCATCGGGAGCTGCAACTCTCTGCAAGTTGGGCTTTGGTGACTGCTGTTTCCCCCTTTTTACTTTTCTGTGTTTTGCACACTGAGCCTGTGTAACTTTAATTGGAAAAGTTAAGCTCGATAAATTTTTTTAAAATGGTGATTAGTATGGCAGAGGCATGTGTCAGACACAGCTACACCCCAGCCCAACATAAGTAGTACAATGAAACCAAATTGGCATTACAAAACAGAACAAAAAGCTCCATGGAGAAAGGAAGGACCGCTGGGAAAGGATCCCAAACACGGGCAGTGGCTAGGGGTGGTGGGTCACAGGGGAATTACCCATTTCTCCCTGCTCTTCATTTTCTAGAAATGAACATGCGAGGCTCCTGTGATGGGGAAAACACGATAAAACAAATTTATTCGCCGGATGTGGTGGCGCACGCTTGTAATCCCAGAGCTTGGGAGGCTGAGACAGGAGGATCACACAGGTTCGAAGCCAGCCTCAGCTACTGAGCGAGGCTCTCAGCAACTTAGTGAGACCCTGTTTCCAAATAAAGTATAAAATAGATCTGGGAGTATAGCCGGGAGGTAGAAAAGCTCCTGGGTTCCACCCCCAGTACCACATACAAACAAACAAAAAACAAACAAACAAAGCTATTCAAACCAAATGGCACTACAGGTGGTAAAGAACTTACTTTGAAAAAGAGGTAGAGACCCAAGAGCGTGCAGCTGGCAATGACGGGGAAGCGGGCGGCGTCCCGGCTGGTGATGGTCTCCGGCATGTCAGAGGCGTTCTAGAGGAGAGAAGGGCGCGGCTGAGCCAGGGCTGAGGGTCTGGCCTCCATGGCGGACTGTAGCAGGAATCTGTTGTTTCAGCAGCTCATCTGTCTCTCTTCGATCTGTTCCGATTCAGTGAGGTGCCTCAGAGGCCCCCATGATTCCTCCTTCAAGGTTTTTGCTAATGCTACTCGCGCTGCAAGGGAGGCTGCCCACCTTCACTGGGGCAGGGTACTCTGGCATCGCTGCCCTCCTGAGGACATCTGGATCCACACGACCCAGAAGAACCCAGGGCCTGTGTGCTGTCTCAGGGGAGAAGAGCTATGGCAGATAGTTACAGCATGTGACAATTAAGAGATTAAAAATAAATAAATAAATAGGAAACTGGGGCTG
This sequence comes from Muscardinus avellanarius, assembly GCF_963383645.1. Lineage (NCBI taxonomy): Eukaryota > Metazoa > Chordata > Mammalia > Rodentia > Gliridae > Muscardinus > Muscardinus avellanarius. The sequence continues at coordinate 48,384,308 of NC_137805.1, forward strand.
AGGTACCAGTAGCTCAGTGTCAGTGCTTGCAGGAGGCTCTCAATAGATCCCCAGTACCATACACCCACAGTCTCAGAGCTTGCAAGGCAACTGTTTTCAGTTTTCCTATGGGTCAACTAAGAGGGAAACATGCATCGTCTGACAGGTAGGGAATAAACTAGCATACAAAACTGACAGTGCTAAAACTGCACATGGGAAAACACCAACAGCAAGAACTGAATCTTTTTTTGTGTGTGTGGTACTGGGGATGGAACCCTGGTTAAACTCCCAGACATATTTTATATTTTGATTTTGAAACAGAGTCTCATTAAGGTGCTGAAAGCCTAAGTAACTGAGGCTGGCTTCAAATCTGTGCGATCCTCCTGTCTCAACCTCCCAAGTACTGGGATTACAAGCGTGGGAATTTGTTAAGTCGCTGAAGGTTCTGCTAAGTTGTTGAGGCCAGCACACAAAAACTTAGTGAGACTCTGCCTAAAAATAAAAACGGGATGTAGCTCTGAGGTAGTATACCTCTGGGTTACTCCTTAGTTCCCCCCACCCTGACAAAAGTATACTGAGGTCCCATTTTTCATCCATTCAAATGGCAAGAATCTGCCGGGTGTGGTGGCGCACACTTGTAATCCCCGCGCTTGGGAGGCTGAGACAGGAGGATCACACGGGTTTGAAGCCAGCCTCAGCAACTTAGTGAGGCTCTCAGTAACTTAGCGAGACCCTGTTTCCAAAAAAAAAAAAAAAAAAAAAAAAAAATATATATATATATATATATATATGTCTGGGAGTATAGCCCGGAGGTAGAAAGCCCCTGGGTTCCACCCCCAGTACCATCAAAAAAAAAAAAAAAAAAAAAAAAAAAAAAGAAAAAAAAGAATGGCAAGAATCCAAACTTTTGGTAACATACCAAGTTGGCGAGGCTACTATGGGGAAAGAGGGTAAACTGGTCTTCCTGTAGAGAAAACTTGGCAATATAGTCAAAACTATATGATCAAGCCTTTTGATCACGCAATTATGCTTCTGGGAACTTTTCCTACAGATATAATTTACACATAATCAAAATGATGCATATAAAGTATATCCAAAGTATTTTGTGTGTGTGGTAAAGGGGTCGGAACCCAGGGCATTCTACCTCTGAGCTACACCTCCGGCCCTATTTTTTATTCTTTATTTTGAAACAGGGTCTCACTGAGTTGCAGAAGGTCTCACTAAGTAGCTGAGGCTGTCCGCGAATCCGGATCCTCCAGTCTCAGCTTCCTGAATGCTGGGATTATAAGTGTGCGCCACCACATCCGGCTACATCCAAAGGACTTAATCCTCCGTTAGTGGATTCTGGGTGACTGAGGAGAGTTGTTTGCTCTCTGAGCCCCAGTTTACTCATCTGTCAAACAGGATGACAAATTTTAGCTTCACTTGCCTGAGAAAGGGCCAAGAGGCTTAAATCAAAATGTGGTATATTAGCCGGGCGTGGTGGCTCACACTTGTAATCCCAGCACTCGGGAGGCTGAGACAGAAGGATTGCAGTTCACGGACAGCTGCAACTACTTAGTGAGGCCCTCTGCAACTTAGTGAGACCCTGTTTCAAAATAAAGAATAAAAAATAGGGCAGGGGGTATAGCTCAGAGGTCAAATGCTCCTGGGTTCCATCTCCAGACCTGCAAAAAAGTGGGATGTTGACCAGGTGTGGTGGCGCACACTTGTAATCCCAGCATTCAAGAGGCAGAGACTGGGGGATTGCAGTTCGTAGACAGACTCAGCTACTTAGCGAGACCGTTCACAACTCAGTGAGAACCTGTTTCAAAAATAAAAGACTAAAACCCGGGCGTGGTGGCGCACACTTGTAATCCCAGCATTCGGGAGGCTGAGACCTGGAGGATCGCAGTTCGTGGACAGCCTCAGCTACTTAGTGAGGTCCTCTGCAACTCAGTGAGACCTGGTTTCAAAAAAATAAAGAATAAAAAATAGGGCAGGGGGTGTAGCTCAGAGGTCAAATGCCCCTGGGTTCCATCCCCAGACCCGCAAAAAAAAAAAAAAAAAAAAAAAAAAAAAAAAAAAGTGGGACGTAAGAGAGGCTGGTAAATTGTAAAGTACCATGATATCTCTCGAGGAGTTGTGATTATCAGAGAGAGGAGAGTGACCAGGCCTTCAACCCCCTGCATGTAGGGCCACAGGCCAGTCCTGCAGCTGGAAGGTTAGGTCCTGCCTATGGAGCCAACTCTGTGAATCAAACTACAGTAGCTTTGCCAGGAGGTGCAGGTGGGGAGGGTGAGCGATGTGGTCACGTAGAGGCCCATTTTCCTTTCCTTTTCTCTACCAGCCTCTGGTTTCAGCTTTTTAATTTTTTCTGCATTACTCGGGATTTTTTTTTGTTGTTGTTGTTGTTGTTCAGAACTGGGATGGAACTCAGGGGCATTCTACTGCAGAGCTATTCAGAGCCCTATTTTTTATTCTTTATTTTGAAACGGAGTCTGGGTTGCAAAGAGCCTCACTAAGTAGCTGAGGCTGCCCACGAACCACAATCCTGTTTCAGCCTCCCAAATGCTGGGATTACAAGTGTGTGCCACCACGCTTGGCTATTACTGAGAACTTAACCTAGGACCTCACACATGCTAGGCAGGCACTCTGGTTTGCAGTAAGCACTAAGTTATATACCTAGCCTGCATATGTGTGTGTGTGTGTGTGTGTGTGTGTGTGTGTGTGTATGTGTGTGTGTAACTGGGGTCAGAACCCAGGGGCATTCTACCTCCGAGCTATACCTCCAGCCCTATTTTTTTTTTATTCTTTATTTTATTTTATTTTACGGGTCTGGGGATGGAACCCAGGGGCATTCTACCTCCGAGCTATACCTCCCCTATTTGTTTTTTTATTCTTTATTTTATTTTATTTTACGGGTCTGGGGATGGAACCCAGGGGCATTTGACCTCTGAGCTACACCCCCTGCCCTATTTTTTATTCTTTATTTTGAAACCGGGTCTCACTGAGTTGCAGAGGGCCTCACTAAGTAGCTGAGGCTGTCTGCAAACTGCGATCCTCCAGGTCTCAGGCTCCCGAATGCTGGGATTACAAGCATGCACCACCAAGCCTGGCTCCCAGTCACATTTTATTTCTTATTTGGAAACAGGGTCTAACTACTTGCTGAGGCTATTCTCGAACCTTCAATCCTCCAATCTCGGCCTCCCAAATACTGGGATTACAGGCAAGAGCCACCATGCCCAGCCACCCATAGCCTTTTATTTTACTTTGAGACAGGGGAACTTGCAAAGCTCCTGCCTCAGCCTCCTGAACAGCTGGACTCCAGGCCTGTGTCACCGCCTGCAGCCTGGTTTCTGTGTTGGCAGCAGTGTACAGTGTGTCTTGGTCCCTCTGTGCACCCCCATAAGTTTAATATGGTTCTGTGTAGCAGGGGTGTGAGTAGAGAATAAAGTAGCTCCTGATCTTGGAGAGCTCCCTGGCAGGCAGGCTAGGACCTTGGAGGCAAACAGAATATTATGGTACAGTGGGACAAGTGATAAAGCAGACATATGGGCTGACGCCACACATGATATGAACACCAGGTGGTGAAGAGTGTCCTGAGGTCAGAGGCGCAGGAGGACTCCTCACCGCACTCCTTCCAGTGTGGGATTTCAAGAGGGGATTCTCTCTGAGCCTAACCTCCTCAGCTATAAACCAGCTGCACAGGAAGTAGTTAGCACTGTGCCAGAGGTGATCATGCAGGCTGGATATGCTACTCACATTCTTTTTTTTTTGGTTGTACTGGAGATTAAACCCAGGAGCACTCTACCATTGAGCTACATTCTAACCTTTTCTTCATCATCATCATCATCATTATTATTATTATTATTATTATTATTATTATTATTACTATTATGTAATGGGGATTGAATCCAGGGACATTCTACCTCTAAGCTATCCCTCAGCTCTTTATTTTTTATTTTTTTGCGGTAGTGGGGATGGAACCCAGGGGCATTCTGCCTCCAAGCTACACCTCCAGCCCTATTTTTTCTTCTTTATTTTGAAACGGGGTCTTGCTAGGTTGCTGAGGCTGGCTTTGAATCTTTGATCCTTATGTCTCAGCCTCCCAAGTACTGAGATTACAGGCATGGACCACCATGCCTGGTCCCTTTTCTTTTTAGTGTTACTTTGAGATAGGGTCTTGCCAAGTCGTCCCAGGCTGACCTCAAACTTGCAATCCCCAGTAGCTGGGAATGAGGCTGTGCCCGCCACGCCAGCTGTTCATCTCATTTTTATGCACAAGGGACTCGGGAGTAAGCTGACAGCATACTATTTCTGCAGGGACGTGAACGAGCATCAAGGGTAGCTAGCGCAGATGCGCTCCAGCCTTTTAAGTCTGGTACGCAGGGAGAGCCAGATACACACCGACACAGGGGTTATGAAAGTACACATGGGACTCTGTGGCTTCACCTGCAAACCAGTGTATGGCTCATTTCCACATATTCCTTTCAGTTCAGCCCAATACCTGGGCAGAAAGGCTCAATATTATTCGATGACAAACCAAGGTTGGGCAGACGCTCCACCAAACAGAGGAATGTGGTCTCCTCTGTGGGTGACTGTTACAGACGCCTCATGCTGCAACAGTGAGTCAGAACTGGAGACATCAAATCTGACTGGCAGTAATAGTAATAAGGAAAACATTTGCTGAAAACTTTCTATGTGGCAAGCAGTGTTCTAGATACTTTACGTTGCCCTGTTTCCACAAAACCCCACAAAGCACGTACATTTTTTTTTTTTTTTTTTTTTTTTTGGTGGTGCTGGGGATTGAACCCAGGGGCATTCTACCTCCGAGCTATACCCCAGCCCAACTTTTTATTCTTTATATTTGTTTATTTATTTTTGAGGTACTGGGGATGGAACCCAGGCACATTCTACCCCTGAGCTATACCCCGAGTCCTATTTTTTATTCTTTATTTTGAAACAGGGTCTCAATGAGTTGCAAAAGGCCTCACTAAGTAGCTGCGGCTGTCTGCAAACCCGGATCCTCCTGTCTCAGCCTCCCGAATGCTGGGATTACAAGCGTGCGCCACCACGCCCGGCGAGGTTCATTTTATCACTGAGGAAAATGAGGCTTACTGGGGGAGAGTTCCTGGCTTAAGGTAACACAGATGGTAAGCAGCAGAGCCAGGAATCAAACTGAGGCGGTCTGGCTGCGGAGCCCAGATACTGTTTATCTTGAATACTGCTTATTAGGTGACCTTTATCTTTCCTTTCTGAGGAATAATAGAATCCTGAAGATAAAGAACAGCTTTAAACTGGGCATGGTGGCATGCGCCAGTAATCCCAGTACTTGGGGGGCTGAGACGAGAGGATTACAGGTTTGAGACCAGGCTCAGCAACTTAGCAAGACCCTGTTTCAAAATACCAAATAAAGGCCAGGTGTGGTGGCACACACTTGTAATCCCAGCATTTGGGAGGCTGAGACAGGAGGATCGCAGTTCGAGGGCAGCCTCAGCTACTTAGTGAGGCCCTTTGCAACTCAGTGAGACCCTGTTTCAAAATAAAAAATAAAAAATGTGGCTGGGCTGGGGGTATAGCTCAGAGGTAGAATGCTCCTGGATTCCATCCCCAGGACTGAAAAAAAGAAGAAAAAAAAAGGTGTAGTTTGGAGGTAGTATGCCCCTGAGTTCAATCCCCAGTATCAAAAGAAAAAAGAATAGCTTTGAACTATTATTTTTTTGTTATTGGTGATGTAACCCAGGAGCATTCTACTTCCAAGCCCTTTTTAATTTTTGTTTTGAGACAGAGTCTCACTAGGTTTCTGAGAGTCTTGCTACCTTGCTGAGGCTGTCCTCAAATCTGTGATCCTCCTGTCTCAGCCTCCCAAGTACTGGGATTACAGTCACTCACTACTATGTCTGGCTAAACCTTTTGTTTTGTGGTACTGGAGATTGAACCCAAAGCCTCACATGTCAGAAATGTGCTCTATTGTGAGTTATATCTCCTTACTTCTGCCTCAGACTCCTGAGTAGCTGGAATTACATGTGTGTGCCACTGTGCCCAGCCAGGAACAGTTAAACGTCATAGTTACAAAAATACCCAGATGGTTACCATTCCCTACCAATTTGATTTGGACTTTGTAATCAGACATACTTATGCAAATACAATAGCTTCTGGAACACAAATTATAAATAGAGAAGGGGAAAAAAGCTGACACAAATAACAGAAATAAACTTAGCTTTTGGTGACACTGGATACTTAGTTATCAGGGCAGAGGTAAAAGCAGTAAGGGCAGACAGATGCCCGCTTCAAGCCGCTGGCACAGCTTGATCCTGGAGGACAATTCTAGGACATGCCTAGAGATGATCTGGGAATCTGGGACCATTCTGTTACTGCTACCCAGCTGAAGACCTCAGGGTCTCCTCTACTTTGACTCCATATTCATTCATTCACCTCACCATAATCTGCTTCCTGAGCGATCTCTCCTTCCTTGGCCACCAGTCATCCTCACCACAACTACACTAGTGGGCCACCAGCAGCTTGCTCTGGAGCCTGCACCTGACAGCAGCACAACCTGTTGGAAACCCTCGAGAGTGGCTTCCTGTGCAGCCACTAAACAAGGACAGAGGACCCTGCACCCTGCTGGTGGGAGAGTAAATTAATACAACCTGGACGGCAATTGTGTGGTAAAATTTATCCAAGTAGAAAAGGCACCTGGTGCAGGGTGTGGGGGCGCTCACCTTTAATCCCCACGCTTGGGAGGCTGAGACAGGAGGATCGCACAGGTACGAAGTCAGCCTCAGCTACCTAGTGAGGCTCTCAGCAACTTAGTGAGACCCTGTTTCCAAATAAAATATGTATAAAAAAAATAGGTCTGGGAGTATAGCCTGGAGGTAAAAAGCCCCTGGGTTCCACCAAAAACAAAAACAAAAAACCACCTGGCCTTTGAGCCAGCAAATCAATTTCAGGAAATTTAGCCTACAAATATATAAACGAATGAGGAATGTAAATGCGTAAGGACACATTAATGAACTTGGGCATGGTTTGTAATAGTGAAAACCTCAAACAACTGAAATGACTGTGGTCCTCCACCGGGGCAGGCGGCAGGATTATGTGCTTGTTAGACCACAAGCTGCTGGGCCCCCCCGGAGCTCTGATTCTAAATCTGCATTTCTCACAAGATCCCAGAAAATGCCCAAATGCAGGTCCACTGACTATCCTTTGCGAATTGGTGTTCTAAACAAACTGTGGGTACAGGCAGGCTGCCACACAGCTGTTAAGAAAGAACATGGCTGCACTGTAGGTGCTGAAACGATTGGATCTTCAACGTATATTTTGGGAATACATCCAGGTGTAGGAAACAGAGTGTATATATGCAACAAAATGCAACGGTTACATAACAAAAAAAGTAGAAAACATGCTTATTTACTGTAAAGGCATAGAATCTCCCTGGATGGATAACTAAGAAAAAGAAGCTGCCTGTGGGGAGAAAAAGTGGGCAGCTGGGATGGCAGGAGACTTTCACTGTGCAGTCTGTGCTCCTTTCGAGGTCTGTGCTGGAGTACCCGTTATCTGTCCTCTCTGACATAAAAGGATGAGGTAGAGCTAACAGAAAAATGACAACTACATACTATTAAAAAAAATCAGAGCCAGGCATGGTGGTGCACGCTTACAATTCCAGTACCTGGGAGGCTGGAAGGTCCAAAGGCAGCCTCAGCAACTTAGTGAGGCTCACAGCAACCTAGTGAGATCCTATTTCCAAGTAAGAAATAAAACCGGGTTGGGAGTGTAGCTTGGAGGTAGAATCCCTCTGGGTTCCATCCTCAGTATCACCCCCCCACCCAAAAAAGAAGTTACCTATGTATACATATATAAGCACATACATACATACATACATTTATATTTGCATAGAAAAAGCTCTGGAAGGTGAGCTGGGGCTGTAGCTCTGCAGATCATGTGCTTTGCATATTTGAGGACCTAAACCATCCCCATCACCACAAAAGCAAAGTTCTGGAAGGTTACACACCCAACAGCTCAGTGGGCAGCTTCTGAGGAGCAGCACTGAGGTTTCCTTTAGGCTTCTGCATTGCTGCAGTGTGTGTGCATGTGTTCTGTGGCACTGGGGATGGAACCCAGGGGCACTCTACCTCTGATCTAGATCCCCAGCCCTATTTTGTTTTGAAATAAGGTCTCACTAGGTTGATGAGTCTTTCTACTTGCTGAAGCTGTCCTTGAACCTGTGATCTTCCCGTTTCAGCCTCCCAAGTCCTTGGATTACAGTGTGGTGAGTGCCACCATGCCAACTGTTTTTTTTTTTTTTTAAATAAGCGTCACTGTCAAGGTTGAACACTGTACTGCCTTCAGGTTTCCACTCCTCAAGAGGCCATGGGCTCCCTGAGCATCCTGTCCTGGCCCCCAGCCCCTCTCCCGGGCCCCTGCCGTGCTTCTCTTGCTCCTCTCCTGTTCTGCCTGTTGGACTCTCACCTCTCGGTGCCAGGGCAGCTGCTGCCTCCTTCTCGAGGCACATCAGCTTCAATCTAGTTGGTCAACGACACGTCTGCATCTTGGGGACTGAATTCTGTGAGGAAGACTTGGTGTTCTCTGCCCCAGCACTCTTGGAGATGCCCTAGTCCTGTTGGTTGAGGGCTAAGCGCTGCTAAACCAATCTGAGGGGCAGCTCCTGCTTGGGGGGATTCACTGCCTTCTGGGGATGGAGGTCTCAGGACAGGGTGGGCACTGCAGAGTGTGCCTCTCCCAGGCTCCTTCTTCCCAGTCCTCCTGCATGATCCACCTTCTCCCAAGGATTTCACAAAGAGTCTTGCCTGTTGTGGACACTGCGACCCCATAGCAATGCCGTCTTCACATGCCCTCTCTCAGCTGGCTTTAGGGCCTAACACCAGTGGAATTCAAAACTCCTGGCCCCCCACACCAACTTTTCTCTCTTCTTGACAAATGACCAGGAAGAGACTCAAAGTAGAGGAAGTAGGCAATTGACTTGTTTGCTCCTCAGGCCCAAATGTAACTTGTATGGGGTGTGTGTGTGTGTGTGTGTGTGTGTGTGTGTGTGTGTGGTACTGGGGACAGAATCCAGAGGTAGTCTACCTTTGAGCCACACTCCTCAGCACTGTTTTATTTTCTCTTTTCTCTTTTTCTATTTTTTATGGCACTGGAGATTGAACCCAGGGGCATTCTACCTCCAAGATATACACCCAGCCCTACTTTATTTTTATTATTTATTTTTTGCAGTCCTGGGGATGAAACCCAGGGGCATTCTACTTCCAAGCTACACCCCCAACTCGATTTTTTTTATTACTCTTCTTTCCTTCCTTCCTTCCTTCCTTCTTCTTTTGTGCTACTGGAGGTGGAACCCAGGGGCTTTTCTACCTCCAGGCTATACTCTCAGACCTATTTTATACTTTATTTGGAAACAGGGTCTCACTAAGTTGCTGAGAGCCTCACTTAGTAGCTGAGGCTGGCTTCGAGCCTGTGTGATCCTCCTGTCTCAGCCTCCCAAGCGCAGGGATTACAAGCATGTGCCACCACGCTGGGCCTATTCTTGATTTTGAAACAGGGTCTCACTGAGTTGCAAAGGGCCTCACTAAGTAGCTTAGGCTGTCCATGAACCACGACCCTCCTGTCTCAGCCTCCTAAATGCTGGGACTATAAGTATGTGCCACCACTCCTGGCTTATTTTTTTATTTTTGAAACAGGGCCCTGCTTCCTGCTAGGTTGACGAGTCTCACTATTTGCTGATGCTGAGCTTGAATCTGCGATCCTCCTGTCTCAGCTTTCCTAGTACTGGGATTCGTAATCTAGTGGCATGTGCCACCACGCCCGGCTTATTTTTATTTTGAAACAGGATCTTGTTAAGTTGCTAAGGCTGGCCTAAAACCTGCAATCCTCCTATTTCAGCCTCCCAAGTACTGGGATTACCGGCATGCACCATGCCTGGATTGTGTGGGTCTTTCAACATACTTGAATCAAGGAAAGTGCCCTGGTCTAGGACTAGGCATACCTGGTTCTGCCTCTGAATGTGGAGAGCCTCCTTTATAAGTCATTCTTTGACCCTCAGTTCTTTTTCTGTACAGCAGGGATAAAGAACTGGCTCTACAGCCACTCAGATGCAGTGAGCACTGAAGGGCTTTATATGCTTTAGAGCATTCTGGTCACTGGTGGCAGGATGTCACCAATGAATGGTCACACCCTGTTTGTAATCTCACAGTCTTCTTGCCTGCTGCTCTGTAGGAGATACTGGGGAGGCACTCAAGAGGCTCAAGTGCTTTTCTACCCAGGCCCTCTGCTCCAGCCACACCAGAGCCGCTGCTTCCAGTACTGCCTCCAGCCTCTGTATCTCTCTTGCTTTCCTCAGCTTAGAATTCCCTTTCCTGGAGGAATTCTACCTCTCCACCAAGGCGTAGTCTCCCTTGGGACAAGGCCTCCTTGCTCTGGTCCCGATGTGTGCAGCACTTCCTCCATCACCGTCACAAACTCAGAGAGCCCCCCCTCATTCTCCCTTCTGAACTCCTTGGCAACTGACTGAATTTCTGCATCATCCCCACCCCACATGACCGAAGAGGTCCAGGAACACGGTTTCCTGGAAGGTGTGCACTGAGGACAGTGATCCACAAGCAGAAGGGGCCAGGGGAAACCACTCACAGTCTGGGGGCTGCTCAGACCAAGCTGCCAAGCCTCACACCATGCTGCCCCTAACCTCTTTTGTTTTGGTCAATTTCAGAACTTTTCTTTGCACAAAGCGTCTGCCTGACAGGCCTGGTAGAGAGGCTAAGGCCACCTGAACTCTACTTAGAAGAGGCGGAATAGGAAGGAAAACAGGGTCACACCAAGCCTCTCAGCCTAATCCCTGCCCAACTGTTCTCCTTTGTATCTGACCACAGAGCGCCAGCAGTGTGCTCTCTGTTCTCGGGAGGAAAGGTGGGGCCCTTAGTCACTGCTCAACTTGGGTAGTTTAGAGAACCTGGGCTAGAGCAGTTTCAAAAGTGGCAGTTGCTTTGCAGTCCTGCCCTTTCTGGGTAAGACAGCTTCCGCTTGGTTCTATCTTCAGGCCTGGTGGGGGAGGAGCAGCAGGGAGCTGCAGACTGGGAGGCTGCTGAGGTGGGGAAGAGGGAGCCAGGAAGTGAGAAGCCACTGGTGCAACAGGCTAGAGAGGGCTTAATATTGTGAAGAAGTAAATGCAGGGAGGTGGGAGAAGGAGGCAGAACACGGAAGGTCCTCTTAGGTATCCTCTGGGCCAGACGTGGAGGAAGGCCAGGGCTGGAGTCTGGCCAAGGCTCACAAGAGAGGCAAAGAGTGGCTTGGTTCCTTGGTAGGGAGGCCCAATTTGATGCAGGGACTATCTCAGGTAGGGATGGAGGGAAAGGCTACTTTGACGTGTGTCCAGGGCTGGACTGCTAACAGACTGAGGGGCTAGGATAGAATGTCCCTGGGCTCAGTCTCCAAAAAAAGTAGAGGCACCAAAATGCCAGGTCTGAGATGTTTGCTGGAATTGGTTTCAGAAAGCAGAGCAAAAGACTGGATTTTGTGTGTGTGGTTCTGGGGATGGAACCCAGGGGCATTCTGCCTCCAAGCCACACCCCCAGCCCTATTTTTATTCCTCATTTTGAAACAGAGTCTCACTGAGCCGCAAAGGGCCTCACTAAGTAGCTGAGGCTGCCCACAAACTTGCAATCCTCCTGTCTCAGCCTCCTAAATGCTGGATTACAAGTGTGCGCCACTATGTCAAGACTTTTTATTCCTTATTTTGAAACACAGTCTCACTAAATTGTAAGTAAATAATTGTGAGTAAGTAGCTGGGGCTGACTATGAACTCCCAATTCTCCCATCTCGGCCTCCCAAGTACTGGGATTACAAGCGAGCACACTGTGTCGGGCTAGTATAGACGTGGATGTTGAGCTGGGGTTATCGTCTCATGGGCTGTTTTGAGGCAGGGCTAGCGCCTGATCTGGCTCTAGGTGAGCACATGGCACTCCATGACAAGAGTCGGAGTCGGAGATGTGTCTGGACTCTGGAATTAACCCTGAGGTGGGAAGAGGCAGGGCTCCTAACAGGGATGACAAGGTACTATCGTTTCATTCTCAGGACTAGGACCTCTCAGGCACAGACTGGAAGTGACCGAGTGTCCCGGATGGGATGACTGTTCCAGGTGGGACAATACTTTGCTGGTGACCAGCAAGCTGTGGCTGGTCTAGCTGGGCCCCAGTGGGCTCAGAACAATCCGTGTCGAGAGGCAGTGTGAGGGTCGGCTGACTTCCTAGCTTAGCTGTTGCAGGATGCAGGCAGCGAGGGATACGTCAGGGTCTGGGTGGAGGTAAAAACCAGCCCCTATTTGAGGAATGTATCAGTACCCAGTTCGGGGGTCGTGACCTGACTGGGGACACCAAAGGCCAGCCCCGGAATGTGGGTGCAGTGGTTACCAACCCCGGGATGGGTCAGTGCCCCGGGAGAAGAGGTGTCAGGTCTGCGGGGAAGGGTCGGTGCAGCGGTGTCCGGGATGGGGTGGAAAGCGCCGGGCTTTGCCGCTGACCCTACCTTGCCGCGGGCGCAGCGCACGGAGCGCAGGGCACCGAAGAAGATGGGCAGCAGCGCCATGAGCAGGAGGCTGCCGTAGGCCAGCGCGATGCCCTCGGGCGTGGAAGGCGGCCGCGCCGTGCCGTTGGCTGGGCTGCCTGCCTCGGCACTGGCGTTGTGCGGGTCGCTGAGGGCTGAGTCCATGGCGAGGCTGCGCTTGGGCTCCCGCTCCAGCTCTGGCAGCTGCGGCACGGACGCAGACGGAGGGACAGGATCTGTGGGGAAAGCCACGTTCCCCTAAGGAAACAGGAAGTGACGTCGGCCCTGGCCGTCAGTGCCGCGCACGCGCACTCGCGCCGCGTCCTCCACCCGCCCGCCTCCTAGAGGCGGCGGCGGGCGGGGCGGCCGGTTGCTACGCAACCTGCTGCGGGCGAGGACAGGAAACCTGGACCACGGTGGCAGGCATCCATCCTGAGGGAGACCTGGCGACCCGTTCCGTAGTCCCAGTCGATTGCTTCAGTCTCAGGCTGTCCTCTCCACAAATCCTCACCTGCTACTAGGAATTTGCTTATTTATGCATGCATTCATTCAGTATCTATTGTGCATCCACTCCTTAAACATTCATTGAAGCCGGGCGTGGTGGCGCGCGCTTGTAATCCCAGCACTCGAGAGGCTGAGACAGGATGATGGGGGTTCGCAGCCAGCCTCAGCAACTTAGTGAGGCCCTTTGCAACTCAGTGAGACCCTGTTTTAAAATAGAGAATTAAAGCCGGGCGTGGTGGCGCACGCTTGTATCCCCGAGCTTGGGAGGCTGACAGGAGGATCGCACAGGTTCGAAGCCAGCCTCAGCTACTTAGTGAGGCTCTCAGCAACTTAGTGAGACCCTGTTTCCAAATAAAATATAAATAGGTCTGGGAGTATAGCCCGGAGATAGAAAGCCTCTGGGTTCCACCCCCAGTACCACCACCACACACACACACACACACACACACACACACACACACACACAAAAGGCCGGGCGTGGTGGCGCACGCTTGTAATCCCCGCCCTTGGGAGGCGGAGACAGGAGGATCACGCAGGTTCGAAGCCAGCCGCTCTGGCTTAAAAGAGACCCTGTTTCCAAAAATAAAAATAGGTCTGGGAGTGTAGCCCAGAGATAGAAGGGCTTCTAGGAACCCCAGTACCACCACCAATAAATAAATAAATAATTAATTAAAAATAGGGCTGGGGGTGTAGCTTGGAGGTAGAATACCCCTGGGTTACATTCACACGTGTGTGTGTGTGTGTGTGTGTGTGTGTGTGTGTGTGTGTGTTTTGTGTCGCCCCACTGTACGCCAGGCACTCTCCTGGGGTCTGGTGCCACTGATGTGAGAAAGAGGGGCAGGTATGACATAGAGGTAGCCAGTGATGAAAAGCTAACACAACGTCTTTTTGGCAAATATTTGTTTAATATCTGTCTTTTCTGTTGGATGCTTTGTGAAGGCAGAAACAGATTTCTAACATCTGCTGCTGAACTTATAGCACACGGAATAGTGCTGGCATATAGTGGGAACTCCATGAGTATTTATTGGATGGATGAATGAATATCTCATCTGATTTTCAAAAGAACTCTTTGACACAAATAGGAAATTCCTGAGGCCGCTGGCTATGCTGCTGCTCTACTCAAGGCATAGGGGGGCGGGGGGAGCCTGGAGAAGGCTGCACCATGCAGACATCTAGCGTTGTAGACCAAGCAGTGGAGCGAGCACGCCCTCCAGGAACCTGGAAGCCAGCCATGAGCGCCGCTCCCCTCCAGCGTAACTCTAGAACACTTGGCTGAAAAGACTTAATACAAGTCAGCTGGGAAAGGAGAAATATGCACAAAGCCCAGCTCTGTTATCACAGAGCAGGCAAAGGGTGAATTGAGAACTGAGAGGCAGTAAGTTGACCAACAGCATATATGGTATACAGGTGTGGTGGCACACACCCATAACTTTAGTCCTTGGGAGGCTGAGACAGGAGGGTTGTAGATCGACGCCAACCTCAGCAAGCTGGTGAGACCCTGTTTCCAAATAAATAAAAAGGACTGGAGGTAGAGCTCAGAGGTAGAATGCGCCGGAGTTCAATCCCCAGTACTACAAATTAACAAACAAATCACATGGCTTGATCTAGATTTGGAAGGTAGTAAATGCCAGACACCGTACCACTAACTTTACACACGTTTTCTATGAGGAATGATCAGTTCCACTTCACAGAGGGCACTGAGCTTCAGAGAGACAAAATTGCCCGCCCAGGCCTCAAAGTCAGCAATGGAAGAGCAAAGCCTTGAACTCAGGCCCCTGGAGGCCTCTGAGCCTCAGCTCCCTCCAACAGTCCAGCTGCACAGAAGGCTAGGGCTTTGTTTTCTTTTACTCTTCTTTTTTATTGGTACAATATGGTCTCACATCATAATGTGGATCATGGTGACACTGGCATACATTCACACAGTACTGGTGCCCCCCCCAGTTCCCTCCCTCCCCATGCCGAGTGTCCAGGTTAACAATGTTATATTCTCACGCGTACGCATAGTCTCAGGCAGATGTCCATGAATGAACCTCAGCCCTCTTCCTCCCCACCCTTCCTCCCTGGCTCCACCGAGGAGCTCCTTCGTTATCTGGAGTTTTCTCTGGTACCCCTAAGGCTAGGAATTTGAGCCAGGGAAAGAAATGTGTAGTTTCAAGCTGGTCTTTTTTTTTTTTTTTTTGATAAGCTGGACATGGCCGGGGTGGATGGATGAAGGCTGTGTACCTCATGAATTTATCTGTCATGGTTCGCTGCTGAAATGCCCCTGAAGAGCTCATATGCAGTGATGGGGTCGTGAGAGCGCTGACCTCCTTACTAGACTAACGGATGGAGTCGCAGCTTGATGGGTGGCTTGGAGGTGGTGGAGGCTGTGGGAGGTGGGACCTTGTTGCAGTGTACCCACATCCAACGCCAAGTGAGTTCGTAATGGTCACACTTTATTATAGGTTCGAACCTGGACCCAAGCGCATCTGTCTCAACAGAGTCGGCAAGGGCCCCAATTCCAGCAAAAGGGGTGCCTTATATACTATTTTACAACGATTTCACAAGTCATTCTTATTACATCAGCCTTAACATTCTTAACATTTACAACTTCTATGTTTTAAAGCAGCTACGCAAAGCACACAGGTATTCCGGAAGATACCAGGGGCACATGAGGGAGGGTCTCTTATCTAGGGTCTGTTTGCCCGGATACAAGGATGGAGCTGGGTTACAGGCTGCTGCTTCCTTTCTATCTCAGGAACCTTCTTGCAAACTATTCTCACCCTGTGCCTGACTTTTTATTTAAGATGGAGACAGGCTTTAAAATGGAGTCAGTATTATTCAGGGCTGGGCTAAAACTCTATTAAAGCCTACTCTCTAAAAACAGTCCAAATTATTAGTCACCCCATATTAATTCAAAACATCTTAACACATCTATACTATTAATTCAAACTAAAACCTAAGCGTTTAATTAAAAAATGTAAAGCACGGCAACCTAATTAAAGAAGTAGGTCACTGGGGCATGACCTTGAGCAGTATATTTTGTCCCAAGCACTGCCCGCTCTGCTTCCTGGCCACCATGGCACGGGCAGCTTTCATTCCTAGTGGGCTACCATGATGTTCTATCTCACCACAGGCCCAGAAACAATGGAGCCAAGTGACTGTGGACTGAAACCTCTGAAATCACGAGACAGAATAAGTCGTTCCTTTCTCTCTCTCTCTTTCTCTCTCTCTCTTCTCTCTTTTTATTTATTTATTTTTGGTACTGAAGGTTGAACCTAGGGGAATTCGACTTCTGAGCTATACCTCCAGCATTTTATTTAATTATGTAATTTATTTATATTTGGTGGTACTGGGGATGGAACCCTTCTACCTCCCAGACCTATTTTATATTTTATTTGGAAACAGGGTCTCTTAAGCCAGCAAGGCTGGCTTCAAACCAGCGCAATTATCTTGTCTCTGCCTCCCAAGCACGGGGATTACAAGCGTGTGACACCAAGCCCAGCCACCTCCAGCATTTTAAAAAATTTTCTTTTTTTTTGCAGAACTGGGGATGGAACCCAGGGGCATTCTACCTCCGAGGTACACCCTCACCCTATATTTTTTTAGTCTTTTTATTTTTGAAACAGGGTCTCACTGAATTGCAAAGGCCTCACTAAATAGCTGAGGCTGTCTGCAAACCGCGATCCTCCGGTCTCCGCCTCCAGAATGCTGGGATAACAAGCATGTGCCACCACACCTGGCTTAAATTTTCTATTTTGAATAGAGTCTTGCAAGCATTTGGGAGGCTGAGATGGGAGGATGGCTGTTCGAGGACAGTCTCAGCTACTACTCAGTGAGGCCCTTTGCAACTTAGTGAGACACAATAATGAATTTAAAAAATCGGGCTGGGGGTATAGCTCGGAGGTAGAATGGCCCTGGGTTCAATCCCCAGCACCAAAAAAAAAAAAAAAGACAAAAAATAGAAAAGAAAAGAAATAGGGTCGTGTTAAGTTGCAGAGGGTCTCACTAAGTTGCTAATGCTGGCCTTGGACCTGTGATTCTTTTGTCTTAGCCTCCAAGTACTAGGATTCTGGGCTTGTGGCACCACGCTTGGCAAGTCTTTCCTTCTTCAAGGTGATTCTCTCAGGTATTGTATCACAGTGATAGAAAATTGACTAACTAGACATCACCAGTCAATGACTTGGGCCATGGAATCTGCCCAGGAGCTGGGCCTCATGGCGTGGAGTCTCCTTATTTGAGAACACAGAATTAGAATTGGAGATTGTTCTGCTTCCTACTGTGCTAGCCCTGGATTTGATTTGGCTGAGGGCAGATCTGACATCTCTCTTTACACTTAGCATAAGAGATTGTGAACATGACCCAGGGAATCAAGGGGTTACCCAAGTTCAGAAATCTCCTGGCAAGGTTACTAGGTGGAGGGTCAGATTTCTGGCCTGGAGCCCAGTTGTTTGATATTCCCTGGAGACAGAGATGAGGCAGTCAGAGGGTGGGTGTCCTGAGGCAAACTCACATATAGGGTTACTTTCTTGGAGGAATTCTGAGCTGAGGTTTAAAAAAAAAAAATGGAGCCTGTTAGCCAGGCATGGTGATGCACACTTGTACTCTCAGTACCTGGGAGGGCTGAGACAGGAGGATCACAGGTTCAAGACTGGCCTCAGCAACTAATTAAGACCCTGTTTCAAGGTAAAAAATAAAAAGGACTGGAAATGTAGCCCGGAGGTAGAATGTCCCTGAGTTCAATCCCCAGTACAAAAAAAAAAAAAAAAAAAAAAAAAAAAAAGGAAGGAAGGAAGGAAGGAAGGAAGGAAGAAAGGAAGAAAGAAAAAACAACAAAAAAGAGCCTGAGGTAGTTAAATTTCCAAACATTTGTTCCAAAGAAAGATGCAGCTCCATGCTTATAAGCCCCACTTATTACCGTGAGTGGATTCAGGTTTCATTTTTCTCTCATATACACATACCGTTGCCTTGCGCCACTAAACGTTTAGACAGCTTTTACAGTAACAAGGACAATCAGTGGAAGCAAAACCCACTATCTCTAAAGCTGGGACAGGAAAGCCTTCCATCACAGGTCCAGGAGGATTCCACGGTCTCGGGCTAAGAGATGGAATGATGGAATGTCAAAGTCACAGACTGTTAGCCTCCTGTATAGCTGGGAGAAAAAGTCATTGCCTCAGCACTGGAATTCTTCCTAGGGAGAGAGCTATGCCTGTGTATGGAACATGCCTCAGGGGTCAGCAGGGATGGGAAACACCTTGGCTGGCAGGGCTGGAACGCCAGCTCAGCTTTGCATCAGAAAGGGATAAGAACTTGTGGGAGGGAGAGAATGAGGAAGAAAAGGAGAGGACAGAGTGAGGTGGCAGGAGGCTGGGATTCCACCTGGGAGGGGAATATTCCCATAGGGGGGCCACCAAGTGCCTCGTGTGTGAATCTCCGATGTGAGTTCTCTGGAGTCCCTCACCTGCCGCACCCATAGCTTTCCATGTGCACAGAGTGTGACAGCGGGTGCATCAGAAATTTCCCGTTTCGCTTCACACTGAATGGTAGGAGGAATTATAAACTGAGAAAGGACTTTGTAGTCAGAGGATGCCAGAAACACTCTGTCTGCTGAGAGGGGAATGGATTGACAGGACAAGAGTAGTGAATAAACAGAGAAGATATAAGACCAGAGGACCACAGGTTCACAGCCAGCCTCAGCAATTTAGTGAGGCCCTCAGCAACTTAATGAGACCTGTTTCAAAATAAAAAATAAAAAGGGCTGGGGGTGTAACTTGGAGGTAAAAATGTCCTTTTTTGAGAGGTAAAATGCCTCTCCAAAGACAAAGAGAAAAAGAGAGGAGAGAGAGAGGAGAGGAGAGGAGGAGGAGGAGGAGAAGGGAAAATGGTGGTTGCTTTGACTGGTGGGGGGCAGTGGAGATGGGAGTAAACATAATTAAGATATGGTTAGGATATTTCTGAGTTAGGGTTTGTTTATTTATTTATTTATCTATTTATTTATTTATTATTGTAGCACTGGGGATTGAACCCAGGGGCATTCTGCCTCCAACTACACCTCCAGCCCACCTTCTTTTCTTCCTTCCTTCCTTCCTTCCTTCCTTCCTTCTTTCTTTCTTTCTATTTTATTTTCAAACAGGATCTCACTAGGTTGCTGAGAGTCTCACTACGTTTTGAAACTGTCTTCAAACTTGTGATTTTCCTGTCTCAGCCTCCAAAGTACTGGGATTACAGGCGTGCACGACCACACTCGGCCAGGATTCTATATTTAGAATATAGAAAAGCACTTCCCAGTGGTGTGTGAGGAAGTAGGAAGAGTGAAGATATTGTCCTGGGCTTCTGAATCCACCTAATGGATGAAGAGATGGGGAGACCAGTGGTGACTGGACTTCCTTTTTAGTCCTTCTGACCCATCTGGAATCTTTTCGGAGGCTGTTTCCCGTGTTGTAGTGTCTTCTCTTGCCAACAGAGGGCAGCCGAGGCCTTAACATACTGGATCCCTGAGGACTCTGTCCAAGTCCCACCCAGGAACACCAGCTGTAGGAAGCCCTCCGCCTAGCCGACACGGAAGCAGCAGACCTACTGTGAGACTCAGATTCAGCCTTTTATTTTGAGGCTGATTCCTGACGAAGGAATCTGGACCATTTCCTGTCCAAGACCGTGGCATGTGCTATTTCAATAGTTTCCTAATTCTTCTAGAGTTCCTCCCACATCACACTGCTTCTGCTGGAAATCTTCAGTGACTCTTTCTTTCTTCTTTCTTTCTTTCTTTCTTTCTTTCTTTCTTTCTTTCTTTCTTTCTTTCTTTCTTTCTCTCTCTTCTTTCTTTCTTTCTTTCTTTCTTTCTTTCTTTCTTTCTTTCTTTCTTTCTATGGTACTGGGGTTCCTGGAAGCCCTTCTACTTCTGGGCTACACTCCCAGACCTACTTTTATATTTTTATTTGGAAACTGGGTCTCTCAAGCCAGCGTGGCTGACTTGGAACCTGCGTGATCCTCCTGTCTCCGCCTCCCAAGCGCGGGGATTACAAGCGTGCGCCACCGCGCCCGGAGTCCCATTGTCCTTAAGATAACTTTATGAGCACGCTTGTAATCCTAGCATTCGGGAGGCTGAGACCGTAGAATCGCGGTTCGAGGACAGCCTCAGCTACTTAGTGAGGCCCTCTGCAACTTAGTGAGACTCTGTCTCAAAATAAAGAATAAAAAATAGGGCAGGGGGTGTAGCTCAGAGGTCGAATGCCCCTAGGTTCCTTCCTTAGTACCGCAAAAAAAAAAAAAAAAAAAAAAAAAGATAATTTTATGCTCCTTACCATGGCCTGTATGCACTGCTCCTGCCTAGTTGTTCAGCAATTTCAGGATATAAAAAATGTATATATTTGGCTTCTCTTGAGTATTTAGTTGATTTGGCTTTGTCAGCCCTGTATTTTAATAATATGTTACTATTTTTTCTAATACTTATTAATGTCAGGCACTGTCCTAAGTTTTTTTTTCTTTTTTTTTTTCACGGGTCTGGGGTGGAAACCAGGGGTATTCAACCTCTGAGCTACATCCCCCTCGCCCTGTTTTTTAATTAATTAATTATTATTATTATTGTTATTATTATTATTATTTGGTGGTACTGGGGTTCCCGGAAACCCTTCTACCTCCGGGCTACACTCCCAGACTTATTTTTTATACTTTTAAATTTGGAAACAGGGTCTCTTAAGCCAGCACTCAGGGCTGGCTTCGAACCTGTGCGATTCTCCTGTCTCTGTCTCCCAAGCACGGGGATTACAAACTGTACCACCACGCCAGGCTTATTCATTATTTTATTTATTTATTTATTTATTTATTTATTTATTTATTTATTTATTTTTTGCGGGTCTGGGGATGGAACCCAGAGGCATCTGACCTCCGAGCTACACCCCCTGCCCAATTTTTTTATTCTTAATTTTGAAACAGGGTCTCACTGAATTGCAGAGGGCCCCACTAAGTAGCTGAGGCTGGCCATGAACCGTGATCCTTCTGTCTCAGCTTCCCAAATGCTGGGATTACAAGCGTGCGCCACCACGCCTGGCTTATTCATTATTTTGAAACAGGATCTCACTAAGTTGTGGAAGGCCTCAGTAAGTAGCTGAGGCTGTCCTGGAACTGCGATCCTCCTGTCTCAGCCTCCCAAATGCTGGGATTACAAGCGTGCGCCACCACGCCCAGCTGTCCTGAGTTTTTTCTCATGTAAAGTTGTTGTACCTACTGGTACAGATATTATTCTTTTTCATGGCTAGAGAAACAGTTACAGAGAAGTTATGTGACTTCCTGAGGATTTAGACAGCAGCCTGTCCCTGTGACGGTTCACCTGTATGGTTGATAAAGACGTATCCTGAGGCCAGCTTGTTCTTCATCCGTGCTGTGGTGACAGACCTGCTTCTTCTCACACCCTACTTCCCACAAGACAAGAAGCCAAAATCCATATATAAGACTGGAGGTTCAGGAGATGGCAGTGTCTCTCTTGTGAGTAAAATGCATTCCTGTTGCTCTAATAAATCCTACCATAACAGTGCATTCAGGTTTTTCTGACTTTTTATTTCTTTTTTGGGCTGGAGAAATGACTCACAGTGACACTGAAACTGCAACACAAACAACAACATCAAAATTTGACCCAGGGGACAGGCGTGGTGGCGCACATCTACAATCCTAGTACTTGGGAGGCTGAGACAGGAGGACTGTAGGTTTGAGGACAGCCTCAGCAAGTAGTGAGACTCATCAACTAGTGAGACCCTCCTGTTTAAAAAAATAAAAATAAACTGGGCATGGTGGTGCACACTTGTAATCCCAGCACCTGGGAGGCTGAGACAGGAGGATCGCACAGGTTCGAAGCCAGCCTCAGCTACTGAGTGAGGCTCTCAGCAACTTAGTGAGACCCTGTTTCCATATAAAGTATAAAATAGGTCTGGGAGTAGAGCCTGGAGGTAGAAAAGCCCCCAGGCTCCACCCCCAGTACCACCAAAAAATAATAAATTAAAAAAATACAAATAGGGCTGAGGGTGTAGTTTGGAGTTAGAGTGCCCTCCTCAGGTTCAATTCCCAGTACTACCAAAAAAAAAAAAAAAAAAAAAAAAAAAAAAAAAAATTGGAATCCAGGAAGCATAGCTGGAGAATGCAGACTCCTCCCACGGTGAGGGTCTGGTGAGGTGTTCTGTGCTGCTCTTTAAGGGGGAGTGCTCTTAGGTCACCGAGGAGTGTGCTTTTTCCTCTTTTATTTTTTTCCACTCCTTGGCCAGGCATGGTGGCCAAGGCTGAGGCATGAAGACTGCACGGTCTGTGCCTGGGTTCAATCCCCAGTACACGGTTGAGTAGGAGAGAAAAACCAATTGCTTGACCCCTGAAGACTCTGATTTTTGAAAATTATTGGTATAGAGAGAGTATTCTTTGCTTTGAAGGGAATAAACAGGGCAAGAGGGAGAGCTTTCAGAGACTGTGAAGAGAAGGAAGGCTGGTGGAATTCAGATAGGAAACTCTCCTGCCCCGAGAGGCAGGAGATCATGGGGATGGACAGACGGTGCCTGGGAGGCCGGCTTGCTGATTCCACCTCCAGAAAGACGCCCAGGCCCTCGTCTGGCTTGGAAGCAGGGGCTGGCGGACTTCAGGGCGGTTTGGGGCTTGGGCACTGTGGTTAGAAGTCTCCAGTGATCTAGTGTGAGGAAAACCCCCTTGGTATCCCTCCGTGTTCCATGACAGGGAGTAGCCAACAGTATGGATGAATTTCTCTCCATCTCAGAAAGATAGGGGTTGAAGTAGAAGTCACTTTTTTTTTTTGTGGTGGTGGTGGTGGTACTGGGGTTCCTGGAAACCCTTCTACCTCCGGGCTATACTCCCAGACCTATTTTATATTTTTTATTTGTTAACAGGGTCTTTTTAGCCAGCGTGGCTGGGTTCGAACCTGCGCGATCCTCCTGCCTCCACCTCCCAAGCGCGGGGATTACAAGTGTGTGCCACCACGCCCGGCTACTTTTTTTTTTTTTTTAATAAAGAACTGAGCCAGGTGTTGTGGTGTATACCTGTAATCCCAGTACTTGGGTGGCTGAAACAGGAGGATTTCAGGTTCAAGGCCAGTCCCAGCAATTTAGTCAGGCTCCCCACAACTTAGTGAGACCCTGTTCCACAATAAATAAATAAAATAGGGCTGGGGCCGGGCTTGGTGGCCCACGCTTGTAATCCCAGTTCGAAGTCAGCCTTAGCTACTTAGTGAGGCTCTCAGCAACTTAGTAAGACTCTGTTTCCAAATAAAGTATAAAATAGGTCTGGGCGTATAGCTGGTAGGTAGAAAAGCCTCTGGGTTCCACCCCCAGAAACGCACGCGCACACACACACACACACCTCAGAAAGAAAAGAAAGAAAAAGAAAACATAAGAAATGAATGTTTTTTTGCACACCTGAGTTTGGGGGTTAAGAGTCACATTGGATACGGCTTTGTAATTTATAATGATTTCTGTCCTTGTGAAGCTTTGTTTTTTTGGTGTGTCTCTGCAGTTAGACTGTGAGCTCTTTGAGGCAGGAATCATGCAAGTCATGTTTGTGCTGTATACCTGCTGTCTAGAGGCTGCCCGGTGCACTGCAGATGCCAAAATAATTATCCTAGTAATTTTTTTTTTTTCGGGTCTGGGGATGGAACCCTGAGGCATTTGACCTCCAAGCTACAACCCCTGACCAATTTTTTATTCTTTATTTTGAAACAGGGTCTCACTAATTTGTGAAGGGCCTCACTAAGTAGCTGAAGCTGTCTGCGAACTGTGATCCTCCAGTCTCAGCCTCCCAAATGCTGGGATTACAAGCGTGCGCCACCACGCCCGGCTTTATCCTAGTAATTTTAATGCACCATGCTTAGTGTTCATATGCATTGACTGACTCACTTGACCCCTCACCCCATAGGCAGGCATCTTCATTTTATACACAAGGATAAGGTACAGAGAGGCTAACTAATTCGCCCCAGGTCACACAGCCTAAGTGTGTCTAATAAATATTTGTTGAATAAAGAGATTAGTGAGTATTTTCCCAAAGTCTACCCTGGTCACTTTTGCCCCAGGCTACTCCTCAACCTACACAGCTAGAGCCCATGACATAGAATTGCACAGGTCAGCCCTGGCAGGAGACTGCCTCAGAGCCTTCAGGGAGTCCCTGAGGTCCCCAGGGCAATGTCCTCCCTCCTGGGACTAGCAATCACAATCCTTCCTTTTCAGTCTCCCACTCCTCTCTTTTTTTGGTGCTGGATTGAAACCAGGGGCATTCTTCCTCCAAACTACATCTCCAGCCCTATTTATTTGTGTGTGTGTGTGTGTGTGTGTGTGTGTGTGTGTGTGTGTGTATGTGGTACTAGAGACTGAACAGAGGCATTCTACCTCTGGGCTATACCCCAATTCTATTCTATTTTTATTTTGAAACAGGGTCTCACTGAGTTGATGTGAGTCTTATTACTTGCTGAGGCTGTCTTAGAACCTGTGATCTTGTCTCAGCCTCCCAAGAACTGAGATTACATGTGTTTCACTACCCCCGGCTGGCTTCCTGCTTTTGCCGTAGGTCTTCCCTGTGCTGGGAACATCCTTGCAGTCCTCACATTCCGTTATTCTAAAAGGCTACTCCAGGGAGGCAGGCCAGTCCTTCAGGCCCTAGTCCTGCTTTGTTCAGTAAGACTAAGATGCTAGGTTGCATCTGGGTGCCAGCAGCCTCGTGCTGGAGTGGTGGTGAAGGAGATGATTGTAGAACAAACTCCAGGTCCCATCTCTGGGGACATGGAATCCAGGGAGGAGAAGAGGTGTGACAAAAGTCCAACAGGGGATGAGACCCCCAGCGGGGCAAGATCCTGGCCCCAGCTCTTGCCACAACAGCAGCAGCTCTGTTTGGCCTGACTGCCATGGGGAAGGTTGATTCTGTGAGGAGTTCCCCAAAAGCGAAACTCACCCCAGGATTGGCAGGGTGTTTGGCATACATGAGAGAAAAGAATTTCAGCACATGCCAGTCAGAGAAAAAGACAGAGGCTTATTTAGGAAAGCAGGAAATACACATTCAAGGGATAATGTGGGCCATCTCAAGAGAGAGACAGATCTGGAGATCCATGGCTCTTCTTTTACAGAAGTGCACCACATCTAGGGCGTGGTGACACTGGTTTCTTTTTCTTTTGGTGGTACTGGGGATGGAACCCAAGGGCATTTTACCTCCAAGATATACCCCCAGACCTATTTTATTATTTTATTTGGAAATAGGGTCTCACTAAGTTGCAGATGGCCTTACTAAGTTGCTGAGGCTGGCTGCGAACCTGTGATTGTCCTGTCTCAGCCTCTCAAGTACTGGATTTACAGGAGTGCGCCACCACGCCCGGCCGTCCCGGCTCTTCTTTTAAAGGAAGCATGGTGAGAGGCACGGAAAGTGTGTGGGGGTAACCTCAGTCATGGCCTCCAGACTCATCCTTAGGGTCCTCGGGCTCATCGGGGTTCCCCTTACCTGATAATAAATAAGCTGGAGAGTGGCCTAAATGGAGGTTTCTCAAGATACCATATCTGTTCTTGTTAACAGTGCACATAGTTGCTTTCAGTTAACTCTGGGATATACAGATTTCCCAGAAATTTGGGAGCGCTAGGCCTGGGAAAGAGAGAACTGGTGTGAGGAGTAAATGTTATGGTTTGAACTGTTAGTTTGGGGGAAACTGTCTCCGGGGACCTCTGTTAGGCTCCTGGAGATTACTCCCATAAACCGCGGGTTCTTGTCCAGATTTAGGACCAATATACACTAGTCCAGACTCTCACTAAAGATTTAAATGAGTTCATTATTACAAAGATAAAAATACAGATTGTAACTGTTATGGCACCATTAGAAAGAGGGAAAGCTTAGAGTAAGCCACAGAGTGACATAGTCGGATGACCTGAAACAAGTCACCAAAGATTCCTGGACACCGAGTATCTGTATAACCAGTCTTCTAACCCAACCCGATCTGTGACAGGTTGTTTGATATGAAGATGACCTGTTCTGTCTCCAACCCAGGCCCCCATGCCTTTTGCTACACTCCAAAATGTGTTAAATTGCTTGTCTGGAATCTGGGATTTCCCCCCATCCTTGAAGAAGTTTGCCTCTCTTTAGAAATGTAAAAAGGCCCTAGGCTCTTGGGCTTCTTCTATTCCCTTGCTAATTACCCTCAAAACCTGGAGATCTGCAGCCCTTTCCTCAAAGCTTCTGGCTTCTTTTACTACCAAAGATATATTTGAAAATTGAAAATCTTTCTCAATACTGGTACATTAATACATTTCAAAGCCTCTTCCCAATACGGATACATTCCCCCCCCTCCTCAGTAACTTCTTGACACCTGTCAGGTCAAAGGTAAACATAGAAAATACATTTTAATTTTTACAATTCTTATTAACACTTAATATGAGCTCAATTCCCACTAATTTTCCCCCTATTTTTACTACATGCATGAACCCATAGCAAAAGAATAAGGACGCCGACTCAGTCACTAACTGCTTCGAGCTGAACAGGGATGAAGTGGGGGGCCCCGGCTTTAGGGTACATGTATGCAGCTTGGTGTAGAGGGAGTCAGACGAGTGAGTTTCTTGAGTTCCTATGGCCGTCCAGAGGGCTTCGATAAATGTTCCTTTTGGTTCTGTTTGTAGCACCATCTGAAGTCTGAAAGCTTCAAGCCAATGAGAAACAAAACTTGCAATCCAGTTTAGCAGGCCTGGGCCAAAAAGCAAAATGACATGGAGAATGAGAAGGGGAGTTACGATGCATGAGCCATGCCATCCATGATGAACCATATCCCAAAAAGTTTATATTGTTGAATATGTGTTAAGTGTTCCTGCCTGTCTGATATTAGACTGGTTATCTTTTTTTGACTTATCAGTGATGTTAAAACAACACATTCCAGGGAATTCTTGACACCCTATATGATGAAGCAAGAGCAGATAATCAGTGGTGGCTCTTCTCTAGAGTGGCTTGGCGCACTTCACCAAGTTCTGTATTGATAGCTGCCGGAGCCAAAGCTGAATCATTAATTGTCTTAGTGAATGAACAGGTGAGTTGATTAATTCATAGATAGGCCCCTAACATTAATCCAGGGATGGCTAGTAAAGTGGCAGATAACCCTGCAAAAGGAATTGGGACCAAAGATGTAGATTTCATTACAATCCAGAGGTAAAGAAGGAATTAAAGGAGTGACTCGTCTACGGGAGGACACTGGAGGAGTAGGTAGAATTATCCTGAGTCTGCCAACATAACAGCAGCCTGATGGAATAAGAAAAATTGAAACAGAAAACCAACCAACCTAAAGGGAGAGGTAAGTCTGACGCTGGGACCAGACTGTCTGTAGTATGATTGTATTTGAGATTACACGGCACGGGTCCCACACGCAAGCAGTCTCCTGAGACAACTACCGAGGTTGGAATGGGGTCTTCCACTGTTTGACTGTTTCTCTTAGAATTATAACCATGAAAACCTAAAAATGACATTAGATTAAGAGTTTGTCTTTTGATTTCCTGTTCTGTCAGGCCTAAACCAATTAAATGAGAAGTTAGAACCCGTTTTGCTGACTTAGGCTTAAACATACAAAAGTGGGATGTATTTAGTCTATTTTAGTACTATGGAGACCTGAAACAAGATTTGGGGTAATTTGAATAAAAATTTTAGATGATTATATGTTATATCATTAGGGTACTGTTTTTGAATTTTAATGCACCTAAAAGTGCCAGTATCTAGTATAGTGGCTTGAGGTAGAATAATAGAGAAATTGGTATTAGAAGGCTTTGACTGATCTGTTAAATTTTTAAATCTAGACTGGTAAGCAGTATGAGAAAATATTGCTTTTTGAATCTTTTACCCATATTACTGGTCCTATGGGAAAACTACTATTTGTCCAGCACTATAATATTAAAGAACTTCCTGTCGCCACGGTGTCACCGCTGTAGATAGCCGCTGTAAGATAGCATCCTTCAGCAATTGCACACATAACAATTGGGAAAAGACCAAAAACGAACCTCCTCATTGTTTAATTAATCCAGAAACATGAGTATAGTCAGGAAAAGTGAAAAGACACAAATCTGTCTGTTTATTCCTGGAAAGTGCCCTGGAGCCACTCCTCGTGGAGCACCTGCAAGAGTTGTTCAGGAGCATTTAGGGGCCACGAGGGAACAAAGTGGGCGCTTGGGTAAAGTCCAGGAGAAACCTGCGGGATTCTTGTGGGGAAAGGGGCATACTAAACTGCCCCAATTAATTGTGACTACTTATCGGGAGATGTCTTCTTGAAAAGAAGTCTGAGTCCCTCCAGTGGCTCTCAGGAATAGTCTGGAGTGGTCTCCGGAGCCTCAGAGGTCACAGCGGGGGCAGGTGGCGGGCCTTCTGCGGTCCACTTCTTAACCCTGGTGTGATGTGTCCATGAATCAATGCCAGGTACCTTGATAGCAGTGGGAGTAGAAATGATAACAGGACATGGGCCCATCCAGGGGTTTTCCTTTCTTTCTATGGATTTGATTAGTAGCAGGTCCATTGGACAAAACAAAGGGTCTCCTTTCCCCTCTGGCACTGTTTGAAGTTTACTTAAAACTTGTGGATATGCTGCCAATTGGGTAACATAGTCTGTTAATACTTGAGACTCTGTATCTAAGACTATGTCCCGAGTCAGGAAAGGTCTCCCATGTAGCTTTTCAAAGGGAGTGGGATTCAATTGGCTAGGCATATTACGAAGCCATATCAGAGCCATTGGGAGTACTGCCACCAGGGGGCGTATACCTCCTGGGTTAGTTTGAGAAGGTGCTGTGTTAAAATCCCGGTCGCCCTTTCTACTTTTCCTGAGGCCTGGGGTGCCAGGCACGATGTAACTGAACTCTGTCCCCAGAGCCGGGGCGACACCTTGGGTGACTTCCGATCTGAATGCTGGTCCATTGTCACTCTGTAACGAGGGGGAACTCCAAAGCGGGGAATAATTTCTTGGAGTAGTAATACTATTACGACCTCCTGGGCCTTTTCTGATCTACAAGCCAAAGCTTCTACCCATCCTGTAAAGGTATGGGCCAGAACTAACATCACCAGATGCCTTTTTCCCCAGGCACATGAGGGAAACCGAGCTGCCAGTCCTCACCTGGATATGTGCCTTTAGATTGCTTGCCTGGTGGGCTTAACAAACGAGTTTGGGGGTTAATTTTGAGGCAAATCTCACATCCCTGCATGATATGACTGATTCACGGTCTCCTGTAACTTGTTTCCAATAAATAACCTTGAAGCCAGTTTTAAAGATGATCTCTCCCAAAGTGCTGCATCTGATGAGTGTTAAGGTAAAGACTGAGGAACTTCAGCAACAGGTTCTTGAATCAGTTATGTTTTCTTTCTCTTTTCTCTTTGTCTTCTTCCTATCTATTTATTTCTTCCATCCTACACCATGAGCATGCCAAACACAGGCCCGGATTCTGAGCACAGCGCCAGAAGCTCCACCCCCGAGAGCACTTCCTCTGCGGGGCCTCTGCGTGGAAGGTCTTTGGTCTTCAGGGAGCCCGGCCAGCAGTAAGCCCTGTGATAGGCCGTCCTGTCGCAGCATGTCAGCCTGTTCCCAGGAGGATGAGCTGGCTGTCGGGAAGCCAGGCTAGAAGCCGTGGGAAGGAGGAAGGAGGTCCTGACCGAGGGCAGGACGAAATGGGGAGCACCATGCGGGCGCGAAGCAGGGAGTGAGGGTGTCAGCCCGAAGGGGCAGGAGGCTGTGAGAGCCTGGGTTGGGCTTTCAGGGTGCTGGCTTCAGCAATTTGCTAGGAGGTGTTGGGTGTGCTTTTCTACTCTGAGCTGGGGCAGGGAGGGGTGCTGTGGAACAAACTGACTTCTGGGTTATCTTGGATGTCAGGAGTTGGGGGCCTGGGGTTGGAAGTTGCCATCGTGATTATCTCATTGAAGACAGTGCCCAAGGAGCCACAGCTGCCAGGCACCAAGGCAAGGGATTGCTGTCAGTTTGGAAGATGATTTCTTTTTTTTTTCCTTTTTCTTTCTTTCTTTTTTTTCAGTACTGGGAATGGAACCCAGGGGCATTCTACCTCCAAGCCACAGCTCCAGTCCTATTTTTTATTCTTTATTTTGAAACAGGGTCTCACTGAGCTGCAAAGGGCTTCACTAAGTAGCTGAGGCTGTCCTCGAACCGCCATCCTCCTGTCTCAGCCTCCCAAATGCAGGGATCTCAAGCATGAGCCACCATGCCCGGCTTTGAAGACGATTTCTGTCCTTCACCTTCACCACCATCTGTGGCTCCTGTCCGCCGAATATGGTGATGAAGAGCCCACAGTCAGTGACCTGGGTTCTCAAGACTTATTTCTGCCATTTGCCTTTAAACAGGAAAGCCAGCAGTAGCCCAGGGGCTGGTTTCCAGGAGTGCTATCCTAAGTGTCAGGAACTTCTCACCCTCAGGCATCCCTGGTGCTCCTACTGCCTGGGCAGCCCTGCTATGAGGCATTACCCCTTTTTTGTGGCTGTGAGGAGGCCTGGGAGGTCCCAGAGGAAAGTCCAGAGGTTCACTGTTTTGGGGGGCAGTTACTTGGAGGGTGCTCTGGACAGGAAATAGGAACAGCAGGTCCAATATTTTGACAACTGGCGTGGCTGGACCTCTGCATACAGAACACCACCCTAAGTGCCGGCCTGCCTGTATGGACGGTGGCGGGACCGTGGCCACTGTAAGTGTGGGGACTGGGCAGGGGGCCATGCTGATGTCATCGAAATCAGGATGCTTCTGGTGTGGCTGATGGTTCTCAACCCCAGGCCCAGCTAGGTCTCTGAAAATAAGACCAATCATTCTTTCTGGTCTCTGTGCCCTCCTGAGTCAACTGTATATGTCCCCAGAGAGTGAGGTTTGCCAGCGCCTAGAATCCAGGGGTGTCTGATGCCCAAACAAGTGGGCAGGCCCAGCAGGGCCTGGCAGCCTAAGGAGGGAGCAGGTTGAGCAGAAGCCTGCTCTTCTCCCAGGAGACCTGGCCCTGGGCTGAGGCCAGATCCCAGCCTCCGGCCCTGACCACCCCACGCTGCCCCACAGCCCCGCCCAGCAGGACTTTGCACACAGTTTCTCTGGATGGATGCGGATGTGCCTCCTCCCTGCACACTTTCCATTACCAGCCTGGGCCTCAGCCAGGCTCCTCAGAAAACTTGGCCGAAAGAGACATTTCCATGCTCTTGACTCCTCTCTGGGCATCTGTCCTCGCTCTGCTCCCTCCAGTCCCTTCTCCCTCAGCCACCCAGGCCCAGAAAGGATGGGGCGGGAGGCTATTTGGTCCAACGCTGTCACTGGCTCACCATTTAATTTTATACAGTATCTCATCTCCTTAGGCCTCAGTTTGCTAATCTGTGAAATGAGCTAGCAAGCCCAGGGAGCGGACTCAGTGAGAAGCCAGACATTTCTGGTGTTTTTCTTAGCTCTGCTGTAACTCTAGACCAGTTATGTAACATCTTGGGGCCTCTTTTCCTCATCTGTACAATGCTGCTACCTTTTACTATTGCTGGGATCAATGAAATAACCCCAGAAAGGGCTTAACTCATGACAAGTACTTGATGAATACCAGTATAAAACATTGTGACCTGAATGTGCTGGTACATGCTTAGAATCGTCGTACCTAGGAGGCTGAGATAGGAGGATTGTAGTAATTTAGCAAGATCCTCAACTAGCAATTTAGGGAAACCCTGTTTCAAAGTAAAAAATATAAAAGGCTGGGAGTGTAGCTTAGAGGTAGAACAACCCTAGTTCAATCCCCAGTACCAAAAAAAAAATAATGAAAAAATGTTGTGGTATATATCTATAGCAGTGCTTCGAAGATAGTTTATAGCTTTAAACATATATCAGAAAAGAAGGGCTGGGATGGATCTCACTGATTGATAGAGCCCTTGTCCAGCATGTGTGAAGCCCTGGTTCCATCCTCAGTACTGAAGAAAAAGAAGAAGAAGTTCAAATAAATGATCTATCTGACTCAGCCAGGTGTGGTAGCGCACCCCTGGAATCCCAGTACTTGGGAGGCTGAGGCAGGAGGATCGCAGGTTTGAGGATAGCTTCAGGAAGTAGCGATGCTCCTGGATGGAGCCAGGAGCATTCGACCTCCGAGCTACACCCCTAGCTCTAATTTTTATTCCTTATTTTGAAACAGGGTCTCACTAAGTTGCAAAGGGCCTTGCTACGTAGCTGAGGGTGGCTGTGAACCTGAGATCCTCCTGTCTCAGCCTCCAAGTACTTGGATTACACGTGTGTGCCACCACGCCCAGCTTCTTTTTTTATTTTGAAATAAGTTCTTGCTAGGTTGCTGAGAGCCTCACTAAGTTGCCAAGGCTGTCCCTGGAAGTGAGATTCTCCAGTTTCAGCCTCCTAAGTACTGGGATCATAGGCATGTTCCACTACACCCAGCTTTGTTTTTTTTCCTTATTAATAAAATATATTATTACTGTCATTCAAAGTTAAATTTAAAAATACCACTTGGTATTGGGCATCATTGATATCCCAAATGACTAGAAGAGGTCCTCTTGGAAAAAGGGATAGGGAGGAGCCGGGCGTGGTGGCGCACACTTGTAATCCCAGCATTTGGGAGGCTGAGACAGGAGGATCACAGTTTGCAGCCAGCCTCAGCTACTCAGTGTGGCCCTTTGCAACTCAGTGAGACCCTGTTTCAAAATAAAGATTAAAAACAAATAGGGCTGGGGTGTAGCTCAGAGGTAGAATGTCTCTGGATTCCATCCCCCAGTACCACACAAAAAAGGGGTGATAAAGAGAAATTGAAGAAAAGGAAGAAGCTGTTCTTTATGCACTATGTGATGCAAGGGGTGGCCTTACACACAGGGCACAATGGAGAACACATTTCTTTATCACTCTTTGGGTTTAGACTGAAGGTTTTTTTTGTTTTGTTTTGTTTTTTTTGTGGTACTGGGAGTGGAACCCAGAGGCTTTCTACCTCAGGGCTATGCTCCCAGACCTATTTTATATTTTATTTGGAAACAGGGTCTCACTAAGTTGCTGAGAGCCTCACTCAGTAGCTGAGGCTGGCTTCGAACCAGCGGGATCCTCCTGTCTCAGCCTCCCAAGCGCGGGGATTACAAGCGTGCGCCACCACGGCTAGACTGAAGGTTTTAAAATGTCAGCCTCTGGTCAGAATTTGTCTAGCGGTAGCATACATTTGTAGTCCCAGTGCAGGTTCACAGCCAGCCTCAGCTACTTAGTGAGGCCCTCTGCAACTCAGTGAGACCCTGTTTCAAAATAAAGAATAAAAATCTGGGCGTAGTGGCGCACGCTTGTAATCCCCGCGCTTGGGAGGCGGAGACAGGAGGATCACGCAGGTTCGTAGTCAGCCTCACGGGCTTAAGAGACCCTGTTTCCAAATAAATAAAAAAATATAAAATAGGTCTGGGAGTGTAGCCCAGAGATAGAAGGGCTTCCAGGAACCCCAGTACCAAAATAAATAAATAAATAAATAAATAAATAAATAAATAAATAAATAAACAAAAGAATAAAAAATAGGACTGGGGGTAGAACTCAGAGGTAGAATCCCCTGGGTTTCATCCCCAATACCACACAAAAAGAAAAAAAGAAAAAGAAAAAGAAAAGAAAAAAAAAGAAAAGAAAAAAGAAAAGTTTTGTTGGTGGCTGGTGGGTATGTTGTTCTTCCCTGTTTTTTTTTTTTTTTTTTTTTGTTACTGAGGATTGAACTCAGGGGCCTTCTACCTTCAAGCTATACTTCCAGCCCTTTTTTTTGTTACAAATATTTCTTTTCTTTTTTTTTAAATTTTATTTTATTGGTGCACTGTATTCATACATCTTAGTGGGATACAAACTTTTGTAGACATACATGCACACATCGCCCAGTCAGCCCCCACCCGATCCCCACCCCATTCTCTCCCCATCCCTCCTTCCCATGCTTGGCTTAGTGGTTGACATCTAGTATTATAGCAATTTATCCAAACTTAAAAATGATAATCTCACATAACAGTTTCATTTGTCTGATACCAAGCGTTTGATGATTTAAAGATAGCATTTCAATATTTCTTTCTGCTTTCTTTCTTACTAGAGCATATTTTTTTCTGTTTTTTTAGGTGAAACTATCATATATTTATATATTTATTTTTCAGAAAAAAATCTATCCTAATATGGAATATGAATTCTAGATACCCAAAACGATCTTGAAAAAGAACAAAGCTAGCAGATATATATTTTCTGATTTCAAACCATATAAAGCTACAATAATTGAAACAGTGTAGTACTGTTCTAAAGGCAGATATATAGACCATTGGAGTTAAATACAAGCCTAGAGCTAAATTCTTCCCTATATTGTCAAGTTATTTTTGACAAGGTTTCCACGAACATTTGGTGGTGGAAATAATAATCTTTTAACTAAATATTGTTGAAAAATAATAATTACATGGAAAAGAATAAAATTGGACCTTTACCTAATCCCATATACAAGTATTAACTCAAAATAGATAAAAGACCTAAATATAAATCTTAAGACTATAAACTTTTAGGAGAAAATCTGGGTCATAAAACCTCACAACATTGAAATTGGCAGTGATTTCTTGGATATGATTTCAATGGCACAAGCAACAGAAGAATATACAAACTCCCTAAAAAATAAAAGAAAATATTGTATATCCAAAGACAATGTAAACAGAGTTAAAAGTTACTAATAGTATTGGATAAAATATTTCCAAATGCTATATCTGAAGGTATATTAATATTCCAACTAGAAATCCTAAAAATTAACAACAATAAAGGCAAACAATACAACTTAGAGATAGGTAAAAGACTAACATAAATAATGAATCTCCACAGATAACCAATCTTAGTTGTCTGTTGGATGGAAACTCTTGTTTCTCTGGTTCTGGTGAGTGTTACCTATTTCTTCTTTGTAGTTAATCTCTTTGAGTATTTTCTCTAGCGCTGGTTTTGAAGACATAAATTCCTTCAGTTTCTGTTTGTCATGGAAGCTTCTTATTTCTCCATCTAATTTGATAGAAAGTTTTGCTGGGTAGGAAATTTTTGGCTGGAAGTTGTTTTCTTTCAGAGTTTGGAATATGTTACTCCAAGCCCTTCTGGCTCTCATGACTTGGTTTGGGAAGTCTGGAGTGATTCTAATTGGTTTGCCTCTGAATGTCAGTTGGCCCTTTGTTTTTGTTGCCTTTAAGATTCTCTGCTTGGCTTCCACATTGGTCATTTTGACAATTATATGGCGTGGGGATCCTCTTCTCCGATCCTGTCTAAAGGGAGTTCTATAAGTTTCCTGGATCTGTGTATCAACCTCTTGCTCTATATTTGGAAAATTTTCTGCTATTACTTCCTTGAAGAGATTGTTGATCCCTTTGGTATCACTTTCTTTTCCCTCCTCTATTCCAATTATTCTTAGGTTAGCTCTCTTAAGATGGGCCCATATTTCTTCAATGTCAGATTCCTGCTGTTGAATATTTTTTTCTAGATTAGAAACTATGCATTCATTTTTGGATTGCTCATCTTCTAAGAGCGAGATTCTGTTCCCCATGTGGTCTAATCGGTTGTTTGTGCTTTGAATTGAGGCCTTTACTTCATTAATTGCATCCTTTATCTCTTTTTGGCTCTCTCTGAGTTCTTTTCGAAGCACCTCTATTATTTCTACAGTTATTTTCCTGATTTGATCTTCTAGAAATCTCTGATTTTCTGTTTTATCAGGTTCTGATGTTGTGGGGTTGTGCACATTCATTACTCCAGTGTTATTCCTCTTTCCCATGATTTCGGAGGTTTGTGCCTTCTCTGGGTTCTTCCCTTGGGTCACTATGGCTTCACTTAAGGTGCACTGGATCTCGAGTCTGTATTATCTCAGACCCCACTACTCCTTTACTGGGTTGTATCACAGAGTCTCCGACCCAGGGAGTCGATAGAGGCTGCTTTAAACTATGGGGGGTGCCAGGTTGCACGTTCTCTTATGGTGTGATATCTCTGCCACCACCACTCCCTCACTGGGTCAAGTCCCAGGAGGCCCAATACTGCGATTTCTCCTCTGTGGCCCGCAATTTGACTCACTGTTCTTGAGTACGCAGATGTAGTTGTACTGGACTCGGTGAATTCACTGCTGCTGCCGCCGCCGGTGGCAATATGGCGCCTCTGCCACGCCCTCGGCCATGAGGCTGGCGTATTTTTTCTTCTCTGGTTTTGATTTCCACTCTGAATCCCTGCAGCGTGTGCTGAGCTCAGCCACTGGGAGCTTTAAATGCTGTCTGCGCCGAAAGATCCCGCCTGGCTGTTCCGCAGCGGCTCTCCTGGCTTGCTGTAGCCGTCCGTTGAGTTCGCCGCTACCGCCGGCAGTATGGCGCTGCTGCCGCGTCCTCAGGCGCATGTGTCTCCTCTGTGGCCCTGAGCTCTGTTCTCAGTCCGCTTTCTCTCTGGAGCCTGGTGGTTTTTTTTGTTTTTCTGGTGATGGTGTTTTCTGGCTATGAAAGGTGCTCTTTTTGTGGTAATGGAGATTGGTTGTTAGCGGGACTCTTAAGCCCCGCTTTTCTCGGTCGCCATCTTCCCGGAAGTCCTTCCAGCCCTTTTTAAAAAAAAGTTTTTATTTTGAGACTTGCTGAGGCTGTCCTTGAACCTGCGATCCTTCTTTCTCAGCCTCCAAAGTACTGAGATTAGAGGTGTGCACCTACACCTGGCTCTTTCCTGAGCTTTAAAAAATTTGGAATTAGCCTGGTATGGTGGCACAGTACTTGGTCGGCTGAGTGCAGGTTCAAGGACAGCCCCAGTAGTAGGAGTGAGACTCTCATCAACCTAGTTTGGAAAACCCTGTTTCCAAATAAGAAATAAAGTTGGGCTGGAGGTGTAGCTCAAGGGTAGAATGCTTTTGAGTTCAATTCCCAGTAACACACACACATAAAAAAAGCTGGACTTAGCAATGATGTATAAATAGTCCTGGGGCTGCTGCTCAATAGTGGAGTGATGCCTAGGAGACATGAGGCCCTGGCTTAGATCCCCAGCCCCAGGGGAGAAAGAATGGAAGAAAGCAAGCAAGCAAGAAAGAGAACATTTCTGACAGCAGTATCAATAGGCAGCTCCCCTTCAATACTTAATTGAATTAATAATTAATTAACTAATTAATTAATTGTACAGGGGATTTTAAAGCCAGGAAATTCTACCTCTGAGCTATATCCTAGTCCTTTTGAAATAGTCTTGCTAACTCACCATGACCTGGTCTGGCCTCTACAATCCTCCTGCTTCAGCCTCCCAAGTGCTGAGATCGCAGGCATGTGCCACCACGCTGCCTTCTCTCTTCCTTTTATTTTATATTTATATTTTGGTACGGGAGATTGAACTCAGGGACATTCTACCTCTGAGCTACACTCCCAGCTCTATTTTATTTTATTTATTTATTTATTTTGCAGTACTGGGGATGGAACCCAGAGGAATTCTACCTCCAAGAGAC
The DNA here is from genome assembly GCF_963383645.1 of Muscardinus avellanarius. Classification (NCBI taxonomy): domain Eukaryota; kingdom Metazoa; phylum Chordata; class Mammalia; order Rodentia; family Gliridae; genus Muscardinus; species Muscardinus avellanarius. The sequence continues at coordinate 48,421,681 of NC_137805.1, forward strand.
ATCCCCAGTCCTATTTTTTATTCTTTTTATTTTTGAAACAGGGACTCATTGAGTTGCGAAGGGCTTTGCTAAGTAGCCGAGGCTGTCCCTGAACTGTGATCCTCCAGTCTCAGCCTCTTGAACGCTGGGATTACAAGCGTGCACACAACACACACCTGGCTTATTTTTTTATTTTTATTTGTAACAAGGTCTTTCTGGGTTGAGAGCATCTTTACAGTTACTCCCTGGACAATTATGTGAAAAGGCGTCTGTCTTCACTCACAGAGGTGGGCAGATACTTCAGCCTTCTTGCTTCCACTGGACCTTGTCATGTTTTCATTTGATGCCTGGAGATGGGGTGACCCTATTTGGACCCTAAGATAACTAGCCTAGGGCGAGCTGATACCCAGAAGATGGCAGAGTGGAAATACAGAAAGAAAACTCTTACACATGTGCTGAAATAGGCATGTACAATGTTCATAGTAGCAGTGATTATAATAGTCCAACAGGAAAAAAGGTAAATAAGTCTTATATAAAATACAGTAGGCGCCGGGTGTGGTGGCGCATGCTTGTAATCCCTGCGCTTGGGAGGTGGAGACAGGAGGATCGCAGGTTTGAAGCCAGCTGCGCTGGCTTTAGGAGACCCTGTTTCCAAATGAAAATATAAAAAAATAGGTCTGGGAGTGTAGCCCGGAGGTAGAAGGGCTTCCAGGAACCCCAGTACCACCAAAAACAAACAAACAAACAAACAAACAAACAAACAAAAAAACCCCCAAAAAACAAACAAACAAAAAACCCCCCAAAACCCCCCACAATAGAATACTATACCCGCTGGGCGTGGTGGCGCACGCTTGTAATCCCCGCGCTTGGGAGGCTGAGACAGGAGGATCGCACAAGTTCGAAGCCAGCCTCAGCTGCTTCATGAGGCTCTCAGCAACAGGAGACCTTGTTTCCAAATAAAATAAAAAAAAAATTAGGTCTGGGAGTATAGCCCAGAGGTAGAAAGCCCCTGGGTTCCACCTCCAGTACCACCAAAAAAAAAAAAAAAAGAGAGAGAGAATATTATACAGTGATGAGAAATAAGCTCTGACTACACATGTCAGCACAAATGAATGTCATAAATGTATTGAATGTGAACAACAAGGCTGAAGGAACATACGGTGTGTCTGAGTGAAGTTCAAAAGCGTGCGACACTATGCTTCAGAGAACACACTAGGGACAAATGTAAGGAAGTGCACAGAAATACACCAACAGCTGCAATGTATGCAGTGCTTCCTCTGTGAAAACATGGCAACAAGGAGCAATCTGATGGGATTCTCACATTAATCTGTAGAAAGAGAAGGGTTATTATGATCCCCATTTTCCAGATGAGAAAACTGAGGCCTAAAGAGGGGAAGTTGCAGATACCAGCTACAGCCACGCCCCCTCGGCATCTGCATTATTATTATTCATGCAGTCCATAGGCAGAATCTCAAAGTGAGAAATAGCCCCGAGAGAAGGTGTGGTCGCTGGCCAAAAGTACTCTCCACTTTTAGATATTCTTTCATAACTATTATTCTTTTAATAATGATTCTTTTAACTCTCCACATGAATTGCTCCGGTGGTGTAAGATCAGGACTGTGAGAGAAACTGAGTCTGTGGAAAATAAAATTTCTGGTAATTTGTCCAAACCTCTAAATGTCCTTGGCTTTGTTCAGATGGTAAAAGAACTTAGTTAGAGATTAGATGCAATGGTAGCGTTCCAGTCAGTAATTACAAACGCAGATTTCCTCTCAATCTTTGATCTTCAACCTAAACACTAACTAACCTAGAGGGGGAGGCGACCAGATGCCTCCATTTACCTCTCTTTGTGATCCTGCCCAGATACGGGAAGACAAACGTTGGGTGTAACATCAAAGCAACCCAGTTTATGAGCAACTAATACTGCCCAATACAATGGAGCTGAAGGCTAGGAAGATTCTTGACCGTTACACCCAGTATGAGCCCTGCCCGAGATGGGAGGGGCGCCACGTGGCCAAGGAAAGGATATTGCAAAGGGTCTGGGACAGGAATATGGATTATTTATAAGATGAATAGGTTTCTAATAAGCCTATCGTTTGGGGAAAAGTGTTTCACAGCTAAGGAAGTATATCTGACAACTAAATCTAAAAACTACATGGTATTTTTGGTGTTTGTCTGCCACACTGTGTTGTGAGTTTGCTTAAGCTTTCAGATTTTAGAAGGTAAGACGGCAACACCTGAGAAAACTCTATCACATCCACCTGAATCACCACATCTCCCCACGCCTGCCATACGGACTGAGCCCAAAAGATGGAAAATTCCAAGAAAGTTAAAGAAGATTCTCCGAGAGGCCTCCAAGCCTTGGGCATGCCCGTTTCTTCTGGGAGATTACCCTTTGGAACTGCTTGTCTGCCAGATCCGGGAGAAGATCTGGAGTTAATCTCTTGAAAGCCGAAAGCCCAGACCAGTTTTTTTACCTTTGTTTACATGTCATTCACTATTGTTTCACAGTGATTGCATTCACCTCCTTTTCTCTTATTATTAACTTTACTGGTGAAGGGTATAAATTTTTTTGGGTTCTTGTAATAAAGTGTCATTAGCTCAAGAAGCTCTTGTCCATATCAGATTCTTTCCAGAAAGCGCCTCCAGTAGGAACTTAAAGAAATTTAGTTCCTAGAAGGGAAAGAATCGCTGCAGATAAGAGGCTGCAGTACGTCACCCTATCCTTCCCCATCTTTTCTGAGATTCTTGATCGCAGTGGACTCGCACCCCATTTGGACTGAGTTGGTTTACAGCAGGAAGTAAATTACCCAGTGGCATAGAGTAGTACATTCCTAAATATTAAAAATATCACTTGGGCCCCTGGGCCCCCGACCCTGGGCGGGTGGGCAGGCTTTGGCAGGGCACCCCTAGGCGACCCCCCTCTCCACCCGGAAGGACCCCGTGGTCCGGGCCCCTGGGCCCCCGACCCTGGGCAGGTGCGAAGGCTTTGGCGGGGCACCCCTAGGCGACCCCCCTCTCCACCCGGAAGGACCCTGTGGTCCGGGCCCCTGGGCCCCCGACCCTGGGCGGGTGGGCAGGTGCTGGCAGGGCACCCCTAGGCGAACCCCTCTCCACCCAGAAGGACCCTGTAAAAAAGGAAAAGAAAAAGAAAAAAGGAAAATATCGGAGAGGGGTCAAGGAGGTGGCGGATGCCAGGATACTAGAGATGCAGACAAAACTTATCCAAATGAACTGGAATTATTGGAAAAATTCCCCTCTAAGGAGGACTATTTCTTCTCTACATTGTTAAGAATCTTGGACATCACCTGTAAGGAGAGAGGCTTTAGCGGAGACCAAGGAGAAAGGCGGTGCTGAAAGTGGTCTCCATGTTGGCGGTGGAGAATTGTATTCAGGAGAAGCAGAAATCGGAGCCCACCAACCTTATTTTTTTTATTTTTTATTTTTTGGAGAAATTACACCAAAGTTTGAATGCTACCATCGTGCATGCTTAGGAAGATTGGACAACATTCAGAGTGGAAAAAGAGCTTGGGAAAGATTTGAAATGGTGGAGGCAGTGGCAATGGCAGTGGCCAGTACTCAGGGGAGGCAGAGATCTGATACATTACACCTGGAACCTTTGAAGTAATGACCCCAGAGGCAGAATGCTACCACCACCATGCACTCTCGAGAATGTGGGACAAATAGTTGGGTGAAGAGGGTGCTCGGATTAGAGCCTGCCGAGGGGTGAGGCCGGCGACGGACACAGCAAAGCTGGGATTGGAGCCTGCCGTGAAGTAAGGCCAGTGCTGGGGCCTCTGAGGCCGGGATTGGAGCCTGCTGAGGGGTTAGACCGGTGCTGGGGCCAATGGCTGGCATCAGAGCCTTCCGTGAGGCAAGGCCGTTATTGAGGCCTCTGAGGCTGGGGTCGGAGCCTGCCGAGGGGTTAGGCCGGTGCTGGGGCCAGCGAGGCCGGGATCGGAGCCTGCCACGAGGCAAGGCCGATGCTGGGGCCTCCGAGGCTGGGATCAGAGCCTGCTGAGGGGTCGGCCGGTGCCAGGGCCACTAGCCGGCATCAGAGCCTTCCATGAGGCAAGGCCGCTATTGAGGCCTCTGAGTCCGGGATCGGAGCTTGCCGAGGGGTTAGGCTGGTGCCAGGGCCAGTGAGGCCGGGATTGGAGCCTGCCGTGAGGCAAGGCCGGTGCTGGGGCCTGCGAGGCCAGGATCAGAGCCTGCCGAAGGGTCAGGCCAGTGCCAGGGCCAGTGTGGCCGGGATCGGAGCCTGCCGTGAGGCAAGGCCGGTGCTGGGGCCTCTGAGGCCGGGATCTGAGCCTGCTGAGGGGTTAGACCGGTGCTGGGGCCAACGGCCAGAATCGGAGCCTTCTGTGAGGCAAGGCCGTTATTGAGCCCTCCGAGGCCGGGGTCGGAGCCTGCCAAGGGGTTAGGCCGGTGCTGGGGCCAGCAAGGCCGGGATCGGAGCCTGCCGCGAGGCAAGGCCGATGCTGGGGCCTCCGAGGCCGGAATCAGAGCCTGCTGAGGGGTTAGGCCGGTGCCGGGGCCACTGGCCGGCATCGGAGCCTTCCGTGAGGCAAGGCCACTACTGAGGTCTCTGAGGCCTGGATCGGAGCCTGCCGAGGGGTTAGGCTGATTCCAGGGCCATCAGCTAACATTGGAGCCTGCTGTGAGGAAGGCCAGTGCTGGGGCCTCCGAGGCCAGGATCGGAGCCAGCTGAGGGGTTAGGCCATTGTCGGGGCCAGCGAGGCCAGAACCGGGGCCTCCCATGAGGCAAGGCCGCTGCTTGAGCCAGCGAGGTCTGGATCAGTCCACCAGGTAGCCAGGCCACAACTGGGGCCGTCAAGAGTGGGATCGGTATTTGCAACACGGCATGCACAGAGAAATATCGCAGAAAATTAAAACTAGATGCTTCCCTTAATCAGCAATAACTAGGAGGAAACGGGCAACAGGAAGTGGTCGAGCTATAGAAAGGGCCCTATAGTGAAGCAATTAAGATGACCAATCAGAGGGTATGGAATAGGGGAGGATGGAGCCTCTTTAAAATGCAGGAGGTACATAAACAAATGTATCAAAGTTAATCACCAAACAAGCATGGGATGGAGGGAGGGGGAGGGAATGGGATGGGGGCTGGATGAGGGCTAATTGGATGATGTGTGCTTGTATATCCTCTCAAGTCTTATATTCTAATGTGATGTATGATTACAATGCACCAATAAAAATAAATTAAAAAAATATCATTTGGCTGGGCATGGTGGTGCACGCTTGTAATCCCCACGCTTGGGAGGCAGAGACAGGAGGATTGCGCAGGTTCGAAGCCAGCCTCACTGGCTTAAGAGACCCAGTTTCCAAATAAAATATAAAAAATGGTCCTGGGAGTGTAGCCTGGAGGTAGAAGGTTTCCAAGGAACCCCAGTACCACAAAAAAAATTATATATATATATATATATATCATTTGATTATCTGGGATAGCAGTTATTATTTCCAAGTTCAAGGTGGAGGAAAGGAGCCTTGATGGGGTCCCAGGTCACAGAGACCAAGTGCCTGACATGAGATTAAATGTGTTTTTTCCCTAGTTCCAAAGCCTGTGCTTTTTCACCAATGTCTGGTCACGTCCATAAAGCCTGGGAATATACACACACATGTACACATGCGCGCATGCGCGCACGCACACGCCTTGCACTTGAACCGGACGGAGCTGGGGAAAACTGCACACGCTGCTTAACTCGAAGCTCCCTGTCATCATTAGTATTATTTTTACCTGAACCCTGAACTGAGCAGAAGGGATGGCGCTCAAATTGAAACTGAACGTGTATATTTTTCCAATTTGTTGAACTAGGATATTTAAATGTTCTTGAGACAGATACAGTCGTGTGGCGCATTCTAGCCTAAATGCTTTGCTCTGTGTATGTATGTATATATATATATTTGTGTGTATGTGTGTGTGTGTGTGTGTGTGTGTGTGTGTGTGTGTATTTGGTGGTACTGGGGTTCCTAGAAGCCCTTCTAACTCCGGGCTACACTCCCAGACCTATTTTATACTTTTTTTTAATTTTTGGAAACAGGGTCTCCTAAGCCAGCACGGCTGGCTTGGAACCTGCGCGATCCTCCTGTCTCTGCCTCCCAAGCGCGGGGATGACAAGCGTGCGCCACCACGCCCGGCTGCTCTGTATATTTTGATTTGTCTGAGGTCACATGCTTATGAGAAGGCCGAGAGATTCTTGGTCTTTATAAAGCCTTTGGAGGAGAATTTTTCTACCTGTCGTTTTTCCTTCCCTTTCTGGCCAGGGCAGGGACTTGGGCCGTCCTTGCCTGCCAGCGACACCTGAGGTTATCCTACCTTCCTTCACAGCACACAGGCTTCCCCCACTCGCTGCAGGAAGAGGTGAGCGGGCCTGTAAGATGTGTACTTCCCAGCACCCAGGGACAGGGGCCCGGCTGAACTGGATTCCTTGGGGATCTCCAAGCAGAAGTTTCTGGCTGAGACAACGAACCCCTCGAACCCCTCATCCCGGGCCGTGGTCCTCAGTGCTCTGAGCTGCCTGGCTGGGCGTCTTGGGAGCCGGGTGGCCTTCATTTTCTCTGGAGTAGGCCAGCACAATTTGTGACCCTTCCCCACAGCCAGAGGAGGAGATTCTGAAGAGTCTTGGGGGCCCTGGGGAGATATTTATCTTTCCGGAGCTTTATCATTTTTTCCATAGCACTCTATCCTTGTAGGGGGAAAGTTCCCGCTGGCAGCTGAGGACTCTTGCTCGATTTTGCTCTCCGCCCTGCCCCCAGTCTAGACAGCAGATGGCAGAGACTCCTCCCTGTTTGCCAGTTAAACCCGGGCTTCCTGTACCAACTAGCCGTGCCATAGAGCTGACCCTTCACGCTGCAGGCCTAGACTGGAGTAGACTTCCGACCCGAACGGTGGTCCTGCTCTTCCCCAACCCTTGCAATCTAGGATGGATACTGAATCTCTCTGTGCTACAATTTCTCCGCCTGAAAACTGGCACGGTGATATCATCACTTTTGAAGGCGTGGTGGTGCACGCTTAAAATCCCAGCATTTGGGAGACAGGAGGATCGCGGTTCGTGGACAGCCTCCGGTACTTAGTGAGACCCTTTGCAACTCAGTGAGACCCTGTCATAAAATAAAGAATAAAAAATTGGGCCGGGGGTGCAGCTTGGAGGTAGAATGCCCCTGAGATACCCCAGTACTGCAAAAAAAAAAATTTTTTTTAAGACTTAATAAATTAATTATGAAAAGCACTGAGAACAGAGAGACCTGGTAATATAGCGTGATGGAACTACTTGTATTTATTACATTGGCTCTGGGCTCGGACAATTCATCTCTTTTCTCTTGTCTTCACTTTTTCCAACAAGATAATTAAGATAGCGGTTCCTATCCAGGTGTGGTGACACACCCTTGTAATCCCAGCACTTGGGAGGCTGAGACAGAAGGACTGCAGGTTCGAGACCAGCCTCAGCAACTTAGTCCCTCGGCAACTTAGTCCCCTAAGTTGCTCAGGCTGGCTTTGAACCTGCCTCAGCCTTCCAGGTTGCTGGAGTAGAAGCACTGGCACTTGGCGTCCTGTCTGCTGAGCTGACTTGCCCTTTCTGCGGTGGGCTTTGGGCCAATTTCTTGATGTGCTCATCTATTAGACAGTGCCTGTTAGGCAGAGGTTGTGGTAAAGGTGAAATGAGAATATGCTCGCCGAGTTGCAGCATAGGGCTCGCTCCTTGCTACACATGGAAAGAGTTAAAAAGATAGCTATTTGTGTTTGTTCACTTACTTTTATGGATAAGAAAACACTTTATTTTCTTTATTTTGGTGGTAACTGGGGATTGAACCTAGGGGCCTTCTATCTCAGAGCTACACTCCCAGTCCTCTTTTATTATATATATATATATATATATATATATATATATATATATATATATATATTTTTTTTTTTTTTTTTTTTTTTTTTTTTTGGTGGTACTGGGGGTGAAAGCCAGGGGCTTTCTACCTCCGGGCTATACCCTCAGCCCTATTTTATAATTTATTTGGAAAGGGTCACACTAAGTTGCTGAGAGCCTAAGTAGCTGAGGCTGGCTTCAAACCTGTGCAATCCTCCTGTCTCGGCCTCCCAAGTGCTGAGATTACAAGTGTGCACCACCACGCCCAGTTTATTTTTTATTTTGAAACAGGGCCTCACTAAATTGCTGAGGCTAGCCAGGCGTGGTGGCGCACGCTTGTAATCCCCACGCTTGGGAGGTGGAGACAGGAGGATCGTGAAGGTTCAAAGCCAGCCGTGCTGGCTTAAGAGACCCTGTTTCCAAATAAAAATATAAAATAGGTCTGGGAGTGTAGCCCGGAGGTAGAAGGGCTTCCAGGAACCCCAGTACCACAAAAAAATAAAAATAAAAAATAAAAAAATGCTGAGGCTGGCTTTGAACTTAGGATCCTCCTGTCTCAGCCTCCCAAGTCCTGGGATTACAGGTGCTACCAGACCAGGCAAGAAAGAACTTTCTGAATCATGATGAGCTATATCCCTGGGAAGAGTTTATGGTTTTCTCACAGGCTCCCTGAGCCATGCCTTATTCACAGACACTAGAATCAGAGAGGTCACATTGGAAGGGCCATTAGTTGGGCGTGACGGTGCATGCCTGGAATCCCAGTACTTGGGAGGCTGAGACAGGAGGATCTCAGGTTCTTGGCCAGCCTCAGCTACTTAGTGAGGCCTTTGGCAACTTAGTGAGACTCTGGTTTAATATAAAAGAAAAAACACATAGGGGCTGGGGATGTAGCTCAGTGGTAGAGTGCTTGCTTAGCATGCAGAAGCCTTGAGTTCAATCCCCAGCACCACACACACACACAAAATTAAAAATATATATAGTGGAGGTCTAGCTCAGAGGTAGAATGCCCCTGAGTTTAATATCTATTATCACATATGCAAATAGTTGAAAGATCCACTTAACGGGTCAGTTAAGTAATCCATTCAACAAATATTTATTAAGCATCTGTTATGAGTCGGAGTGTCATAAGTGCTAGGGACGGAGAAAAATTAGGACCTTGCCCTCATTAGCATTTCATTTCAGACAGTAAGCATTTGAATACATAAATATGACGCCAGTTAAAATTTACATTTCTTTACATTGCAGATGGGGAAACTGAGGCCCAAGAGGGAAAGAGATTTTTGTCTGTGATACTAGGGATGGAACCCAGAAGCATTCTACTTCCAAGCTACACCCCCAGCCCTTTTTTATTCTTTATTTTGAAACAAGGTCTCACTGAGTTGCAAGGGCCTCACTAAGTAGCTGAGGCTGTCCGTGAACCATGATCCTCCGGTCTCAGCCTCCCGAACGCTGGGATTGCAAGTATGTGCCACCATGCCTGGCCTAATTTTTATTTATTTTGAAACAAGGTCTCACTGAGTTGCAGAGGGCCTCACTAAGTAGCTGAGGCTGTCTGGGAACCGAGATCCTCCTGTCTCAGCCTCCCAAATGCTGGGATTATAAGCGTGCACCACCACGTCCAGCTGGAAAGAGATTTTCCTAAAGTGTTTCGGCGTCATAGCCAGGTAAAGACTTGCAGGCACGTCTCCAGGCTTACTCAGTCCAGCACAGCCTCATCTGCCTGCATTCTCAACCACTGGGAAGGCTAGGCAGTAGTATCCCAAGTTCAAATCCAGCCTACAAAACTTAGATCCTGTCTCAAAAGGAAATTAAAAAGAAGGCTGGGGCCGGGCTTGGTGGCGCACGCTTGTAATCCCCGCGCTTGGGAGGCAGAGACAGGAGGATCGCATAGGTTCGAAGCCAGCCGCGCGCGCTGGCTTAGGAAACCCTGTTTCCAAATAAAAATGTAAAGATAGGTCTGGGAGTGTAGCCCGGAGGTAGAAGGGCTTCCGGAACCCCAGTACCACCAAAAATAAATAAATAAATAAATAAATAAATAAACAAAAAGAAGGCTGGGGATGTAGCTCAGTGGTAAAGCACCCCTGGGTTCAATTCCCAGCAGAGCAAAACCAAAATACCCCCCCCCCCCTTTAACAAACCCTGGTCTATCCCAATGTCTTTTTTTTGTGTGTGTGTGGTACTGGGGATTGAGCCTGGGGCACTTTAACTGTGAGCTGCACCTCCAGCACTTTTTAATTTTTTTGTTTCGAATCAGGGTCTCTCTAGGTTGCTGTGAGTTTCACTAAATTTCTGAGGTTGGTCTTAAACCTGGGATCCTTCAGTCTCAGCCTCCCAAGTACTGGGATTGCAGCATGCCTGGCTTCCCAAGATCGTGTATCCCTCCCTTGCTCCATGCCTACCTCTGTTCCTGCTCCGTACCTTAGTTAATGCTCCCTTTACCCCAGCCCAGTCTCAACTATTTTCTCTCCATTCTGAGTTGCCTGGGATAAGCTCTTTGTCCCCCTAGTCTCAGTTTCCCCATCAGTGAATTGAGGGCCTTTGCTCAGGGCCTTTGCTGACCAGACGGATCTCACAATTCTCATCAGCATGTAACTATTTGTTTGTTTGTTTGTTTGTTTATTTATTTATTATATAGTACTGGAGATTGAACCCAGGGGCATTCTACCTCTGAGATACTCCCAGCCCAGCCTTATTTTTTATTCTTTATTTTGAAACAGGGTCTCATTAATCTATGGAGGGACTCACTAAGTTTCTGAGGCTGGCTGCGAAGTTGCGATTCTGTCTCAGCCTCCCAAGTACTGGGATTACAGGTGTGAGCCACCATACCCGGATGTGTAATGATTAATTTATTTTGGTACTGGGTGGGGGTTGAACCCAGGGTTATTTTACCTCTGAGCCACATCCCTAGCCCGTACGTATGTATGTATGTATGTATGTATGTATGTATGTATTTGTGGTGCTGGGGATTGAACCAGGGATATTCAACCTCTAAGGTATACATCCAGCCCTATTTTATTTTATTTTGAAACAGGGTCTTGCCAAATTGTTGAGGCTGGCTTCAAGCCTACAATCCTTTTGTCTCAGCCTCCCAAGTACTGACATTATAGACATGTGCACCAGGCCTGTCTAGTATGTGATGGTTTTATTCACTTGTTTTCCAGGTCATGTCCAGCTCCAGGGAGCAGCAAGCATCGGGCCTCCTGTCCCCAGATCTCCCAGGGCCTTAGTAGACCCTCAATAAATATTTGCAGATGGAGAAAGGAGGGAATGCAAGTGGCTGCCCTCAGTTTTTCAAGTGGGGGTGGGCCGGAGGAGAGGGCTCTTTCTTTTGCCCTCAGTCTCCTCCCTCCTTTTCACCTCCCAGGACAAACTCTGGTCCTCCATCTGGCCTGCATTTTTCTGGGTTTGATATCATATTTTCCACTCTCCCGGCTGCTGCCGGCCGCCTCTGCCAACTTTCCACAACTATAACCCCCCCCCCCCAACCCCACACAAACATGTTGCAGGCTGGAGACAGCTTGGGGTGAGAGAAGACCTTTCTCCTCTTCCCCTCTTCCGGTTGGGATGGGGTGGGGAGAAGCGCCACCAGTGTCCCCAGCGAGGCTGGCAGGAGGACTTGGCTTTGTGCACATTCTTGCCGCAGTCCACACCTCACAGGGGCAGGGAACAAGGCCCAAGTGTGGTGAAGAGTCTGAGCAGGCAGCTGGTGGGGGCAGGGGTGTCCGGCGGCAGAGACATGGTCCAGCCCATTTTTGTCTTGTTCTCCTCGCAAACAGTGACACCCCTCCCCCACAGCTGGAAACTCCTGACCTGATCTCCAACCCCCTGTCCAGCCAGCTGGAGCCTCGCTCCCTCCTTCCACCCCCACAGACAAAGGGAGTTCCGAAAAAGCCTGGTCCTGGGGTCCGTTCCTCAGTGGTGGGTGGCCCTGGGGGGCTCACTTCCTCTCTGGGCTTCACTTCCACACTGGAAAATGAGTGAATTGGACTAAGTTGGGGTGGATCCTGGAGATGAATGGGTCGAGTTTATTCATGGAGTTCATGCCTCGTCCTCTCCAAATTGCATACAAGCTGGGTGTGGGTGACACAGGCCTGTAATCCTAGCTTTCAGGTGGCTGAGACAGGAGTATTGAAGGTTTAAGGCCAGTCCCATCAATTTAGAGAGGCCTTCAGCAACTTAGTGAGACCTTGTTTCAAAATACAAAGTGAAAAGCCGGGTGTGGTGGCGCACGCTTGTAATCCCCGCGCTTGGGATGCTAAGACAGGAGGATCACAGGTTTGAAGCCAGCCTCAGCTACTTAGTGAGGCTCCCAGCAATTTAGTGAGACCCTGTTTACAAATAAAAATAGAAAATAGGTCTGGGAGTATAGCCCGGAGGTAGAAAGCCTCTGGGTTCCATCCTGAGTACCACAAAACAAAACAAAACAAAAAAACAAAGTGAAAGCCAGTTGTGGTGGCACACGCTTGTAATCCTAGCTTTTGGGATGCTGAGACCGGAGGATCATGGTTCGAAGACAGCCTCAGCTTAGTGAGGCCCTCTGCAACTCAGTGAGACCCTGTTTCAAAATAAAGAATATGAAATAGGGCTGGGGGTGTTGCTCGGAGGTAGAATGCCCTTGGGTTCCAGCCCCAGTACTGCAAAAAAAAAAAAAAAAAATAGGGCTGGGGTGTTGCTCAGATAGAATGTTCAGAGGTAGAATGTTCCATACCCAGTACCACACACACACACACACACACACACACACACACACACACACACACAAAGTGAAATAGGGCTGGGGTGTAGCCCAGTGTACCCCTGGCTCAATTTCAAGTACAAAAACAACAACAAAATCGCATGCAAAATTGTGTTCCTTTTTTTTTTTTTTTTTTAGTGCTGGGGATGGAACCCAGGGTCTCACACATGCTAGGCAAGCACTAACCACTGGGCTACATCCTTAGCTCCATTTTGTTATGTTCTTTGAGGATTGCAGATACTTTGGGCATAGACTCTAGTGGCCCAGCCTAGGTGGGAACACCTGCAACCTCACTTAGCACAGGTGTAAGAGCCTGGGTGTGAGCTTTCCCACGCCCATGCCTCAATTTCCTAATTAGTCAAAGCAGGGTAGTGGCAGCACCTCTTTTCAGGTGTTGTGAAGATTAAGAGTTGTGACAAATTGGTGCACAGCTCTCAAAATCACCAGCTGCTATATTGCCAGGATGAGTGCTAAGATTCTCTCCAGATGATATTTTTGTGAATCTATAAACTAAAAAATGATTAAGGGGCCAGGTGTGGTGACACAGGCCTGTAATCTCAGTACTTGGGAGGCTGAGACAGGAGGATCACAGGTTGGTTGTGATCCATGGTATCACTCTCAAAGACCCGGGGAAAGGCCTTAGCACACAATTGATCCAATGACTTTATTGATTGGCCAGGACGGCCGGGCTGGCAGGCTAAACCAGTCTGTTAGTGCGGACGGGAGGCCATGAGATGCAGATGCCTGCTCAAGGAGCAGTCTCGGCAGACAGACAGGACATCTCTGGTCGGTTTAACTGTGGGAATTCTGAGGGTTGGCTGGAGCCTTGGAGACAAGGAAGATTTTTACAAAAGACATCTACCACGAAAACCAAAAAATAAACCTCCCCCTAAATCTCTCTTCTGTACCCAGCTGAAGCTTTGACCCCAGAGTTCGTCCACTGCCTTCCCCGAGGCTGAGGGGTCCTGGAAGCTCTGCCCCTGGGGCTGCCTTTGCCCCGCAGAGGCACCGGCGGAGCCCAGAGTGCAGCCCAATGTCCTCCACCGCCAGAAGGGCGGGCTTCAGAGCACCGCCAGGTTGTGGCAGGACTTGGAGCGGGCTTTGAGCGCCCGCTGACGGGCGCTGCGGGAGGTCAGGCGGTCCAGCAAGCGACGGGCACGCTGGCCCAGGCTGGCCTTTGGCCGCGAAGCGGGTGGCTCCTGCGCCGAGCTGTCCCGGTGCCGCAAACGCAGTTGGCGCACCACGCCCTCGAAGAGCTCGGCCACGTTGTGCTGCAGCGTGGCTGACGTCTCGATGAACTTGCAGTCGAACACCACGGCGCAGGCGCGGCCCTCTGAGGGGGCGGGGCCAGACGGGCAGGGCGGAGCCATAGCGGGAGGGCGGAGACAAAGGTAGGAAGAGGTGTGAACGATCTCAACAGGAAGCGCATTTTCCTGGGCCCGAATTTAGTGCAGGTGCGGGGGATTCTGAGAGGAATTAATCATACCTGGCTTTGACAGGAGCTGAGTTCTAATCCTCTCTGGCTCATGACTCTGTGGGGACTGACTTCCCCTTTCTGGTTCTCCACTTTCCTTATTTGTAGGAAAATGGTTGAGAGTAGGGGCATTTAAAGATTCTTATGGGCCTTACCTGAAGTGTGAAATTCATTAAACTATCCTCCATTTCACTGTAAATGTAATTTATATGTAATTTTAGAAGTTTTGGTCTGGCGGCGTGTTTATGGTACATGCCTGTAATCTCAATACTTGGGAGGCTGAGACAGAACAATGGCAGGTTCAAAGACAGTGTCAGCAAGTAGTGAGACTGTCATCAATCTGGCGAGACCCTTTTTCAAAAACAACGGCAACAACAAAAAATAAAAGGCTAGGGGTGCACCTCAGATGTAGGGTGCCCCCTGGGTTTAATCCCCAGCCCCCCCCAAAATTCTTTTAGATAAGTAAAGTGATATTTGAATTTAAATTTTCTTTATTTTTGAAGTCAATATAGTCTCTTTCATTTCTCAAATGTTAGCCCTTAAAAAAAGCTGATAGGCACTGGATCTGTCTCACTAGGTTGCAGAGGGCCTGCTAAGTTGCTGAGGCTGGAGGTGAACCTGTGATTCTCCTGTCTCAGCCTTCCAAGTACTGGGATTACAGTGTTATCCCTGGACAATAGAAGTAATTTTTTTTGGTAGTACTGGAGATTGAACCCAGGGACATTCTACCTCTGAGTTACACCTTCAGCCAGATTTTTTATTTTTATTTTTTGCTGTACTGGGGATGGAACCCAGGGTTATTCTACCTCCGCACTACACTCCAGCCCTAATTATTTATTTTTATTCTTTATTTTAAAACAGGGTCTCACAAAGTAGCTGAGGCTGTCTGCTAACCACGATTCTCCGGTCTCAGACTCCCAAATGCTGGGATTACAAGCGTGCGTCACCACACCTGGCTAAAAACAACTTTTACTGCTGGGCATGATGACACATGTCTCTAATCCCTATACTTGGGAAGGTGAGACAGGAAGATCACAGGTTCAAGGCCAGGAAGATCACAGGTTCAAGGCCAGGTACTGGGGGTTGAACCCAGAGGCATTCTACCTCCAACTACACCCCCTGCCCTAGTTTTTATTCTTTATTTTGAAAGAGGGTCTCACTAAGTTGCAGAGGGCCTCACAAGTTGCTGAGGCTGGCCACAACCTGCGATCCTCCTGACTCAGCCTTGCCCGGCCCCAATGGGGGGCTTAAAGGGAAGAAGTGACAAGGGCAGCTCTGGTCCTAGAAAACTCTGGCAGTGGAGATGCCGATGGCGAAGGGACTGTGGCCACAGAGGGCGAGGTGTGGGATTGGGGCGGGTGGCCCCGACAGACCTGAGGTCTAGTGTGGGGGTGGGGAGGAGGCAGGGGTGGCTCCTCACTTCCAGGCTCAGGAAGGTGGCCCAGGACGGTGGCTCGGCGCAGGTGGGGCACTCTCCCCCACCGAGGAGGCACAGTGGGGCTGAGAGGAAAAGGAGTTTGGGGCTCACCTTCCTCGGAGACTTCGCGGCAGCGGGCCAGGTCCGCCTTGTTGCCCACAAGGATGATGGGCACGTGGTCTGCCCGATGTGCGCGCCGCAGCTGAATGCGGAGCTCAGAGGCGCTCTCGAAGCTTCCCCGATCGGCGATGGAGTACACAATGACATAGGCGCTGCCCACCTGCAGGCAGGACCCCGGGCCGCGGCTGTCACCCTGTGGGGAGGGACCCCAGGCTGTGCTCAGAGGGCACCTGGCCCTGGCCGAGGGGGCTGGCCGGGTCTGGTGGTGGGAGAGGGCTGAGGTTCTACTTTGGACAGGTTTGGGAGATAAATTCCGCCCTAATTTCCTATGTAACCATGGGGAAACCATTGACCTAAGCGCCTCAGTTTCTCTGCTTGAAAAATCGGGCAGACAGTACACCCTTCTTTATCATCCACTGACTACTCTGCAGGCTGGACACTGGAGACAGGAGATGTGCTGGGTGCCCTTGCCTGCTGAGGAGCAGCCTGGCTTGCCTGCCCCTGAGTTTACTCCCTGGTACAAGAGGAGGAAGAGGAGGAGGAGGATGAGGGGGAATCTTTTCAAGTTGTTGGACCACGGAAAGGAAAGAACTGGAGTGATTTTGATACTCTATCTGGATGGCGGCTGTTTGACAGGGACATACCGAGACTGGATCATTTGGGTAGAACTATGTAAATGAGTAATGAGACAGTTCCTGCCCCCCAAAAGCTCCTGATGTGGAAGCAAGGCCATAAATGCGTCATGGTTGAGTACCATCAGGAGAGGCACTTAGCAGTGACTGGAGGAGCCATTTAGCCTTCCTGGTGTGGGAGGGCTTCCCAGAGGACCAGCGAGTCTGAAGGTTTAGCAGACCAAGCAGAGCGGAAGAGATTCCAGACAAAGGGAGTGATCAGAGCCAAGGCCTAGAGTGGGCAACGTGGAGTGTGGTAGAAGCACTGGCTGCAAGGGAGGTAGAAGCCAAATTTTTGTTTTTATTTTTGGTGGTTCTGGGGATTGAACCCAGGGTTCTACCTCTGAGCCATACTCCCAGCCCTATTTTATTTTTTTATTTGGTGGTACTGGGGTTCCTGGAAACTCTTCTACCTCCGGGCTACACTCCCAGACAGACCTATTTTATATATTTTTAAAATCTGGAAACAAGGTCTCTTAAGCCAGCGAGGCTGGCTTCGAACCAGCAAGATCCTCCTGTCTCCGCCTCCCAAGCGAGGGGATTACAAGCGTGCGCCACCACGCCTGGCTTGAGGCTGTTTTGAATCTGAGATCCTCCTGTTTCATCTTCCCAAGTATTAGAATTATAGGTGTGAGCCACCACACCCAGCTACAAATGTTTTCTGATGACCAAATAAAGTAGACAAATAGGAAACCATCCGCTATATGATCAGTGTCATTGTCAAAGGGGAAGGTTCTCAACAGCCATATCCATCACTCCCAGGGCCAAATAACCTTGGGGTAGAGTCAGACAGATGTTGGTTCTCAACTTTGACTCCGGAACTCTGGATGGTTCCTTCTTACGTGTCTCAGTTTCCCCATCTGTGGAATGCAAGGGTGGGTCTTGACCATTCATTCATTTGTTGTGTAATTTTTGTGTGTGTGTGTTAGGATCACCAAAGCCAGTTGGGACATGGGTTGGTGGGTAAGAAGCCATTGGAGTACAATTCAAAATATAGATTCTGGAGTCCCATCCAGGAGTAGTGGTCATGCCCATAATCCCAGTACTTGGAAGACTGAGATGGGAGGGTGCCAAGTTCAAGGACGGCCTCAGCAGTATAGTGAGACTCTCAGCAATCTTGTGTGGCCTGTTTCAAAACAAAAAAACAAGAAGGGCTGGGGGTGTAGCTTGAAGGTAGACTGTCCCTGTGTTCAATCTCTTGTAACACACACACACACACACACACACACACACACACACACACTCCAGAGTCCCACTTTTAGAAGTTCCTATTCATTAAGTCTTGCATGAGGCTTAAAAGTTTGCTTTGTAATACTCTCCAGGTGACCCTGATCCTCAGGCATGCTAGAGGACCACTGGGTGAGCCACGGCTCCCCAGGCCTGTCCCTGCCTCTCTCATATCAGAGTAGCCTCCAGGCAGGATGGAGAGAACAGATGCTTAGTCGGATAAGGCTGCTATTGCTGGGCACTCTCTGGGAACTTCTTGCATTCACTAACCAGGGAAACGGGCTCCATTTTCTCATTTTACTGATAGGACAACCAAAGAGCACAGAGGAGGAGAAAACATTCTGAAGGAAACACTGTAGATGGGCACAGGCTTCCAGTCTCCTCTTCTGGTCCAGGACCCGTCCTCTCCGGTCTCCGGCGAGGGACTCCCAGCCCGATCGCTCCTCTCCACTTGTGGGCCCTGCCCCACAGAACTCTCAACTGCCTCTGGAAAGCAGACCTTCCCTCACTAGTCTGGAAGCCCTGTGAGGTCAGGGCACACTACCCAGTTCCCCACCGCGTCTCCAGTGTCCTGGCCTGTGATAGACACCCAGCAAGGACTTCTGGATGAGCCAATGAGTGCAGAAGTGGAACCTGAGCTGAAGGCTCCGAGCTGGTGCTCCCAGGGACGTGGGCAGGGGCAGTCCTCGTGTGTAAGAGTGCAGGCTGTGGAGGTGGGTCTGGTTTGAATCCTCCTTGCTCTCTCAGAGCTTTGGACACATTATTAACCTCCCTGAGCTTCATTTTCTTCATCAGTAGAATGGGAGTCAGAAGACCCGCTGTACAGTTTCGTTCTGACTGAATGTCACAGTATCCATGCAGTGCTTATGTACCCAGTGGGAAAGGGTGCTCCAGAAATGTCAGTTACCATCATAAGGATCATTACTGAGCTCATTTGGACTTGAATTTCGTTTTATGCTTGCTAAAAGGAACTGGCCACATAGCTCCTCCTCTCATTCTCTGGGTCTATCAGTCAAACTGTCGCCATTCTTGCCAGTCACCTAACACTGCCACCCTCAGGTGCTACCGGCAGGCCCCACTCAGGGCGGGGCCTCCCTGCGAGTTAGGGGAGGGGCCTGCCAGTAGAGGGGGCTCCCAGGTGATTTTTGGATCCGTCTTTTTGCCTAGGTGTATTTCTCAAACCTCTACAACACGAGAAACAAAACCCCGAAGGAGGTGCGGAAATGGTAACCATGATGTGTGCCTGTATGCTGTCACTTCCCGCTCTGCAAAGAAGTGGGAAGACGCACTGGATTTCTTTTTTCATTGCTACCAAGTTGTAATTATAATATGCTTTAAGAATTATAATATGCAGTTCTCCACCTCATTCAGCACTTTCTTCATGCTCTAAACTGAGCTCACCTGTGTGGAATTGCATAAGAAATTAAAAAAATTCAGCTGATGATGAGGTTGGAGCTATAGCTCAGCGGTAGAGGGTATGCTTAGCATGATAGAGGCCCTGGGTTGATCCCCAGCACTGAAAACAAACAACACAAACAATCAGCTGATTAGTAGAATGGAGATGACTGAGCCATTTACCAGACAAGAAAACCACTACTCACTAGTCATCGCACAAAGATACATAACTAGTAAAAAAAAAAAAAAAAAAAGAAGGAATGTTCAACCTTAGGCATTTTGGTGCCAAATGCAGCATTCCTCCTTCTGCACACTGTGGGTGGGGAGGGTGGGAGAGGGTGGTCATAGTGAGGAGGGCCTGCAGGGGAGAAGCCCCGACAGACAGGATCAGTGGCGTGAGGAACGGCCAGGGCTATGTAGTTCTTTTATCTTTGGGAAGACTACGTAAAGGCTGTTGGGTTTTTTTTTGGGGGGGGTGCTAAGGATGGCTCCTGCCCACAGTCTGCCTTATATATCCCGGAGAGAATAGGAATCTGGCATTAGGTACAACACCTCTTCCCCCAAATCCTGCTTGCAGGGTCTTACCAGTTTCTCGGCCTCCCAGGTGTCCATGACCACCAGTGTGGTGTCCTCTCCATCCACCGTGAGGGTCCTCTCATACACATCTTCTGCAACCAAGGGAGACCAGGTCTGAGGGAGGAGGGCAGGCTGGGGAGGGCACGGGCCCCCTAGCCCCTCCTGGCCACATCGCCTCCCAACTTCCTCTGGGGGCTGCTCACCACACTCACTTTTTAATTTTTTGTGGTCCTGGGCAAAAAGGGGCATTCTACCTCTGAGCTACACCCCAGCCCTTTTTTGAAACAAGGTCTTGCTGGTGCTGGCCTCTAGCCTGCTTCACACTCGTTCGATGTCCATCTTTCCTGGCAGGTTGGGAAGCCCTACAAGGAGCCCATGTCTCCCCAGCTGCCAGCAGAGTACCTGGCACACCTGCGTGCAGGGAAGGTTGGTTAGGTTGACTGAGCGTTGGGGGGTAGGGTTAGAGTTGGGCTTAGTTATGTTCCAGGCAGGTCATTCTGCGCTCTCTGGCCTTCATCTCTCCATCTGTAACACACAGGTGGAGGTCTGTGCACCTGTCATACCAGTCTCCACTCCGAGCACCAAGGCTGGGGAAAGCCCGGCTGGACTGTTGCCACCCTCTCTCTGCCTTAACCACGATCCCCAGTCCCTGTGTCCTGTCAGCCAGCCCTGCAGGGGCCTCTCTGCGTTTCTTCTCTTCTGTCCCATATCCAGTCAGCCTGGGGCCCTGATCCTGTGAGTTGGCTGCAGTTCTTGGGACTAAAGCAACCCAGGCCCGAGACTGGGGGTTCTGGGAGTCTCCACTTGGAAGGGTCTTAGTGACAGCAAAACCACAGCAGCCATGGGGGTGTCCGTGGGCCTGGGGAGACCCAGTAAGGGGGACTTGGGGCTGGAAGGTTCTGAGCTGGATGGATAGCTACCATTTCTTGAGAATTTTCCAAATTGCTCCCTTATGACATGGAAACAAAGTATACACTTCATTCACAAAGAACTGGTAACATTTTCATTCTATTCAAGGAAAGTCCCTCCCCTAGACCTCCATGCAGGGCAAGGCCATTTACTTTGTAGTCTGTTTCAGCGATGCCCCTTAGGGCTGAAGAGTGCAGGGCTTGAACAACTCTTCCTGTGCCTTCCCTCCCTTGGTCATACCCCAGCCCATCCTACCTCCCGACCCCGGGGGCCCTACCTCCCAGCTGCTCATGGTGGTCCCGCTCTTGCTTCCCTGCAAAGAGGCTGGCCAGGCTGGTCTTCCCTACGCCAGGATCTCCGAGCAGCAGCACGCGGTAGAGGGCCTCCCACGAGCCTTCAGAGTCACTGGATTCAGAGGACCAGCCATCTGGGGCAGGTGAAAGTCTCTGAGCAGGAGGGCTGAGGGAGGCGGACTGGCTCAGTGGGAGACGCCGGCACTGGGTGGGGGGCGCTGCGCACAGGTGGTCAGGCTGGCGGCCTCGGGAAGACAGGGGCAGTGGAGTGCTGGCTCGCCGGCGCAGGGGCGTCTTTGCTCCCTGCTGGGTGTTGAGTGTCATCCTTGGTGGGGAGGGCTTCCTTCCTTCCAAGAGAAGGGGACAGCCAGTGAGCCAGTTGCTTCGAGCCACTTTTCTGGGGCAAAGAGGGCTCCTGCAGAGTCCACTCTTGTTCGAATGGGAGGAAGCACCTCCGTTCGGGGTGGGGGTCTTCTGGCTCAACCCCAAGTTAACCTGGGACTGCTGAAAGGGGTGAGCAGGAAGGCTTGAACACACAAAAACACACCTACCCTGAGGCCTTGTCTCCAAGACAGCCGGGCAGAGGGGCGGCAGCTACCTGGGCCGCCCAGGCGGCACACACCTGCCCCTCCTGGGTGGAACATGACACCCTTGTAAAGGTATCTGGGCAGCCCCCTCCTCCCCTTCTCCCCTGGTCTCTTCCACAGGTTCTGGGTTGGGGTGCAGAGGAGGGTCGAGGCCCCGCGGCTCTACTTCTGAGCCACATTATCTGAGTGGGGTGGTGCCCGGCGAGGGCGACGGGGTCCGGGGATCCTCCGCTGTAACCCGAGCGCCTGGTGCCAAGGGAACGGTGTGTCTGACCCGCCCCCTGCGTGAAAAATTCAGCATCGCGGGCGCCGGGGCCTCCAGCAGTCCCGGGAGGGCGCGGCCCAGGCTGGTGACCCCCAGGGTCCTGGTGGGGCCGGGAGGGGAGCCCCGGGGCGGGAGTCCAGGTCTGAGCTTCCCAGCCTGGGGTCCTGGTTGAGCCCCCGGCCCCTGGGCCCCAGGTCACCCACCTCGGGCGCAGTTTCGAGCGCCCTTGCCGGCGCCGCAGAACCCGGGGCGGGCGCTCGGAGAACTCCGCTCCAACTTGGGCAAGTGAGCGCGGGCCGCGCGGAGCTGGGCCTCGGCGCGGGGAGGGTCCGGCCGCCTCCGCTGCTCGGGCTGGGCTGCCCTTCGCTGGCCGGGCAGCCCCCCCCCCCGCCCGGCCCCGCGGAGGAGGAGCGCGACCGCCGCCCCGCCCAGCGCGAGGTGGGGGTGGCAGCGGGGGTAGGAGACCCGGGGGGGATGGGGATTCGGGTTTCCTCACATCCGTCCTTGAATGGGGCTCGTCGACTTCAGCCTTCCCCAAAACCACCCGGGGGCTTGATAAATGTCCAGATTCCTGGGGCGCGCCCCTCTCTGCTGTACTGGGAGAGGGGTTCGGGAACATGCACTTTGTATTTATTTTTTGCGGTACTGAGGATGGGGCCCAGGGGCATTCTACCTCCGAGCTACACCCTCTGCCCTATTTTTTATTCTTTATTTTGAAACAGGGTCTCACTGAGTTGCAGAGGGCCTCATTAGGTAGCCGAGGCTGTCCGCGAACCGCGATCCCCCTGTCTCAGCCTCCCGAATGCTGGGATTACAAGCGTGCTCCAACACCCGCCTTGCTTGGTTGTTTGCTTATTTCTTTATTTATCTGGCGGGAGGGACACTGGGGAACGGAGCTCTTCCTCAGCCCTGGAATCTGTGTTTTAAATAATAACAAAGTGATTTATTTGGGAGTGTCTTGGGGACACTGAGGAGTTCTGAGTATCTGCTGTTGGTGCGGTTCTTTGGGTGCCCACTCACTCACCAACGAGGCCTCCCTGGGCCTGGGGCCCGGGTCTTCTGCCTTTCTGCCCTCCGCCCCTGTCTATTACAGTTCATGGCTTAAAAAAACAAAACAGAACCGAAGCAAAACCAAAGCAGAACTCCCCAGGTATATTGGGGAAGGAGACCCTGATCTTGGAAGGGGAGAGGCTGGCTTTGGGGCCCTGGTATTTTCACTGTCTATGGATGGGGGCAGGATCCAAGCTCTGAATGGGCGCCTCCCTTTAACTCTTGAGGAATTGGAGGATGTGTGTGTGTGTGTGGGGGGGTGTCACAGATCAGGCTGTGCCTGTGGGTGGCAGCTGGTGTCATGGCTGAGGGGGTTCCGGTACCCAGCTGGGAACAACTCCCACGGCAGTCCCTCTGGTGGAAGCCATCCCGTCTCTGCAGGTCCTGGGTAGATGCTGAGCCCTTTAGACCGGCTTCCTTCCGGAGCACCGCCCTCTGAGCCTCTTTTTCCCACCCACAAGATGGGCTGTGCCTGGTGAGGTGATTTCGGCTGCCAGGCCCAGCTTTACAACTTAGTCTTTGTGTGATCTTAGACAAGTCAACTCCTCTCTTTGGGTTTCAATTTCTTTATTTGAAACTGTAATCTGAACAGGCTGCACCCTTGCTAAAAAAAAAACTTGGTTGTCTGCAATCCAGAAGCCTGAAGTTGGCCTTGAAGGCCACCGCGCTTTGGCTCCTGTCCTCTCCAGCGTCCTTGCAGCCCCAGGATCCAGGTGCATTCTGTTCCTCGGTCCTATGTTATCACAGTAGTTTTCTTTCCTTGGTGGTGCATTAGAAGTATCTGGAAGGCTTGTTAAGCTGCAGCTTCCTAGGACTCACGCCTTAGAGCCTTTTGTTTTGTTTTTGTAGTAGTGGTGATTGAACCCAGGGGCATTCTACCTCCAAACTACACTACCAGCACTATTTTATTTTTTATTTGGAAACAGAGTCTCACTAAATTGCTGAGAGCCTCATTACATAGCTGAGGCTGGCCTTGAAATTAGATCCTCCAGTCTCAGCCTCCCAAGTACTAGAGTATAGGTGTGTGCCAACACGCCAGCTAGAACTTTTGGTTTTTATATGTATGTATGTATGTATGTATGCATGTACGTGTGTACGTGGGACTGAACCCAGGAGTATTCTACTTTTGAGCACCCCCCCTTTGGTATTGGAGATTGAAACCAGTGGCATTCTACCTCTGAGATACACTCTCAGCCCTATTTTAATTTTTATTTGGAAACAAGGGCTTGCTATGTTACTGAGAGCCTCACTGAGTTGCTGAGGCTGGCTTTGAACCTGTGATCCTCCTGTCTCAGCCTCCCAAATACTGGGATTACAAGCATGCACCACCATGCTTTGCCTACCTCAAGCCCTTTTTATTTCAAAACAGGGTCTCACTAAACTGGCAAGGGTCTTGCTAAGTTACTGAGGCTGGCCTTGAACCTGTGATCCTTTCGGTACTGGGGATTGAATTCAGGGGCTTTCTACCTCTGATGTATACCTCCACCCCTTTTTCTTTTTTATTTTGAAACAGGAGCTCACTAAATTGCTCCGGGTTTCACTAAGTTGTTGAGGCTGGCCTTGAACCTTCCATTCTTTTGGCTCAGCCTGTTAAGTCCTGGCATTCCAGGTGTGCACTACCACTGAGTAGAACTTTTGGTTGGGATAGGGCTGGGGGATTTGCAAGTCCAGGTGACTGGTCCAGGTGATTGCTATTCTGGGTCTTACACCTTGGGGATCACCGCATTGTTTCTTTTAATGTCACAATGAGTTAGCTAGCTATTTTGCTCTACGAGTCAGGTTTATTGTTTGTTTTTTTGCTTGTTTATTTATTTATTGGTGGTACTGGGATTCCTGGAAACCCTTCTACCTCCGGGCTACACTCCCAGACCTATTTTTATTTTTTATTTTTATTTTTATTTTTATTTTTTTTGGTGGTACTGGGGTTCCTGGAAGCCCTTCTACCTCCGGGCTACACTCCCAGACCTATTTTTACATTTTCATTTTGGAAGCAGGGTCTCCTAAGCCAGTGCGCGCGGCTGGCTTTGAACCTGCGCGATCCTCCTGTCTCCGCCTCCCAAGCGCGGGGATTACAAGCGTGCGCCACCACGCCCGGCCCTATTTTTATATTTTTATTTGGAAACAGGGTCTCCTAAGCCAGTGCAGCTGACTTCAAACCTGCGCGATCCTCCTGTCTCTGCCTCCCAAGCATGGGGATTACAAGCGTGCGCCACCACGCCCGGCCTATGAGGCAGGTTTACTTATTTATTTATTTATTTATTTATTTATTTATTTTTGTGGTACCGGGAATTGAACTTAGGGATGATCTACCTCTGAGCTACACCACCAGATCTATTTTATTTTTTATTTTGAAACAGGGTCTCACTAAGTTGTGGAGGGCTCTGCAGAGTTACGGAAGCTGGCCTTGAACTTGCGATCTTCCTGTCCCAGCCTCACAAGTACTGGGATTACAAGCATGTGCCACCATGCCCACCTCCCATTTTTAGAGTAGGCCTAATGCATGATTGGCCGAATGGGACAATCATGAGGTTCTGGTCCCATCGCCTAGACTTTAGGAAAGGAGACCTCCATTTACTAGCTTTGCGAACGAGGCTGGTTACATTTCACAGATTGCAGCCTGGTCTCCGTGAGGTGAGGAGGCTTGCTCACAGCCTCATTCCTCTTAGGGAGATGCTGGGGTCGAACCTGTTTGCTCTCAAGCCAAGGCCTTTCTTACTCTCAGGCGTGGAAGATGTCCAGTTTCTGCCCCCAGGCATTGCTTCAGAAAATTGGCTCATATTCCAAGCAGCCTCCGACGCGTGGTCTCATACCCCCGCTGCTGCCAGGGCCCGCCCCTATGTGCAACCCCATAAAGGCTGGGTGGCAGGCCGCAGCTCAGCCGCGGGTTCCTGTCTTCCTGAGTCTCCCCAGCAGCCACCCCGGGAGCCCTGTGGCCATGACACAGCCGCTGCTGCTCACTGTGGCTCTCTTGGTCCTGGGTCTTGTGCCACCAGGTAAATCCCCTCCCTGTAGGTGTGTCCTCAGGTTCCGGGGGACAGAGGGGCCTAGGTCAGCATCCAAGGCTCTGGACCCACCACTTATTGCTAAATCAGCCTGTACCTCAGTGTCCTCAAATCTACAATGGACCATGCTCAACCAGCGTTCATTCCAAAAAGTGTGGGTCAGGCCCTGTTATGATTGCTGAGGTTTTTGGTTTTTGTTTTTTTTTGCGGGTCTGGGGATGGAACCCAGAGGCATTCTATCCCTGGGCTACATACCCCCAACCCTATTTTGAAATATGGTCTCACTTAGTTGCAGAGGTTTTCATTAAGTAGCTGAGGCTGGCCAAGAGCTGGGATCCTTCTGTCTCAGTCTCTCAAGTACTGGGATTGCAACTGTGTGCCACCATGCCTGGCAGAAGGTAGTTTTTTTCTTTAAAAGTGTTTTTAATATGGAAAAATGTAAACTTGTACAAAAATAGGGAATAAAATAATGGTGTGTGTGTGTGTGTGTGTGTGTGTGTGTGTGTGTGTGTGGTGCTGGGGATTGAACCCAGTAGCATTCTGCTTCTGAGCTATATCCCCAGCCTTATTCTATTGTTTTGATTTATTTTTGGAAAGGACCAGGGGTTGAATCCAGGGGCATTCTACATCTGAGCTACATTCCCACCCCTATTTCTTATTCTTTATTTGGAAACAGGGTTTCACTAAGTTGCGGAGGGCCTCACTAAAAGTAGCTGAGGCTGGCCTCGAACCTGTGATCCTCCTGTCTCAGTCTCCCAAGTACTGGGATTACAAGTGTGCTCTACCATGCCCAGCTGATGCATGTCTCTTAAAAATCTTATTTTTACAAAAATTCAAACAGAAACAAAAAGTAATATAAAGAAGTCCTAAGTGTCCATCACCCATCCAGAAGCCTTATGAGACTGAGCCAATGTGGTTTCATTGGCTGCTGCCTCCTCCACAGCGAATAATTTGAAAGTATCCCCCAATGGCCTTCTCATTTTGTGTAAGGTAGGTTTGAGCAGAGTTCTGAATCCAGTAAGGACACAAGGGGCGGTCATTCCAGATGGTGGATACAGTGAGGACTGAGGCCTTGAGACAAGAGGATGAGAGTGGTGTTAGGAGGCCGATGCAGCTGGACCAGGGAGCGCAGTGTGGGAGGCCAAGGCCAAGTCATCAGGCGGGGACAGGTGGGTCATCCAGTGCAAAATAACAGCTCTGGTCTTGGGGGCTTGGGAGTGCAGATGTGATGGCGCAATGGGCACTTTTTATGGGAACTACCACTGTCCTAGGAGCGAGGGCTCTGTTCTTGTCGCAGCCCCACCACTTAGCTGCTACGTGGTCTTGAGCAAGTCCCTTCCTCTCTTTATCTGCAAGTTGAGTGTTCACCTAGGACCGGCCTTGGTTGTTTCAAGCACTGAGCCGTCATTCTGATCATCTCACCTTCGATTTACTCTATGCCGGGCCCTGTGCTAAAAGGATCCCTCTGAGAGAGAGAGTAGCACAGATAAAGAACCCAGGCCGAGGTCACTCACTGGGAGATGCTGGAGCTGGGACTGCGGTGGGAAGGCTGGGGGCCTCTGAGCTGGTTTCTACCACACCGCTGGCAACCACTCGGCGACACACCTAAAGATCCTTTGCCTAGGATCTAGGAATTTTGAGGCCAGGGGTGTATCATTCTCAGATTCTCTACTTGGCAAGATGGAAGCATGGGCTTGTTGTTAGTGCTGGTAAACCTGTGGCTAGGCGCAGAGCTCCGTCGAGGATTATGTGGGGTCTCTTTAGTCCAGGGAGATGCAGGGACGCCTTTCCCCACTCAGCCTGAGTTTTCCATATTGCTTTCTGCGTATCTGAGGCCACCGTCTAGAAATGTTGGTGTGACAGAGAAGCCTAAGTGCTAGCCCTTCTTCACGTCCCGGCTTCTTCCCTAATTCTGCCCTAGAAACCTCGTCATGTCTATCATGGCACTTATCACAAACTCTGCTGTCCTGATGTGCGTGTGTGTGTGTGTGTGTGCGCGCGCGTGTGTGCGCGCGCGCGCGTGTGTGTGTGTGTCACTGGGAATTGAACTCAGGGCTTTACTCATGCTAGGCAAGTGCCCTGCCACTGAGCCATGTCCTCAGTACTTTAAAAATGCCTGCCTGCCTGCCTTTCCTTTTTTCTTGACAGGGTCTTGCTCAATTCCCACAGCTGACCTCACACTTGCACGCCCCCGGCCTCAGCCTCCCGGTAGCTGGCGTCATGAGCCTGTGTGCGTGCACCCAGCTGTTTGTTCCTCAGTGAGCTGCCTTCCCTGTCATCTGGCAGCTCTTTGGGCGGCCATGGCCATATTGTTTATTTATTTATTTTTGTGTGTTCAGTTTTGTTTGGTACTGGGGATTGAACCCAGAGGCATTCTACCTCTGAGCTATATATACCCTCAGCCCTTTATATTTTTTATTTTGCAGCAGGGTCTCACTAGGTTGCTGAGAATTTTGCTAAGTTGCTGAGGCTGTCTCAAGCTTGCAATCCTTCTGTCTCAGCCTCCCAAGTACTGGGACTACAGGTGTGTAATCATACTGTTTATTTATTTTTTTGTGGTACTAGGGGTAGAACCCATGGGCTTTTCTACCTCCGGGCTATACTCCCAGACCTATTTTCTATTTTACTTGGAAACAGGGTCTCACTACGTTGCTGAGAGCCTCACTAAGAGGCCAAGGCTGGCCTCAAACCTGTGATCCTCCTGTCTCAGCCTCCCAAGCGCTGAGATTACAAGAGTGTGCGACCACGCCTGGCTTAATCGTATTGTGGCACCTCCGGTACTCTGTTTGTTGAATGAATAAACAAAGGAGAAGCTGGATCCCATGTTACAACCAAAGACCTTTGGAGGACATACAGGACCTGTTATTTAAAGTCTTATTTTTTCTGTGGCTCATGGTTGAATATGTTCCCGTTAGAACCTAATATTAAACACATCCCTATGTGTCAGGGGAAGTTTGTGTAGACTCTGAAGCAGAATCCTGGTTCTGCTTTTTAATGGTTGTATGACCTTGGGTAAGTTTATTAACCTGTAGAGTAGGGGTTATAAACCATGCAGTGTTGTTATGGTAAGTGTTGAGGATGTACCTGTTGTGTGCTTTTTACCTGTAAAAGAAATTAGTCTCTAATTTGCAACAGTGGTTTAACCTGTGACCTGTACGCTAACTAGGGCTGATATTTATAGTCGAATTGTTTTTTCCGTGCTGGGGAGTGAACCTTGGGCCTCATATATGCTAGGCAGACACTCAACCACTGAGCTCCACCTCTAGCCATACAGCCTAAATTGTAACCATAGCTTTCATCTCTGACTAGTGGGCTAACATATGATCAGAGAGCTAACCCAGTGTGGCTTCACGTGTGGCCTCACCTGTGACCACTTGTCTAACCTATGATCCGTGGGCCGCTCATGATCCATGGTTTTCCTCTGCACAGGGAGACCTGAATTCAAGCGGTGTTGGAATGGCCAAGGGGCCTGCCGAGCTTACTGCACGAGGCAAGAATCCTACATACACCTGTGCCAGGATGCCACCCTGTGCTGTGTCCCCTACTCCCTCAAAGAGCCGTTGGTGCCAAAGTTTAAGGAGCAGTAGCCATTTCTGGGACTGGCACCCTTCCCCTCAAATAAAGCACATGCTGCCAGCTTTCTCTTTGTCCTGTTTGCTTGCCTGGGCTCCACTCCCCGCAGGGGAGGGGGCAGATTCCTGGGTGTGGGAGGGATGGTCGGTGGAGGGAGGTAAGGTGCCCGGGGGAGTGGGTGTTAGTGCCCACTGTGAATGCTTCTGGCCCTGCTCATGTCACTTTCTCTGCGTCCAACTCCAGAAAAATTACTTAACCTCCACAAGCCTCCTCGATCTCCTCATCCATAAAATGGCTGTGATTATATCAGGAGAGTAGGACTTTACAGAAAGAATGCAAAAACCAGCCAGGCGTGGTGGCGCACATTGATAATCCCAGTACGTGGGAGGCTGAGACAGGAAATTCAGCCTCAACAATTTAGTAAGACTCAGCTACCTAGTGACATCCTGTTTCAGAATAAAAAGGACTGGAGGTGTAGCTCAGAAATAGAATTTCCCTGGGTTCAGTCCCAGCACCAAAAAAAAAAAAAAAAAAAAAAAAAAAAAAAAATATATATATATATATATATATATATATATATATATATATATATTAGAAATAAAAGAAAGCAAAAATCAAGGGAGGATGATCATTGGAAATAATAAGAGTCAAAGATGAGTTGGTAACAGTCAGAGTTAATAATAATCAAGTCAACAATGAGCTCTGGCACTCAGAATGCGACGGTGTGTCATCTTGTAAGGCCGCCTTGCTGCAGGAAGAAGGGTTTCCATGTTTCTCAACTCCCTCTTCATCACTTCAAGAGACCTTGCAGTTGGGTGGGACCATAAGAATTTTATAGAAGCAGTTTTCATCTAAGCAGGAGGAGGTGACAGAGGAAAATACCTCCTGCAGGCCCCAAGGACCTGTGGGATGGGAGTCAGGGATAGGACAGGAACGGGAGCCAGAGGCAGACAGACAGACAGACAGTTTACACTGAATCCATTAGGATTGCGTTTGGCTGGAAAACCAGGAAACGCAACCTGCAGGAGCTTTCCCCTTCTGTACACGAAGTCTGGGGAGCTGTGGGTGTCACTCAGCGGGGGTGCTCTGCCTAGCAGGCACAAGGCCTTGGGCTCCATCCCCAGTCCCAGGTTCCCCCGAAAATTCTGGACATTTTTGTGACCTGTGTCAGGATAAGCATTTCTGGAGTCTTGAGTCACAGTGTGGCCACCAGGACTTCACATGTCAGGCCCATGTTAGAGCAGGAGGAGAAAGGGCGAAGGCTGGGTCTGAGCTGCCACATCTGCTTCTTCAGGAAAGCCGGTGCCTTTTCTAGACCCCCTTAGCTGACTTCTGCTTATATCTGATAGGCCAGAACTGTGTCTCATGCTGATCCCGATGTAAAAGAGATCGGAAGGGAAGGGATTCTGCTTTTCCAGGCTCTGAAGGAACCTAGGGCGAGGGTAAAGGAGGGCTGCCTCTCAGTCTCTGCCTATCTTCTCCCTGGGTTTGAACACAGAAAGGGACAGGAGTGGTGGGCACACTGAGGGAACTCCAGGGCCCAGGGGCTGTTGTCTACTGTCCTTTGAGACTCTCAGGTAAGAGAGCTCCTCTGGGTGCCCTGGCCCCACCCAAGCACAGGGCAGAGAGTGGACCCTTCGTGCTCAGGCTAAGAAAGAAGCAGGGACATGATTTGAAATAGGTGACCAAGTAGGGTGCTGACAGCCTAGCAGCAACAGTGTTGGAGACCACCTTTAGTGTCTGGTCTAAGAAGGACCTGTGGACATGCCAGAGGCAGCTGGAGTGGAGGCTTGGGGACAGGGAGGAAGTGCTGGGCCATTTTAACCACTAAGTGTGCCGCCCAGGTATGGGCGCTGCTTCCCTGCCTCCCTCAGTTCCTGGGCAGTCAGCAGGGGACTGAGAGCTAGTGAACTGTTTTAGGGCCCCTGTGGTGGGGTCAAGGTGGGAGTAGAGGTCTAGAAAGAAGACAAATTAGGACCCAAGAGGTCCACAGGGCCAGCCACATGAGCTGCTATGAGGTGACATTGGCCTGGTGTTACTGCTAGCCCTTGAGGACTCCAGAGACACCAGGTAGGGTATGGTGGCATGCCTGGAATCCAGCACTTGGGAGGTTGGATCACAGGATGGAGGTCAGCCTCAGCAACATAGTAAGACCCTGTTTCAATATAAAAAATGAAAAGACTGGGGGTGTAGCTTAGAGATAGAATGCCACTGGGTTCAATCTCCAGTATGAGAGAGAGAGAGAGAGAGAGAGAGAGAGAGAGAGAGAGAGAGAGAGAGAGAGAGAGAGAGAGGAGAAAGAAGAAGAAGAAGAAGAAGAAGAAGAAGAAGAAGAAGAGGAAGAAGAGGAGGAGGAGGAGGAGGAGGAGGAGGAGGAGGAGGAGGAGGAGGAGGAGAACGACGTTGACAACGATGGGGAGATGGAAGAGGGGAGAGGGGAGACAGCAGGGAGACCAAGACCAGACCAGTTCACTTAGCAACCTGCTACAGCTGAAAACCTGGTGCCTGAACTCAGCAGGTGCCAGCTAGCACCCATCCATCCAGTAGCATTCTTGTTGTTGTTGTTGTTGTTGTTCTTCTTCTTCTCCTCCTCCTCCTCTTCTTTCTTCTTCTCCTTCTCCTTCTTCTTGTAGTGCTGGAGATTAAACCTAGGGGCATTCTACCTCCAAGCTATACCCCAGCACTATTTTTGTGTGTGTGGTGCTGGGGATGCAACCCAGGGCATTCTACTTCCGGGATATACTCCCAGCCCTATTTTTTATTCTTTATTTTGAAACAGGGTCTCACTGAGTTGCAAAGGGTCTAAGTGCCAGAGCCAGCCAGCAAGAGTACGGGTTCTGAAGAGAGGCGTGAGGATGAAGAATTTTTAATTGTAACGTGGGGAAGCTGCCAGCCTACTATCTCTACTGGCCGACCCCTGTTCCTGGGTCAATATTTCCTACTGGTCGACGCCTATGCCTGGGTCAGTATTCTCTATTGTGCCGATGCTCCTGGCCAACGCCTACTTTTGGGTCAATCTCATCTTTATTGCGCTGACATCAATGCTGGGTTTGTTTTTCCAGAGGTGTTTATACATAGTTACAGGTCAATCAACATTCTTGTGCAATCACCACCAGAATACAATACAGACCAATCCAAAGCACATACATTACAGGTAGATTAATCAATTCCCTTGTGCCATCACCACCTGATTTTAGACCTTTTTGGACTTTCCATAACCCCAAACCTTGTTGACTCTGGGCGAAGGACAGTCAGCTGAGTCAGAGACACTAATCTAGGGGAATGCCTTAATGGCTCCCCACAACTAAGCAGCTGAAGCTGTCCATGAACCATGGTCCTCCTATCTCAGCCTCCCGAATGCTGGGATTACAAACGTGCACCACCACGCCTGGCTCCCTAGCACTATTTTTTATTCCTTATTTTGGAACAGGGTCTCAAAGTTGCAGACAGCCTCACTCAGTAGCTGAGGCTGGCTTTGAACCTGAGCAATCCTCCTGTCTCAGCCTCCTAAGTACTGGGATTACAAGCGTGTGCCACCACGCCCGGCTTCCATCAGTCTTCTTACTCTCCTCCAGCCACAGTGGAGGAGCAGAGGGAGGAGAGGAAGAATCTGAAAGATTGAGAAATCCCACCACAGAGAACAAACCTCTCTGAAATCAAGAAGTCCCAAGAAGCTGCATGTGGTGGCATACGCTTGTAATTCCAGTTTCAAACTGTTTCAAAAACAAAAGCATAAAATAGGGCTGGGAATGTAGCTCAGAGGTAGAATGCCCCAGGGTTCAATCCCCAGTAAAACACACACACACACACACACACACACACACACACACACACACACCAAGAGAATGTTCTTATTGGATTGAACCAACGTTCAGACTGGACAGAATGCAATGCAGTTCTGTACCCTCCCCCCAAAGATGTGGCTTGTGACTTCCTGCAGTGAAGATGATGACTTCCAGGACTGCAGAGTCAGACAGGCTCGAGTTCACACCCCAGCTGTGCTGCCCATCACAGGCCCTGGGAGCTAGGCAAGTCACCTCTAGAGTCTGAATGTGGTTCCTTCTCTGCACAGCAGACAGACACCAGGCGGCTGTGGGGTGAGAGAGCTGGCACTTGTAGGTGCTGGGTAAACAAAAGCTGCCACCATTGCTGTCCTGGCTATTGAGTGAAAGGCAATTGCCTGGCCTCATTTTCTTCTCTACATAATTTCACTTTCTTATGGAAAAGTTGTAGGCTGAGACAGGAGGATCACGGTTTGCAGACAACCTCAGCTACTACTTAGTGAGGCCCTTTGCAACTCACAGAGACCCTACTTAAAAATAAAGAATAAAAAATTGGGGTGGTAGTGTAGCTCAGAGGTAGAATGCCCCTGGGTTCCATCCCCAGTACCGCAAAAAAAAAAAAAAAAAAAAAGAATAGTACAAAGAATTCCCATAGTCTATTCTATTCACTCCATTTTCTACAAATGTACACATATAGATGTGTGTGTGTGTGTGTGTGTGTGTGTGTGTGTGTGTGTGTGTGTGTATATATATATATATATATATATATATATATATCTCCAAGCTACACTCCCAGCCCTATTTTTTATTCTTTATTTTGAAATAGGATCTCACTAAGTTGTGGAGGGCCTCATTCAGTAGCTGAGGCTGGCTGTGAACCTGTGATCCTCCTGTCTCAGCCTCCCAGGTACAAGTGTGTGCCACTACACCTGGCTCATGATGCCCCTTATACCTAAATATTTCAGTGGATTTTTACTAAAAAATAGGGACTTTCTTATGTAATCATATTACAATATGATTATATAACCAGGCCATTAAACACTGATGAGACTCAATTGTCTACTTCAGGACTGCCTCAGATGTCACCAGCTAGGCCAATGAAGAAGACCCCTGGTCACGAGCTGCATTCAGTTGTCACGTTTCTTTGGTCTCCTTTAGTGTGCAGTCATCCCTCCTGCTTCCCTAACACTGGCATTTGTAAAGAGTCTAGGGCAATTATTTCGTATACTGTCCTTCAATTTGATTTTGATTTCGATATTTCCTTGTGACTGAAGTCAGCTCGTGTTTTGCGCAGGAATGTTTCAGAAAGGAGGCTGTATTTCTCTCAGAGTGTCATGTCAGAGACAGCCATTGACCTTCCATGGACTGAAGCCAAAACAAACTAGATAATTTTTTGAAACTTAAACCTGACACTTGCTCAGAAGCCTGTAACCAGCCTCCTAAGTAATGAGGACACATCCAACAAGCCAAAGACATAAGGCGATTTTTTGTGGAAGGTTTCTCAAAATGAAACTGACGGGGCTTACCAGCTCAGAGAAGAAGAGGGATTTGTCCAAGGCCATTCAGCTTTGAAGGAGCAGAGCTAAGACTTGCACTTAAATCCTTAAATGTTAAGCCAGGGCTCTGTCTGAGGTGGAATCGTAGCCTCACATTAGTGGGACAGGCCTGTGTGCAGGGGATGCTCCCTAACAGTGGAGCTGGGCAAGGTGAGCTGGGTGGATGGGGATACTAGAGAAGGGACTTTTGCTCAGAATAGGCACTTAGAAGTACTTTCCAAAGCACAGACTGTATTCAAAGAGTCACTGAATGGCTGAGATAACAGTATCAGTTATCCTTAATAAGTACCAATTGATTTACTTACATCAGCCCACTTCATTTTCACAGTCATTTCAGATTAGTATCTCTGCTTTTCTACAAGTCTACCAGGGCTTAGTGAAGTGGATTTCCTAGGTCAAACCTCTAATAAGTGTGGAGCTGGGACTCTACTCCCGTCCACCGGCACTCCATTTTGCTTTCCAGAGTTACTCCCATTTGTACATTTAAAATAACATCTTTTTAAATCATAAAAGTAATACATACTCATTTGAAAAACATAGAGAATCAAGAAGTACAAATAAGAAAACTAAAATAATGAGTATCTTCACTGTATATAGTCATAAATAAAATAATATATAAAATATGTCGTTAAAATGTAATCAAACTGTAGATATTTTAATCCTATTTTTACTTATCAATGTATTATAAAAATGTCCATATATGTGTATTTCTAAAAATAAAGATTTTTAATATTAAAATGCCTCCTGAAATTTCTTTAAAAGCTTCCAATTAGAGCTAGGCATGGTGGTGTACACTTGTAATTCCAGTACTTGGGAGGAGGCTGAGACAGGAGGATCATAGGTTCACAGACAGCCTTGGCTACTTAGTGAGGCCCTCTGCAACTTAGTGAGATCTTGTTTCAAAATATAGAATAAAAACTTGGGCTGGGGTGTAGCTTGGAGGTAGAATGCCCCTGGGTTCAATCCCCAGTACTGAAAAAGAAAAAGAAAAAAAACTTCTAAATAACTGGGCATGGTGGTGCACACTTGTAATACCAGTACTTGGGAGGCTGAAACAGGAGGATTGCATGGTTGAAGCCAGCCTCAACAATTTAGCAAGGCCCTCCTCAACTTAGTGAGACCCTGTTTCCAAATAAGAAATAAAATCAGGCTGGGAGTTTAGCTTGGAGGTAAAATGCCTTTGGGTTCAATTTCCAGTGCCCTGCAACACACACAAAAGAAAAAATAGGGCCTGGAGGTAGAATGTCCCTGGGTTCCATCCCCAGTACTGGAAAAAAAAAAAAAAAAAAAAAAAAGCTTCCAATTAATCAGGGTACAGTGTTGCGTGCCTGTAATTTCTGTACTTGGGTGGCTGAGACAGGGGGATTGCAGGTTCATGACCAGCCTCAGCAATTTAGCGAAGGCCTCTGCAACCTAGTGTGACCCTGTTTTTTTCTTTTTTTAAAATATGGCTAGGGGTGTAGCTTGAAGTTAGAATGCCCTGGGTTCTACTTCCAGTATAAAACAAAACTTCCAAATTTTATAACTTGAGTAGTATATTTAATACACATTGAGGGAAAATAAGAAGGTATACCTCAGCCTCAGGACAGTCACCAGTCTTTCATGGCCCATTAGCATCTCTCCTTACATGTCTTTTTTTTTTTATTTTTGGTGGTATTGGGGGTGGAACCCAGGGGCTTTCTATCTCTGGGCTACACTCCCAGACCTATTTTATATTTTATTTGGAAACAGGGTCTCACTAAGTTGCTGAGAGCCTCACTAAGTAGCTGAGGCTGGCTTCGAACCTGTGCGATCCTCCTGTCTCAGCCTCCTAAGTGCAGGGATTACAAGCGTGCGTCACTACGCCCAGCTTACATGTCTTGGGCTACACTTCCAGACCTATTTTATATTTTTTATTTGGAAACAGGGTCTATTAAGCCAGCTAGGCTGGCTTCGAACCTGCGTGATCCTCCTGTCTCCACCTCCCACGTGCCCAAGCGTGGGGATTACAAGCGTGCACCACCATGCCTGGCCATGTCTTTATTTTTAAGGCGTTTTCACAAGCATCAGGGATGTGTGTGTGTGTGTGTGTGTGTGTGTGTGTGTGTGTGTGTGGTACTGGGGCTTGAACCCATGCATGTTCTACCTCTGAGCTATACCCTCAGCTCTATTTTATTTTATGGTCTTACTACGTTGTGGAGGGCCTCACCAAGTAGCTGAGGCTGCCCGTGAACCTGCAATCCTCCTGTCTCAGCCTCCCAAGTACTACAAGCATGCTCCGTCATGCCTGGCACAGCGGTTCTTCTACTCAAGGAGTATCTCATTCTGATCAGTGTGGGTACATTTCTATTCAAGGAAGGACAAGAAGGAGGAACTTATCACAGTGGATGCTGTGGGGCTCAGGATAGGACCGGGCCGAACCTCTCTGGATTTCTTGTTGCAGAATGTTCAGCAGAATTTGAGGGTTACGCTTGGGCTAAGGTGTACACCTGAGAGCCAGGAAGCAGTCACATATGCTCAAGTGACTCTTGGGACCTACGAGCAAGGTGCCTTCTTAGAGACTGGCATACACAGCGAGTTTCCCCCCATCGGACACGTCACGTTTCTCTGGTGACACACTTAAGAAAGTGTCAAGCTGTATTTAGGGACCATTTTTGTGAAAACTCAATACCCTTCTGCAGTGGAGTGACACAGTGCTGGCCTTCACTGCCAGGCACTCTCCCTGCCAGGAAAGAGGCAGTTCCCATCTGTGCGCTCCGGCGCTGGCTCACGGAGGGAACCCGCAGCTCATGTGACAGTCACTGTTCATGTTTGCAAAATACAGAGGCAACAGAAGACATATAGGTTTTCCAAACATCTATGTGGCCGGGCGTGGTGGCTCACGCTTGTAATCCCCGCGCTTGGGACGCGGAGGCAGGAGGATCGCGCAGGTTCGAAGCCAGCCTTGCTGGCTTAGGACACCCTGTTTCAAAAAAAAAAAAAAAGTGTGTGTATGTATATATATATATATATATATATATATATATATATATATATATATATACATACATACATACATACATACATACACACACATATTAGGTCTGGGAGTGTAGCCTGGAGGTAGAAGGGTTTCCCCAGTACCACCACCAAAAAAAAAAAAAAAAAAATTTATGTGGAAAACATATCCTCTCTCTCTCTCTCTCTCTCTCTCTCTCTCTCTCTCTCTCTCACACACACACACACACACACATACACACACACTCACACAAACACAAACACACACATTACAAATCAATAAGAAAAAGACAATTCAATAATAGAGTGCAAATATATTTATTTTTTGTGCTACGAGGGGTTGAAGCCAGGTACATTCTATCTCTCAGCTACACCCCCAGGCCCACTTTATTGTTTGAGACAGGACCTCACTAAGCTGCTGAAGGCCTTTGCCAAGTTGCTGAGGCTGGCTTTGAACCTGGTCTTCCCATCTTAACCTCCCAAGTACTGGGATGACAGGTGTGTGCCACCATGTCCAGCAAGTGCAAATATTTAAACAAACATTTTACAAAAAAAACCCAGTATGTAAGTGGTCAATAAATTCATGAAAAGATGTTCAGTATCATTAATAATCAGAGAAATGAACATTAAAATCACAATGCTATATCATGCCCACTCACAGGAGTGATAATATAGAAAAGATCGTAGCGAGGTTGGTGAGGGTCTGGAACAAGTAGGATGCTAGGATGTTGCTGATGGGAATGGGACATAAAAGACCACTTTTTTTTAGGATCTGGGGATGGAATACAGGGGCTACACCCCCTGCTCTCTATTTTTTATTTCGAAACCGGGTCTCACTGAGTTGCGGAGGGCCTCACTAAGTAGCTGAGACTGTCTGAGAACTGCGATCCTCCGATCTCAGCCTCCCGAATGCTGGGATCAAGTGTGCGCCACCACGCCCGGCTTAAATGACCACTTTGGAAAACAATCTTAGAATTGCTTTTAAAATTACACAGAAGCCGGGCATGCTGGTGCATACCTATAATCTCAGTATCTGAGAGGCTAGGGAAGATGGCAACCCGTCATTGGGGACAGGCCACAGGGGCAGCCTCATTAACGTAGAGAGACTCAGCAACCTGATGAGACTCTGTTTCAAAGCAAAAAATTAAAAAAGGCTGAGGGTGTAGCTCAGAGGTAGGATGTCTCTTGGTTCAGTTCCCAGTATACCCTCCCTACAAAATTACATATGTCTATATAATGACTTCTCTACCAATGTTTGCAGCAGCTTTATTAATAATATTCCATAAATGGAAACAATACAAATGTTCAACAGGTGAATGGATTAATTAAATTCTATTAATAAAATAGAATACTACTCAGTAAACATCAATAATTTATGAATATGTGTAATCTGAATTAATCCCAGAAACATTATGTTAAATGAAAGTCAGACACCAAAGAGTGCATACTGAATGATCCTATTTTTATACTATGTTTCAGAAATGCAAAATTAAGTTGATTTAAAAAGAATGAAGCTCCAGGCATGGTGGCATACACTTGTAATCCCAGTACTTGGGAGGCTGAGACAGGAGGATTGCGTGTTCGTGGCCAGCCTTAGCCTTAGTGAGGCCCTCAGCATTTTAGTGAGATCTTGTTTCAAAATAAAAAATAAAATAGGGCTAGGGGTGTAGCTGAAAGGTAGAATGCCTCTGGGTTCAATCCCCAGTGCCAAAAATAAATAGTAAAAAAGTAGTGGTGTGATATGCCTGTAATCACAGTCTTGGGAGAATGAGACAGGAGGGACTCAGGTTTGAGGCCAGCCTCAGCAATTTAGCTAGAAGCACAGTAGATGAGTGAGAACCTGTTTCAGAATAAAAAGGCCAGAATAAAGAGGCCAGGTGTGGTGGCGCATGCTCGTAACCCCAGCACCTGGGAGCTGAGACAGGAGGATCGCAGGTTTAGCAAGACCTTCAGCAACTCAGTGAAGCCCTATTTCAAAATAAATAAAAATAAAAAATAAAAAAGGGGCTTGAGGTGTAGCTCAGAGGTTAGAATGCCCCTGGGTTTACTCTCTTGCACCAAAATGAAGAAAGAAATTTCTTGAAAAGTATTGTTTTTCCAATATTTCTTTTTTCTCCCGAGTACATATAGTCAAATTTGGGTAAATTATCTGTGCTTATGATGCAGCTCCGTTCTCTCACTAAGAGATTAACTTGCAGCCCTGCCATTAAAGGTAAGACCAGAGTCTCTAGGGGCGATACTGCCCTCTAGGGATTATTTGGGGAATATGCTAGAAACTGTGTGTGTGTGTGTGTGTGTGTGTGTGTGTGTGTGTGTGTGTGTGTTACTGGGGATTGACCACAGAGACATTCTACCTCTGAGCTACAGCCTCAGCCCAATTTATTTTATTTTTTATTTTGAAGTAGGGCCTTGCTAGTTGTGAAGGGCCTCACTGCTTGCTGAGGCTGATCTTGAACCTGCGGTCCTCCTGTCTCAGCCTCCCAAGTACTAGAATTACAGGTGTGCGCCACAGGCCTGACACTTTTGATGGTCAGTTCCCTTCTGGCATCTAATGGGCTGGGGACCAGGGTGACAGGAAATATGCAATATGTGTTGTTGTTCTAGAAAAGGAATTATTGGCTTGTTTCCCAGATTTATAGGTGAGAAATCCATTTATAATTTTCTGAGCCCAGAATTAAAACTGCTTTCTTAACCTGCTGGATTTTCCTGGAGTGGAAATTAAGGGTGATTTCACTTTGTTTGAGCTAGAAGTTCATCCTGGCTTTTCATAATTCTGGAGTCAGGACACGAACAGCAACACGATGGGCAGGATCGGAGCTGCTTCTAGAGTAAATGATTCTGGATCTGCATCCTCTCTCTCTCTCTCTCTCTCTCTCTCTCTCTCTCTCTCTCTCTCTCTCTCTCTCTTCTTTCTTTATTTATTTCTTTATTTCTTTATTTCTCTCAGTACTGGGGATGGAACCCAGGGACATTCTATGTCTGAGCTATACCCTCATCCCTGTTTTTAATTCTTTATTTTGAAACAGAGTCTCACTGAGTTGCAAAGGGCCTCACTAAGTAGCTGAGGTGGTCTCAGCCTCCCAAATGCTGGGATTACAATTTTCTATTGTTTATATAGGTACAAGATCTATTTTGTTATGTTTTAATGTGTTTACACATCAAAATACATGTTATGCTGGGTGTGGTGGTTTGTATCCATAATCCTGTTACCTGGGAGGCTGAGACATGAGGATCACTGGTTCAAGGCCAGCCTCAGCAAGTTAGCAAGCCCCTCAGCAATTTAGTAAAAACTTGTTTCCAAATAAAAAATAAAACAGGGCTGGGAGTATAGCTTGGAGGTAAAATGCCCCCGGGTTCCATCCTCAGTCTCTC
Source organism: Muscardinus avellanarius (assembly GCF_963383645.1). Classification (NCBI taxonomy): domain Eukaryota; kingdom Metazoa; phylum Chordata; class Mammalia; order Rodentia; family Gliridae; genus Muscardinus; species Muscardinus avellanarius. The sequence continues at coordinate 48,462,514 of NC_137805.1, forward strand.
TCACACACACATGTTATAAAATTGTTTATTTCTCTTTCATAATATTCATCACTTGACTTTCAAAAATTTTATCACTTGACTTTTCTTGATATTATGTGAGCAAATGGTTTCCTTATTTATGAGTCTTATTTAAGGCCTGAAAGGTGATGCTGAAACATATTTATCATAAAAAGGGGACGTTTAGTGTGATAGGGCCCCGAAGGCCTCACGATCTTGCCGGCAGATTCGTGGTGCTTCATGAAGAGATGGGCAGGCGGTCTCCCTCCCCAGGACCCACCAAGAAGGCCCACTTCTCCACAGCGCGCCTTCTGCCTGAGCACGGATCCGCTTTCCACGGGAGAGGAGCCAACATTCTCCTCCCTGGGAAGAAGAGTGTTGACCGCTTGGTTGCCCATCCTTTGGCGCAAAGAGGCCTCTAGACTACCTTTCAAGAGACCACAAGGGCTTGCTCCCTCTGCCTCCATGATAACCCGGGTGGGGGCGGGAGCCAGGCCACAGCCATTACTTAACAGAACAATGATGGGCGCACTTCTTGGGGAACACTGGCAAATGGACTATACCCAGATGCCCCTGTGCCAAGGATATAAATATCTCCTGGTTTTTGCTGACACATATCTCACCTGAAATAAAATAACTTATTAAGGCACTATTAAGGAAAATTAGTCCTAGATTTTGGCTTCTCAGGTCACTTCAAAGTGACAGCGAGCCGCCGCTGGACGAGCTCCGCCGCGACTGCCACGCGGCTTATGTTGCTTTTTAGTCAATGAAAACTTCAGCCGCAAAAATGCTGTGTTCCGCCGGGCTGGTGGCGCACGCTTGTAATCCCAGCATTCGGGAGGCTGAGACTGGAGGATCGCGGTTCGCAGACAGCCTCAGCTACTTAGTGAGGCCCTTCGAAACTCAGTGAGACCCTGTTTCAAATTAAAGAATAAAACGTAGGGCAGGGGGTGTAGCTCAGAGGTCAAATGCCCCTGGGTTCCATCCCCAGACTCGTAAATAAATACATAAATAAATAAATAAAAATAAAAAATAAAAAATTAGGGCTGAGGGTGTGACTCAGAGGTACAAGGGACTTGGGTTCCATCCCCAGTACCACAAAAGAAAAAGAAAAGAGCCGGGCGTGGTGGCGCACGCTGGTAATCCCAGCAGTCGGGAGGCTGAGACTGGAGGATCGCGGTTCTGGACAGTCTCATCTACTTAGGCCCTCCGCAACTTACTGAGACCCTATTTCAAATTAAAGAATAAAAGCCGGGCATGGTGGTGCTCACTTGTAATCCCCACGCTTGGGAGGCGGAGACAGGAGGATCGCACAGGTTCGAAGCCAGCTGCGCTGGCTTAAGAGACCCTGTTTCCCCAAATAAAATAGGTCTGGGAGTGTAGCCTGGAGGTAGAAGGGCTTCCAGGAACCCCAGTACCACCAAAGGAAAAAAAAAATAGGACTGGGGGTTTATTTATTTATTTATTTTTTGGTGGTACTGGGGTTCTTGAAAGCCCTTCTACCTCCGAGATACACTCCCAATGAAAGGCTCTATTTTAAAAGAAAAATTATAAGCCCCTAGCAGCCAGCTAATAGTTAAAAGAAAAATATTTTTTACTGCAGTTTAAGAAATATAGGCTGAAGAATGAGTAATATGCAATAAGTACATCCCTGTTCCAGGAACCCATCTAGCATCTTATCTATACTGACCGTGTCAGCGCGTCCTGTGCTGGGAGCTTGCTGACTACACCTAGTATCTTATCTAACATGTGACTATAGAATGTACTTTTCAAATGATCCTGTAATATTTTGTAAACGTATGTAATCGGGCCCAAACCCCCCTTAACTAGTGGTCTTTTCCCTATAAATACCCTCAGTTTCAGTCACTCAGAGCCGAACTCCTATACGAGTTGTCCCAGTGCACTGGCTCCTTAATAAACCTTTTGCTTTTGCATTAAGGACATAAGTTTCTCCTGTGTACTTGGACTCGCGTATCCCAAGGCTTGATTGAGGGTCTCCCTTCTGCGGGGGTCTTTCACCACGGGCTACACTCCCAGACCTATTTTTTTACTTTTTATGTGGAAACAGGGTCTCTTAAGCCAGCAAGGCTGGCTCCGAACCTGCGCGATCCTCCTGTCTCTGCCTCCCAAGTGTGGCGATTACAAGCGTGCGCCACCACGGCCTAGGACTGGGGGTTTAGCTCGGAGATCGATTGCCCCGGGGTTCCATCCCCAGACCCGCAAAAAGAAAAAGAAAAAAAAAGAAAGAAAAGAAAAAGAAAAAAATGGTATGTTCCATTGTCAGACAAAGAGAAGAAGAATATCACAAGAGAACTTGTTCAACCTTTTTAGTATGGAAACCTAGAATGTGCAGTTTTCTTGAGTGGTGAGATCTGAAGATTATTTATAAAAGATCTGCTAGTCTATATTTCTGCTGTGCTGTTGTGGAGCGGGACAACGATCTAACCTTGCAATCCTCTTGTTTCAGCCTCCCAGGCGCTGGGACTACAAGTGTGTGCCACCACGCCGTGGTCTGTTTTAATAACACTTATAGCACATTTTATTATGAAAGAAAAATACCAAGTGGTTAACTCTTTATATCTAGAGAGTTTAAAGCCTGAGTTACGTAAGTTGTCATTAAGTAGAACTTCAGAAGATACTCAAACTGACTTACCCTTAAAGAAGACCCATGGAGGGCCGGGCGTGGTGGCGCATGCTTGTAATCCCCGCGCTTGGGAGGGGAGACAGGAGGATCACGCAGCCTCTCTGGCTTAAGAGACCCTGTTTCCAAATATATATATGTCTGGGAGTGTCACCTGGAGGTAGAAGGGCTTCCAGGAACCCCAGAACCACCAAAAAAAAAAAAAAAAAGAGAAAAGAAAAGAAAAGAAGACCTATGGAAATGTATTTGAGTTGAGCAGGCATATTAGGCTGCTATACAGTTCAGTTCCTTCCACTCTTACCATTCTTGCTGTAATGTATATTTGAAGCACTGGGGAACACTGGTCATTCATTTCCATTTTTTTCTCTACCCCTTCCCCTGCCTTACAATATTTTGTTCATCTGGTTTTAATGCTGCATAAATATGCATTGTCTCCTGCCTATTTGCTTTGGATGTTGTGTGCTGAGCTATAACAAAATGTTGATTCTAGCCAGGTGTGGGGCTCACGCTTGTAATATCAGTACTTGGGAGGCTGAAACAGGAGGACTGCAGGTTTGCAGCCAGCCTCAGCTACTTGGTGAGGCCCTCCACAGTGTACTGAGACCCTGTTTCAAAATAAAAGAATAAAATAGGGCTGGGGGGTGTAGCTGGGGGAGTGTAGAGTGCTTCTGGGTTCCATTCCCAATACTGCATAAAATAAAATAAAATGTTCCTTCTTTTGTTTTCTGTATACAGTGCCTAAATTAGTAACTCTAAAGTAGCTTTTCCTGCATGTCCAAAATAAAAATATTGCATGTAAAAAAAAAGTGACAGTGGACCTTCATCTCAAAGGTAGCACAGGAGGTCCCATGAGCTCTGGGCGTACTATGTTATGCCATCTATCTCCACAGCCCCCGGCACCCTCAGTCATCAGGAGTGGTGGAGAGCGCTAACTTAGAAATCAAAACCACCGTGCAAAAGCTGTGCCAGGAGACCTTGGTCTGGCTTGTGCTTACTGCCCGTCGCTCTGCTAAGGTTTTGAATTGCTCCGAAAACCTCTGTCTTTGCTTCTGATTGGTATATGCGGAAATTCTTTTCTGCCATGGAAGCCAAGGACCCCAAGTCCTGAGGTGAATTTCCCTTTCCCAAACCTTGGAATTCCTTTGGACTTTGATGGAATTATGTTTCCTGTGACACTTGGGAGGCTAAAACAGGAGAATCGCAGGTTCACTGCACCCTCAGCCACTTACCGCGGCCCTCTGAAACTGAAACCCTGTTTCAAAATAAAAAATAAAATAGAGCCGGGGTGTAGCTCAGGGGTACAATACATCTGGGTTCAATCCCCAGTATGGCCCCCAGAGTGTCAGAAACTAGACTCAATATTATTTTCCCCGCAGGGAGACTATATCATATCTTCTGTTAGGCAGCTGGATTGGACATACATCTACAAACCAAGACAACTGAGTGTACTTATTTTTTGGGGTTTCAAAGTAATGATTTGCTAAATTATAGTGAGGTTACAGAGATTAGTAATATAATGAGTGACGGTTTGTACAAGGGTAGCAGAATCACTGAGGACAAATTGAGTTTCTCTCTGATAATGAATATACGTGTATCTTAAATCTACTTTAAAACATTCTAGAAAAACATGAGTACAGGAGCACATCTTTTGTTAGTTACCAGAACAATTATGCCATTAAATGCTTTGTAGGTTCCAGAAAATTCCGTCATAGAGAGTGGAATTCTGCTAGAGAGTGAGACTGAAAAAGGCAACTAATTATAACACTGAAATTGTGAGGGTCGCAAGGGAGGCAAAATACAGCAAAGGGGTGTAAGACCAGGCACCATTGATTAATTAGCACCTTCGAGCAAGGTCTGCCAACCGATAATTGTGGGGGGCTATCAGTCAGCAGAGTCGCCCCGAGAAAGGACACAAGGGTATTTAAGTAGCCTGGGTCTGGGGGTGGAGTCAGCAAGGGGGGCGGACGCCAGACCTCTTGCAATATCTGCCCCACCTTCGCTTCTGGCTTCTGGGTTCCAGGGCCTTCTGTCCCAGCTGCAGGGTCCCATGCGAGGAGGGGGTGGGGACCCGACCTATCACTAATGTCTTCTTCTTACTATGAAAATAGTTTTGACTTCCCAGATGCCTTAATGGGGGTCTCCTGAGAACTGCTGGGGTACACTAACAGGCAAACACAAGGATCAGTCTGAAGTGTTTATTGACAACTCAAGAATCCATGGGGTCAGATTTCGGATCTCTTCATCTGCATTTTCCTGGCTTCAGGCCTCAAAGCGCTTAAAATAGTATTGGTAGTCTTTTCGGCTGGTTCTTAGGCTTCACACAGCACATTTTACCATTTGTACAATAAACATAGACACTGTCCTTCCTGGGGCATCTGTTGCGGCATTTGCCAAGAAGATTCCAGCATCTTTGGGTGTCACCTGACACAAAGAAGAAAGAAGGGAGATAATGTCAGTCCTAAAGAGAGGTGGGCTCTGGTTTAAAGGAACCAACACCGTTTCCCTTGCCTTTGACCCTGTCCTCTCATGATTACTTTTCCCTTGCCTCATTTTTTGCTACCTACCTTGCCCATGAGTCTAGACTTAGCTGTGAGCTAGGACATCATTGGGATGGGGATCATACCACCCCCCCCCCCAAGCCACGAGAGAAGACAAATGTGGCAATGTCCAAACACTGAAAACATGTAAGAGTGCTGTGAGGGGACATTCCCCTCCCCTTATGAAATTAAAATGTGAAGATATAGAACTAAGTTAGAATAAACCTGCAAGTTTCTGCTTCTGTAACCCCGCTTGCTAATATAGAATTAGGTTAGAGTAAAACTTGTGAGTTCCTGCTTGTAACTGCTTGCTCAGGTCCTGGCTTCTGTCATCCTGCTTATGCCCCATTTGCTTCAATGTTAAAAGCTGTTTTGATCTAAGAGCCTGGTTTGCTGTTAAAAATTGTTTTAAGGTTGGATTTGTCTTTTAAGATTCTTGTTTTAATGTTAGGAGTCGGTTCTTTAAAGTTTGAAATATTTTTGAAGTATTTTAAAGTGCTTTAGAGTGTAAAGCTATTTTTCTTGGAAGTGAGTTCTAAGCCTGCCAGTGCCTTATCTATAAGCAAACATCTGGCTTTTACAGCCCGGGCTAAAGGTTACCATAGTAACCAAGCATGAGAGAGAGAGTCATTCCTTGGCAGGCGGTGACGTAGAAAGGCTGTCCTTTAAAACTATTTGCTGTAATTCAAGTGTGTGTGTGCTTTCTTTTGAAATCATTGGTTGTACTTTTTACCTTTTTATTTGATTGGTTGTATCCTACTTTCTGGCGGGCTGTGACGTGTGTAACCACCCCTCCAGGGGCTATAAATATAGAGCCTGAAGTGTGCTCGGGGTCGACTCTGACCACTTGCTCTCTGTTGGTGAGGCTGGACGTTGGCTCGGCCAGGGCACTCCCTGGTAGCCACCCGGACAGTTCCTCTAACGACAGTTAGGCTTGTGAAAGAGTTTCGACCCTGGCTTGCCAGTGGGAGCTGTAGCACAATAAACCCTGTGTGTGATTTACATCCTTGGTGTGTTCTTCGTTATTTGGGGAAGGGGCGACTCTCGGATCCTAACAAACACAAGTTTGCGACAAGGAAGGAAGATAGAACCTGTTACCTGAGTCAAACCAAAGGACAGGTGGACGGGTGCTCTGTGTGTGTGTGGTGTGTGTGTGTGTGTGTGTGTGTGTGTGTGTGTGTGTGTGTGGTGTGCAGTACTGGGGATTGAACCCAGGGGCATTCTACCTCCAAGCTATACCTCTAGCCCTTTTTACTTTTTATTTTGAAATAGGGTCTCGCTAAGTTTCTGAAGCTGGCCTTGAACCTGTAATCCTCTTGTCTCAGCCTTCCAAGTCCTGGGATTACAGCCATGGGCCACTATGACTGGGTCTATTTTTTCCTCTATAAAAACTCCCAAACTATTTTGGCTGAGAGTTATTTTGGTGTATATCAGCTGAATAAGCATCCCCCCTCCTCTTCCCACCTTTTTGTTTTTTAATTTTGAAAAATTCTTTTTCGGTACTGGGGATGGAACTCAGGGGCATTCTACCTCCAAGCCACACTCCCAGCCCTATTTTATTTCTTATTTTGAAACAAGGTCTTACTAACTTGCAGAGGGCCTCATTAAATAGTTGAGGCTGTCCAAGAACCCCGCGATCCTCCTGTCTCAGCTTCCCAAGTACTAAGATTATAAGCCTGTGCCACCATGTCCAGCTTAATTTTGAATTTTGAAACAGAGTTGTGTTAAGCTGCTCAGGATGGCCTTGGATTTCTCATCCTCCTGCTTCAGCCTCCCAGTAACTGGTATCTCAAGTATGCTCACTATGCTTGGCTTGAATAAAGCCTGTACAACTCTATTTGCATCACTGAAGTGGTTTCCTTTTGACAAGTCTGACAGAGGGCCTAAACTGGAAGGAAGGTGCAGGAGTGGACAGGGAAGGCTTTGTAGAGAGGATGGGGACTCACATCTTCTCCAGCATTCAGCCCCACCCCTCGTTCCTTCTCTACAGATATGTCTTCTGAGAAAACAAGAGGCGCGTGGTCATTGAGGGCACAGACCAGGGACAGACCTGCTCTGCTTGCCATGAGGCCTGCTTCTGAGACTGGAGCTCCTGAGCAAGTTACCTCCTTATACAGAGCTTCCTTTGTCTCTTAAAAAAACAAAAAAAGGCTAATAGGAGCTATTTCAAAAAGCTGTTGTGGATACGAAATAGCATAAAATCTGTTAGCATTAAAAAGTTTGGGAATGAAGTGACTAAGTGAATTAGGAATCAAGGAAAAAAATCTTAGGAATAAAAATTTAACCTGGAAGAAATACAAAAACAAAAATCTCAAGAAATAATCTTTGTCCCTTCCTTTCTCTCTTTCTTTCTTTCTTTCTTTCTTTCTTTCTTTCTTTCTTTCTTTCTTTCCTTCTTTCTTTCTTTCTTCCTTTCTTTTCTTTCTTTCTTTCGTACTGGGGATTGAATCCAGAGGCCTTTAACTTATGAGCTACACCCCTAGCCCTATTTTATTTTATTTTATTTTGAAACAAGGTCTCGCTAGGTTGATGAAAGTCTCACTCCTTGCTGCGACCGTCCTCAAATTTGTGATTCTCCTGTCTCAGCCTCCCAAGTACTGGGATTACAAACATGCATCACCATGCCTGGCTGAAACAATGTTTCAAGAGAAACAGAAAATTAAAAAAAAAAAGAAAGATATAAAAATGGAAAGAAACGTGACTTTAGCCTGAGATGGACAAACAGGGACCTTATTACTTTAAGCAATAAGATCGTTGGACAATGAATATGAAATGACAGTTTTTAAACAATGAATGACCTGTTAGTACAAGATGGGGGTGCTTGAGAGAAGATGACGGTAGGATGAGCCGTATGTAAGGATTACTGGCCGGAAGCAGTTTCTGGGCTACAGTGTAAGGAAGGGAACCCCTAAGTGGTCTTACTGAGTAGAGGAGATAGAAACTGAAGTCCAAGGAGGCTAACTCAGCTAGAATTTGTGGGTCATGGTATCAGAAAGGAAGGCAAGATCGAGAGAATAGAGGGTACCCCTGTAGTCTTTGAGTACTTACTTGTGTACATGTATAAAGACATTACCAAAGGCTGGGAAAGAACCTCTAAAAAGAAGTAGGCACAACAATCCCCAGGGAGCATATAGGGCTGAGAATATTTTTTTTGCACCTGCCTGATTGAGTGGAAAGGCCTTGCAAAATCGGCATCATTTGGTACTCAGAAGGCTACTGCTTTAGTAGTGGGGCCAAGTTAGCCCTAGACTAGAGGATGCTCTGTGTCCATCCTAAAAAAAATCTTAAAAGCACGTTTTAAAAACATTCATGCAAGATGGGCATGGTGGCACATGCTTGTGATCCCAGCATTTGGGAGGCTGAGACAGGAGGATCACAGTTTAAGGATAGTCTCAGCTACTTAGTGATGCCCTTTGCAACTCAGTGAGACCCTGTTTCAAAATAAAGAATAAAAACTAGGGCTGGGGGGTATATCTAGGGGTAGAATGCCCCTGGTTTCCACCCCCAGTACCGAAAAAAAATTCATCCAAGCTGGGTATGATGGTGCAAGATTGTAATCCCAGCATTTGGGAGGCTGAGACAGGAGGATTGAGGTTTGCAGACAGCCTCAGGTATTTAGTGAGGCTCTTTGGAACTCAGTGAGACCCTTTTTCAAAATAAAGAATAAAAAATAGGGCTGGTAGTGTTGTTCAGAAATATAATACCCCTGGGTTCCATCCCTAGTACTGAAAAAAAAAAAGTCACCCAATTTCAACTAACCTAATTGTATGCCAGACAGAATACTACACTCTTTAAAGGAACATAACAAAATACAACAACCAAAAGTGTAAATTCTATAGTGCATATATTAGCGAAATAATTTTTTAGGCATACAGAAAAACAGAAAAATATGACCTATAACCAGGAGGAAAAACATCAACCAACCCAGAAATGACAAAGAGGAGCTAACAGACAGACATTATAAATGTGCTCCATGTGCTAAGAGAAGGAAGAGAAAAAGACATGATCATGATTAAAAGAAATCAGAAATGCATCTGCCTACCAAAAACAAACAAACAGATGAACAGACACCCTGAAAAGCTTTGCTGTTCAAGGTTGGTTAAAAGTTTGTTATTTTAGTCAGTCCTAGCTAAAATGTAAACATCTAAAAAGAAAAACTAAAATTCTTTAAAGTCCAGGCCACTGTAAAACTTAGAAGCTTTTAATTTGTTTCTTACTTTGTTTTAAAAAAATGTAGAAAATTGTTTCAAAATGTAAAGTTAAGAAGGGAAGCCAGGCATGGTGGCACACAGTTGTAATCCCAGCATTCAGGAGGTTGAGATAGGAGGATCACAGTTCGTGGACAGCCTCAGCTACTTAGTGAGGCCCTCCGCAACTTAGTGAGACCCTATTTCAAAATAAAGATAGTGCAGGAGGTGTAGCTCGGAGGTTGAATGCCCCTGGGTTCCACCCCAGACCTGCAAAAAAAAAAAAAAAAAAAAGAAAAGAAGGGAATTATGGCAGAAAGGAACCAGATGTAGGAGAGAGAGAGAGAGAGAGAGAGAGAGAGAGAGAGAGAGAGAGAGAGCCAAATGGGAAAGGAAGGAATAAGATAAAATCAGAAAGCTAAAAGCAAGTCACAGAGGTCTTGATAATGTTGCAAAATGTTAGTGAAGGATAAAACTTATAAAAGAAAGAATTCATGTGTGATAAAGATGATAAGCCGGGCGTGGTGGCACACGCTTGTAATCCCCGCACTTGGGAGGCGGATACAGGAGAATCGCGCTGGTTCGGAGCCAGGCTCACTGGCTTAAGAGACCCTGTTTCCACATAAAAAGTAAAAAAATAGGTCTGGGAGTGTAGCCCGTGGGAGTGTATCCTGGAGGTAGAAGGGCTTCCAGGAACCCCAGTACCACCAAAAAAAAAAAAAAGATCATTATATTTAAAAATTATTCAAAAGGTTTACAGTAAGGTTCTATTAAGATAATTTCCTGTATTTTCTACTGTTTTTTTTTATCCTACTAAGCCCTGAATTCTAAATTTCACTTTGAAAGTGAAAGTTAACCCCTGTGTAACTCTAATGCTATATTTGTACGTCCTAAATGTATAAATGGGTATTAGACAAAATCCATCATAGTGACCTGAAGCCAGCATCCCCAAGCCAACAGCTCCAGAGATGACCCACTACACTGCTCATCCTGAGGAAGGCAACTCACCCTGATTCAGTCACACTCAGAAGCCAACAAGATGGTGCATGACGGAAGATTGAAGGGTGCCACAAAACTTGACTAAATCTTATGTCATAAGTGCTTTAAGACTGACTTTATTAGTGGAGTTTACAGTGGTCTTAATTTTAACACTTAGGTGTCTACCAATTTGACTTTGTGTTATGTTTTTGTTTTGTTTTGCTTTTTTTTTTTTTTTTGTACAGGGGATTGAACCTAGGGGCATTCTACCTCCGAGCAACACCCCCAGCCCTATTTTCTTTTTAATTATTTATTTTGAAACAGGGTCTCACTAAGTTACAGAGTATCTGAGGCTGGCTATGAACCTGCAATACTCCTGTCTTAGCTTCCCAAGTACTGAGATTACAAGCATGCACCACCACATCCAGCTGACTTTGAACTGTTAAAACAAACACATGGGCAATTCTAGTCCTCTGGGGAGGACCAGTAGGGTTGGTACAGCCTGTCTCTGCAATCTTCACCATTAATGTGACCAAAGTTCAAAAACCTATTATTGTTAGATACATGTCAGATTATATATCTGAGGACATCTGGGAAAACCAGCAAAAAATTTCTCCCAGGCTTGTGTCAAAGACAAAAAAGGAAACGTGGGAAGCCTCCTTAGTCATCAGCTCTAAGGTCACCTTGGTCCAACTTGGGAGGGGCACAAACTGCACACAGGCAAGTTTCCAAGGACCAAATGGGACCGACAAGCAGGGACTCTGACAGCCTCCTTGTTTACTCTTTCTTTCCCTGACTCATCCATGACTACCTTGTTGTTTTTCCCTAACTCATCCAATGATGCTTTGCTGTCTCCTTTGGTTAATTATTTTTAACAATGTTTTGGTTAAAACCCTCAATAAAAGAAAAACACTGGTAGGAGGAGAGGAGATCTTTGCTTTTCCCCAGCCACCTTGCTTCCCCGAAATTATTCTGACTCTTTGTCATTCATGTGAGAGACTTCTAATCTCATCAGTCCATGAGCAACACCATCTGTGACAAAAAGTTTCACATGGAAATACTTGAAATACAACATTAAATATAAAATGAAAAATCAGCGTGCGATTAAGAGCAGGTTAGACTGGAAAAGAAAAGATAAATCAACTTGAAGACAAAGCGATAGGAACTATCTAAAATGAAAAGTGGGTATAAAAAACAGCATGGAACAATAATGTGTTGATTAACATACATAGAGTACTAAAGGGAGAAGAGAGGGACAGAAAAAGTATTTGAGAAATGATGGCTGAAAATTTCCAAATTTGACAAAAACTCTAAACCCACAGAAGCAGGAACCTCAGTGAAGTCCAAGCAGAACAAAACCTAAAGAGACCTATGCAAAGTCAACATTATGTTAAAAATCTTAGGACAAGCCAGGCGTGGTGGAGCGTGCTTGTAATTCTGGCATTCGGGAGGCTGAGACAGGAGGATCACAGTTCGCGGACAGCCTCAGCTACTTAGTGAAGCCCTTTGCAACTCAGTGAGACCCTGTTTCAAAGTAAAGAATAAAAAATGGGGCTGGGGGTGTAGCTTGGAGGTAGAATGCCTGTGGGCTCCATCCCCAGTACTACAAAAAAAAAAAAAATCTAGTATTGTCAGAAGGGACATTAAATGCATAGGCAAAAAAGATAAAAATAACAGAACCCTTGTCAGAAATGACATAATAGAAGACAATGGAGAGAAATTTTTTTAAAGTAATGAAAGAAAAAAAGTAACAGAGTTCGCTACGCAGCAAAAATCCTCTAAAAATAGAAAACTAAAACTTACGATATTTAAAAGATGAGAAAATTTGTCATTGGAAACTTTCACTACAAGAAATGTTAAAGGAAGTTATTCGGGCAGAAGAAAACTGATAGCAGGTGGAAAACTGGATGTCTACATAAAGGAGTAAAGAAAATTGATAAGTAGGTGGGCAAATGTAAACTTCTGTTCTCGTTTATTTTTTGTGTTATTAGGGGTAGAACCCAAGGGCTTTTCTACCTCCGAGCTATACTCCCAGACCTATTTTTATATTTTATTTGGAAACAGGATCTCACTAAGTTGCTGAGAGCCTCACTAAGTAGCTGAGGCTGGCTTCGAACCTGTGCGATCCTCCTGTCTCAGCCTCCCAAGTGCTGGGATTACAAGCGTGCGCCACCACGCCCAACTCTACCTCAGTGGTAGAGTGCTTGCCTAGCATGTGCAAGCCTGGGATTCAATCCCCAGCACTGAAGACAATTTTGTTTAAAGTAAAATAAGAGCAATGCATTGTGGGGGCTATACCTGTGTAGAAGTGAAAAGCATAAGAGGCAATGGAAGCATCCTGTTTTAAGGTGCTTACACTTGTGAATTGGCATACTACCCTTTGAAGGCAAACCTGAAAAGGTAAAGATGAGCCAGATGTGGTGGTGCATGCCTGTAATCCCCATGCTTGAGGGGCTGAGATAGGAGGACTGAGGTTTGAGGTCAGCCTCAGCAACATAGCGAGACCTTGTTTTTAAAATAAAAAGTAGAGCTGGGCGTGGTGGCGCACGCTTGTAATCCCAGCATTCGGGAGGCTGAGACCGGAGGATCTGGGTTCATGGCCAGCCTCAGCTAATTAGTGAGACCCTGTTTCAAAAATAAATAATAATAATAATAATAATAATAATAATAATAATAATAATAATAAAATAGGGCTGGGGGTGTAGCGTGGAGGTAGAATGCACCTGGGTTCCATCCTCAGTACTGAGAAAAAAAAAAAAAGTCAAAAGGGCTGGGGATATAGGTCAGAGTAGAATGCCCCTGGGTTCAACCTTCTGCAGAAAAAGAAAAGTAAAGGCAAAGATGTTCATCGTAGACCTTCGAGCTCACTGACACCCAGGTACCGGAATTGTACAAGGTGGACCCAGAATATTTTATCACACCAAAAAGCCAGTATGAACTCATGAAATTGCTTTTGTTAATTAACAAAAGGACAAAATACTGAGAAATCTTCTTTTCTCAAATTACGACTATAAGAAACTTTGTATTTGAAATCCTATCAGCAAGAAGGGAACAGCACATCCTTTCCCAAGGAAAAATGTCTTTCAATACAAAGAAAGCAGTCTTGATATCAGTGAGGTGCGGAGTGTCAGACAGGAGATCTGAGGCTTCAGAATTCAACGGATCTCCTAATTTTGTACTCTCCATGGAAATGGGAATGGAGTCCATTCTGACCTGTGCTTGACGCTAACCTGAGGTTTTGGCTTGTGCTCTTTTCCTATGGCAAGTGAATGCATCTCACTTTGTTTGATTGCAGGTGTATTCCTCATGGCTTTTATTACATGAATGTTATGATGAGTGTGGTGGTACGCGCCTGCAATCCCTGTGGATTTGGGAGGCTGAAATAGGAGGATTGCAGGTTTGAGGCCAGCCTCAGTGACCTGTAATAAATAAAAGGGCTAGGAGTGTAGCTCAGAGGTAGAATGCCTCTGAGTTCAACCTCCAGTAACCCCCTCCCCCCAAAAAAGAAGATGGACATTATTACAAGAAAATGATCATTGTTACTGGCATATTTAAGATAAGGCTCGCCGGGCGTGGTGGCACACGCTTGTAATCCCCGCGCTTGGGAGGCTGAGACAGGAGGATCACACAGGTTCGAAGCCAGCCTCAGCTACTTAGTGAGGCTCTCAGCAACTTAGTGAGGCCCTGTTTCCAAGTAAAGTATAAAATAGGTCTGGGAGTATAGCCCGGAGGTAGAAAGCCTCTGGGTTCCACTCCCAGTACCACCAAAAAAAAAAAAAAAAAAAAAAAAAAGCTCACAAAAAAATAAATAAATAAAATAAGGCTCAGGTCCTTCTCTGGCTAAGCCTTCCTAAAACCCTCGTCTGGAGTTCCAAGCCATCGAGACACAGGCCGCTGTTGGTGCTCACTCAGCTCTCCCACCCTGCAGCTCCCTCAACCCACTCCTGCACTCCGCCAGTTCTCTGAAGGCACCAGGCTCTCTACCACATCTAGACCCTGTGTAAGGTGACCTCTGCCTGGAACACCCCTCCTGCAGTCACTGCTTCTTCCTCTTCTAACTTCCATTCGCTCTTCAGGACTTGTTATCCCTCCAGGACTATTCTGCCTTCAGCGCGGGCTGGTCCCCCATGTGCACCCAGTCCCCTGGCTTCCCTCTGCCACAGCCCAAACACAGATGCTGTCTTGGGAAGGAAGGTAGGAAGCAGAAGAAAGAAGACACGCTGAAACACTGAGTTCAGGAGCCCGAAGCCGGGCCTGGTTGTGCAGATCTGTAGTCCCAGCGGCTTGGGAGGCTGAGACAGGAGGATCACAAGTTCCAGGCCAGCCGGAAGAACTTAGCGATTTAACTACCTCCTCAGGGCCACGCCATTTATCTATCGCTGTGGCTCCCGACCCAGAGTTGCAGAGATGGCAAATGTAAACATAAGCTTTTTTCTCCTATGGAGGTGGCTGAGATCTCACCTGCATCCGCTCCCCAGAGCTGAGCAGGGAAAGGAGGGTGGAGTGGCTCATGGGGAAACTCTACGATGTAGTTGGAAGCTAAGACCCGATACTTGTTCTGTGTGGCTCCGAATGGCGACCCGCTGGCGCTCTGGGCTGCCTGTCCTTCCTGCCCCTGGGATCCCCTGGCCAGGCCTCTGCACACTGCCTCTCTTTGTGGAGACCCAGGTTACCTGGAGTGAGCTGGGTCAGGAGCAGCAGTGCAGCCAAGGTCAGCAGCAGCAGCTTCATGGCTGGAGATGGTCCTGGGGAAAGTCGCCAGCCGGTGTGACTGCGCAGTCAACCGGGGCTGGGGGAGCGCCTGCCTCTCTACTCGCACTCCCTCTGGTCACCAGGACCACATGGCACCCCGGGCGCTCCCACATGCCCACGGAAGTCCCATGCCTCCCTTTGTCTTGCAGGTCAGCACGCAGAGGTCAGCCAAGGTCCACCCAGTTCCGAACCACCTGACCAAGGCCACAGGGCAGTGCCGTGAACACTGGCTCCGGAGGTCGAGGCGACTTCTCAGAGAAGGTGACACCTAGTGGCTGTGTGAAGACAAACACCACAGCTACAGCCGGTATCTGAAATGGGACAAAGGAGCGCCTAGGGGTTGATGTTGAAAAGCAGCAATGAGATGTAACTGGAGCGGAAACTGGGAGGAATAATAGCAAGAGTTGACGCTCCAAGCACAGGCCAGAGGCCTCACCCTGCAGGGGCTGCTCCTGCCCGAGATCCCAGAGCCAAGGTGCACAGTCCTGCCTCTGCGAGTGAGTGTGCGTATATGTGCATATATGTGCGTGCGTGCGTGCGTGCGTGCGTGTATGTGTGTTACTGGGGATTGAACCTAGGAGCGTTCAACCTCTGAGATACTCCCTTAGCCTTCTTTTTTATTTTTATTTTTATTTTTTGCGGGTCTGGAGTTGGAACCCAGGGGCATTTGACCTCCGAGCTATACCCCCTGCCCTATTTTTTATTCTTTATTTTGAAACAGGGTCTCACTGAGTTGCAGAGGGCCTCACTAAGTAGCCGAGGCTGTCCGCGAACTGCGATTCTCCGGTCTCAGCCTCCCGAATGCTGGGATTACAAGCGTGCGCCACCACGCCTGGCTTACCTTCTTTTTTAAAAATACACTTTATTGGTGCATTGTAACCACACATCACATTGCGGTTTAGCGTGACAGAAACCGTCATGCACACAGCACCAGTGTATTTCTCTCTGGATCCCACCCCACTCCCACCCCTCCCCATTCACAATATTGAAGTTGGTGTTGAAGGCTGGCAGGGTGGGGCACATCTGTAATCCCAGGGCATGGGAGGCTGAGACAGGAGGATTGCAGGTTTGAGGAGAGCCTCAGTAATGCAGTGAGAAACTCACGGTAAAAGTTAGGCTCAATCCAATTGTAGGAGGAGATGGGAAAGCAAAGATTTGAAAAGGAATAGAGAAAATCACTAGCCAGCTCTTGCATGGGTGAATGTGTCAAGAAGACAAAGTGCACCCAGGGCTGCAGTGGAAAATATTTGGCCGTGCCCCTGGTGCGCAGACACGTGGAGATCCATAATCGCGGGGCGGGCGGCGGGGGCCCATCCTGGCAGCGCCGCGCATCTTCTTTCAGCTTTTGCAGAAGCCGGCGGGCGGGCGGGCGCGCAGAGAAGGGATGGAGTCGGGGTGGCCCGTGCCTTTGTGTAAAGGCCGAGCATGGAGTCCAATAAGCGCAGATCCAAGCCAGGTCCCATAAGTCCGATACGGCTTTCGGCACCAACTGAAAGATATTTGGCACGTCCCCCTGGTGCACAGAGACACGCAGAGATCCATAATAAATAATATGGATACCTTTATTTGTGGGAAGTCGGCCGCCAGCCCCCGCGTGCCTGCGGGGCTGGTGGGGGAGAGTGCGTCTCTCTGTCTCTCTTTCGGGCTCCCCTCTGAACTCTGAACTCGCTTCTTCCTGACTGGGAGTTGTGGTCCCCTCTCGGAATCACTGGGCTCCGCCCCCTAGCTTCGGCCCTGCCCCCTGTGGGGCAGGGGCAGCTCGAACCTTTCATGCAGTAGACCCCCTAAGGAACCTGTTGTACCAGAAGACCATCCTGCAAGGGGGTGCGGCCTGGGGGAGGCGGCAGTGCGGAGGGAGATGCAGTAAGTGCTATGTGCATATATGAATGTCTTACTTTTATATTTTAGGCACTGAAAATGAACCCTGGAGCTTTCTACCTCTGATTTTAGCCTCCAGCCCTATTTGTGTGTGTGTATGTGTGTGTGTGTGTGTGTGTGTGTGTGTGTGTGTGTGTGTGTTGTGTTTGTGTGTGTGTGTGTGTGTCTGTGTGTCTGTGTGTGTGTGTAACCCCAAGGCATTCTGCCTCTGAGCTAAACCCCCAGCCCAATTTTATTTCTTATTTGGAGACAGGGTCTCACTAAGTTGTGACGGCCTTGCTAAGTTGTTGAGGCTGGCTTCGAACCTGTAATCCTTCTGTTTCAGCTTCTCAAGTACTGGGATTACAAACATGTGCCACCATGCCTGGCTACTCCAGCCTTTTTAATGTTTTTTTAAATTTTAATTAATTAATTAATTTATTTATTGGCGGTACTGGGGTTCCTGGAAACCCTTCTACTTCCGGGCTACACTCCCAGACACCTATTTTTTATATATGTTTATTTGGAAACAGGGTCTCTTAAGCCAGGAAGGCTGGCTTTGAAACTGTGTGATCCTCCTGTCTCTGCCTCCCAAGCACGGGGATTACAAGTGTGCGCCACCACTCCTGGCTTTATGTTTTATTTTAAATATTTATTTATTTAATTTATTTGTTTGATACTGAGGATTAAACCCAGGGGTATTCTACTTTTGAGCTATACTGCCAGCCTTATTTATTTACTTGTGGTACTGGGGATTGAATCCAGGGGCACTCTACCTCCAAGTTACATCCCAGCCCTATTTTTTATTCTTTATTTTGAAACAGTGTCTCATTAAGTTGCAGAGAGCCCTACTAAGTAGCTGAGGCTGGCTGTGAACCATGATCCTCCTGTCTCAGCCTCCCAAGTTCTGGGATTACAAGTGTGTGCCACCATGCCTAGCCTTATTTTATTTTTTAAATTGCTGAGGCTGTCTTGAACTTGCAATTCTCCTGTCTTAGCTTCCCAAGTATTGGGATCACAGGTATGTGCCACCAATACCTGGCATTACTTTGAATCTTACTGTGGTGTATAATTACAATGCAACCATAAAAAATGAAGTAACCCCCCCACCCGGAAGGGCCTGGAGGTCCAGGCCACAAGACCCCGACCCCAGGCGGGTGGGCGGGTGTGGGCGGGGCAACCCTAGGTGATCCCACCCTCACCCCCACTACCCGGGAGGGCCTGGAGGTCTGGGCCGCAAGGTCCCGACCCCGGACGGGTGGGTGGGCGTACACGGGGCACCCTTAGGCAACACCCCCCCCCACCCCCGCCCCCGGAAAGAAAAAATTTTTTCACCGCTACCAAGTGCCTGATCCCACATCCTCCCCAAACCACACATACTCTCTTCTTTTATTTATTTATTTTTTTTTTAAAAAAAGGGCCACGGTGGCAGCTAGAATATTGGAGATGCAGACAAAACATATCCATCTGAACTGGAACTTTTGGAAAAACTCTCCGCGAAGGAGGACTGCTGCTTCTCTACATCGTTAAGAATCCTGGACATCGCCTGTAAGGAGAGAGTCTAGCAGAGACCTAGGAGGAAGGCGGTGGCGGCAGCAGTGGCCGAGATGGCGGTGGAGACTTGGATTTGGGAGAGGCAGACATCTGATCCAACCCACCCTGACCCTCTGAAGAAATTACCCCAAAAGTCGAATGCTACTGTCGCGCATGCTTAGGAACTCTGGACATTATGCGGTATGGGAAAAGAGCTTGAGAAAGATTTGAAATGGTGGAGGCAGTTGCATTGGCAGCGGCAAGTACTCAGGGGAGGCAGAGATCTGACGTCATACACCTGGAACTTTTGAAGAAATTACCTCAGAGGCAGAATACTACCACCATGCACCCTCAGGAACGTGGGACAACCTGCTGGGTGAAGAGGGTGCTCGGATAGGAGCCTGCCGAGGAGTGAGGCCGGTGCAGGGGCCAGTGAGGTAAGGATTGGAGCCTGCCGTGAGGCAAGGCAGGTGATGGGGCTTCCGAGGCTGGGATTGGAGCCTGCCGAGGGCTTAGGCTGGTGCCGGGGCCAGCGAGGCTAGGATCAGAGCCTGCCATGAGGCAAGGCCGCTACTGAGGCCTCCGAGGCCAGAATCAGAGCCTGCTGAGGGTTTAGGCCGGTCCCGGGGTCAGCGATGCCAGGATTGCAGTCTGCTATGAGTCAAGGCCGGTGCTGAGGACTCTGAGGCTTGGATTGGAGCCTGCCGAGGGTTTAGGCTGGTGCCGGGGCCAGCGAGGCTGGGATCGGAGCCTGCCTTGAGGTATGACCGGCGCAGGGGCTTCTGAGGCCGGGATTGGAGGCTGCCGAGGGATGAGATCAGTCCCGGGGCCAATGAGGCCTGGATTGGAGCCTGTCATGAGGCAAAGCCGCTACTGAGGCCTCCAAGGCAGGGATTGGCGCCAGCCGAGGGGTTAGGCCGGTGCCAGGGCCAGCAAGGTCAGGATCTGAGCCTGCCGTGAAGCAAGACCGGTGCTGGGACCTCTGAGGCCGGGATCAGACTCTGCTGAGGGGTAAGGCCAGTGCCAGGGCCAGCGAGGCCGGGATCAGAAACTGCTGTGAGGCAAGGACGGAGCTGGGACTTTCAAGACCAGGATAGGAGCCTGCCGAGGGGTTAGGCCGGTGCCAGGGTCAGCAAGGCCGGGATCGGGGCCTCCCATGAGGCAAAGCCGGTGCTGGAGCCAGGATCAGAGTCCTCCGGGTGGCCAGGCCACTACTGGGGCCATAAAGAGTGGGATTGGAACTTGCAATGCGGCATGCACAGAGAAATAGCACAGAAAATAAAATCCAGATGCTTCCCCTAATTAGCAAGAACTAAGAGGAAAGGGGTAACAGGAGGAGGTTGAGTAGTAGAAAGGGCCCTAGTGAGAAGCAATTAAGGTGAGCAATCAGAGGGGAGGGGATGGGGGAGGATGGAATCTCTTTAAAACTCATGAGGTGCATAAGCAAATATATCAAAGATAATCACCAATTAAGCATGGGATCGAGGGCAGGGGAGGGAATGGGATGGGGATTGGATGAGGCCTATTGGATGATATGTGCTTGTATATCCTCTCAAGTCTTGTATTCCAAAGTGATGTATGATTACAAAATAAAAATTAAAAAATATTAAAAAAAGAAGTAAAAATTTATAAAGATTGTTGAGCTGGGTGTGGTGGTGCACACCTGTCATTCCAGTGCTTGGGAGGCTGAGACAGGAGGATTGCAGGTTCGAGGCCAGCCTCAGCAGCTTACTGAGACTCTTAAGAACTCAGAGAGACCCTGTTTCAAAACAAAAAGATAGAAAGGGCTAGGGGTATAACTCAGAGGTAGAAAGCCCTCGCGTTCAATCCCTAATACCATAATAAGGTAAAATAAAATAAAATAAAATAAAAATAAAAGACTGTTGGCTCTCTGAAGCTGCCATGTTACTGCTGAGTCCATAGAGAGATGTTGAGTGGTCAGCTTGCATCCTGGGGTCACCTTGGTCAGCGGGGCTGGCAGCAGGGGAGGAGAGCTGTCCAGAACAGGAAGAGCAAGGACCAGCCTGAACCTGCACATATCCCTGAGTGAGTCTCATGCCGCCTCGGGCCAGTGACAGCTGTCAGAGGACAGTGGCTGCAGTTGTATTTCCACCTCCCACATCTTAGGAAAACAAAACAAAACAAAAATGTTGGTGGCAAACCCAGAGCCAGCTCCACACAGGAGGGACCTAGGGAAGTGGGAGTCCACCCTAGGCAGGGCTGTCTGGATGCAGCAGGGTGCTCTGGCCCTGGCACTCAGTAAGGCCTGTTTCAAGGCTTACATTTCCCTCTTTTTCATTCTCTTTTTCTTCAACCCTTCAGCAAATAACAGGTTTGTTATGGATCGGGAGAATATGGTTTGGGGAAGCCGTTCCCCGGAAACCCCTGCTAGGGCCCTGGACATACTTACCCCCAACCCATAACAAAACCCCAAACGACTCCAAACAGAAGAAAAACCGTGGATTCTTGTCCTAAGCTAAGAATAAATAGGCATAGCTTGGACAGTTGCTGAAGATTTAAAGAAGTTTACTATAAAGATAGAAATACAGAAAGTAGAAATAGAGCTCCATGCCAAAATGGCATGAGGGGATTGTTAAGTTGGGTCCTGCACTCATGTGACTTTGTGTCACATGACCTCTGCAGGGCAAGGGAGGGGCTGAACCCCCCGCGAGAATTGGGCATTCCCGCGAGTAAACCCCCATCTCGCGAGATGCATGCCTTTAAAAGGAGAGCCCGCGTCCTCTAGCTTCGGACAGGCGCGCGGGCCCCACAGTGCCTCGCCCTGATCCCCGGGAGAGCCGTGCCATTAAAACTTTACATGCCACGTGTAGCGGACCTCTCTCGTGTTTTTCACACTCCGCCGTACGCACATTATTTTTATTTTACTCGCATTTAATTTTTTATTTTACTTATCATTTGGTGCCGAACCGGGAGAACTCTTGGGTCCCTCCCCATTTTTTTCCTTTTTTTTTTTTTTCTTCTGTTTTCTCTTTTTATTTTTACTCTCTTTTTGAGCCCCGGACTCCCCGACCCGCCAGCAGCTCGACTGTGAGGTCCCACACCAGCGCTCCGCTTGCAGGCGTTGCTCCCACCACTGCCGCCGCTGCTGCCCCGTGCCTGCCCGGACCGTAAGCCTTCTTCCCCAGCCCCGCGCTCTCCGGGCGAGCCGGCGGCCTTCTTCCCGCCCCGGGCTCTGCTGAGAGTCCGCGGCCATCTTTCCAGCCCCGAGTTCTGCTGAGAGCTCGCGGCCATCTTTTCGGCCCCGAGCTCTGCTGAGAGCCGGTGGCCATTTTTCCAGCCCCGAGCTCTGCTGAGAGCTCACGCCATCTTTTCAGCCCCGCGCTCTGCTGAGAGCCGGCGGCCTTCTTCCCGCCCCGGGCTCTGCTGAGAGCTCGCGGCCATCTTTCCAGCCACGAGCTCTGCTGAGAGCTCGCGGCCATCTTTTCAGCCCCGCGCTCTGCTGAGAGCCCGCAGCCATCTTTTCGGCCCCGCGCTCCGCTGAGAGCCAGTGGCCATCTTTTCCCGCCCATGTGCTCTCTTCTGGAGCACCGGAGGCCATCTTCCACTGCCACCGCGGCCGCAGCCACCACTGCCGGGGCGTGCAGGCTCCGCCGGCCGCCAGGCTGCCAGTTCCACCCGCCTGGAGCCAGGCTCCTTGGGTGATGCTGGCACCTGCTCTGCTCCTGCCTGCCGCTTGGACCTCCTAAAACCGCCGTTCCCGCCTGCCCACGCTGCCCGCCGCTGGAATGGGACCGTGTCGCCCGCGGACTGCGCCACACCGCGCGCCTATGTCTTCTCCGCGCCTGGCGTTGCTTAGACCCGCCTGCCGGGGCCGCCTGCCTCCTCCATCTAGGTGGCCGCCACTCTGCTAAACAGCCCCCAGCCCGCCAAGTCCAGCCCGCGCTCCAGCTGGTTCCTCCACTCGGACTCGCGCCCTGGCGCCCTTCACCCTGTGCCTGCCCACCCCTGCTGCCTGGGCCTGGCCATTCCGGTAAGCAGCCACATGGAATTACTGGGGGGGGGTCGCCAGCTTTGGCCCGCCATCTTGGACACGTGAAATCACTGGGGGGCCGCCATCTTGGCCCCACCATCCTTAACCCCTCCCACCTCATGGCCTCACTGGAGGCCTCGCCATCCTTAACCCCTCCCACCTCATGGCCTCACTGGAGGCCTCGCCATCCTTAACCCCTCCCACCTCATGGCCTCACTGGAGGCCTCGCCATCCTTAACCCCTCCCACCTCATGGCCTCACTGGAGGCCTCGCCATCCTTAACCCCTCCCACCTCATGGCCTCACTGGAGGCCTCGCCATCCTTAACCCCTCCCACCTCATGGCCTCACTGGAGGCCTCGCCATCCTTAACCCCTCCCACCTCATGGCCTCACTGGAGGCCTCGCCATCCTTAACCCCTCCCACCTCATGGCCTCACTGGAGACCTCGCCATCTTTAACCCCTCCCACCTCATGGCCTCACTGGAGGCCTCACAATCTTTAATCCCTCCCACTTTCCACTCCTAACCAATCCTAGGAGTCGGTGGCCATCTTTCCGGCCCGAGCCAGGCAGCTTGGCACTTGCTCTGCCTGCCAACCGCCTGCGCGGGCCAGGACCTCTGCCTGCCGCTTGGACCTCCTAAAGCACCGTTCCAGCTTGGTTCTCCAGTCACCGCCGGGACCTCTGGCCGGTTTGCCCCACCCGCCCCGAGCCAGGCTCACTGGCGGTGCTCCTTGGGGCCCAGCCTCAGCGACTGGCGCATGCCTGGAAGCCATTTTGTCTCCACGCCGCGGGCCCGGCAAGCCATGCCGCCTGCGCACCCCCACTGATCCTGCCTGCGCCAGCCGCCAGTTCCGTCCACACCAGCCACCGGCATCCACGCGCCCCAGCTCCACCATGCTCCCAGCAGCTTCTCAGCGCTTCTGTCGCAGCCAGCACTGGCTGACAACACTTCACTCCAGTAAACTGCCTCCTTCCCTTGGTTAGCGGGTTCCGGACTTGGGTCTTCCGGGCCACTGGGACCCAAAAATCCAAGCGCTTGGTGACCCATTGTCCCCCGGTCCACTGGGACCACCCTGCGGATGACCAGGTCATCCTCCGGTTTTGAGAAGGAATGAAGACGTTCTTCCCTATCTCTTAACCTCTGTTTCCGAACGATTGAGCAGGGAAATCGGGGACACCCATTTCCTGTTCTTCGTTTCCGCCCGCAAACCAATTATGGGAGTCGAACCTTTATACTAGCAGATGCCCTGAGAGCCTGTCTGCCTTGATACGAGTTGGGAAATGGGTTGCAGTGGCCCAGGAATAGTTAGGAGCTTTTCTAAGTGGTCTGGTATCCCTCCAAATGCTCTCCCCCATCAGCTTCCATTTATTTTCCCGCCAGCTGCCATTTTGTGATGGCTCATAGTCGCTGCCTGGTGATGTCACAGTCGCCATCTTGGCCCGCGCCAGACTGCAATTTTGCTGGGCGGCCCGCGTGGGCGCGCCCTAGGTGCTGTGGGAAACGCCGGGGCTGGGGCGACACCCTCTGCCCGTGGGGAGTCTGTGTTGCCATTCTTGCCGGACACCAGCCCCGGGACGCACTCTTTGTGAGTGTAGGTCCGTCGCAGCTGACAGAACCTTAACATGGCATCTAAAGTTTTCATTCCAGAGAGAAACAGGAGGAAATGAAGCGTACACTCCAGCTTTGCCAAAAAGCAGATCCCTGGTAGCTGCCCTTCAGCTGGCGGTGGCGGCTCAGCCCTCTGGAGCGCCACCTAGGTGTGGAGGACTGCAACAACAACTACCTCCAGGAGCCTGCCTCAAGTGGGGCAAAGCCACGCCTACCAATCAGACTGCTCGGCGTGTGGCCAGGAGGGCCACTGGAACAGTGCCCTTGGAAAAGGCCCTTGCCTGTTCAAGCCTCCTCAAGCGCACATCACTAAGCTGTCCAGGGTAACCTCCAATTCGCACTGCAGCTATGCACCCACCTGCACCCCCTTCTGGGGGACTGGACTCCCGACTCCTCCCGGCCTGGGGCCCCTGACGACGCCCCTTGACAGCAGGAAGAAGCTAGAGGGTCCAATCGTCATCCATTATCCCTACCATCAAAAGGCCGGAATGTTAAGTTGGGTCCTGCACTCATGTGACTTTGTGTCACATGACCTCTGCAGGGCAAGGGAGGGGCTGAACCCCCCGCGAGAATTGGGCATTCCCGCGAGTAAACCCCCATCTCGCGAGATGCATGCCTTTAAAAGGAGAGCCCGCGTCCTCTAGCTTCGGACAGGCGTGCGGGCCCCACGGTGCCTTGCCCTGATCCCCGGGAGAGCCGTGCCATTAAAACTTTACATGCCATGTGTACCGGACCTCTCTCGTGTTTTTCACACTCCGCCGTACGCACATTATTTTTATTTTACTCGCATTTAATTTTTTATTTTACTTATCAGGGATGACTCGAAATGAATACACCAAAGGGCCGGCACGTGGACCGGACTTTTATACCCATGACCTCCATCTTGTTTACGTAATTCTGTCCCTGTAAGGTACCTCCCCCAACAAGGTGTGGCAAGGGGGCTCCTTCCATGAAGGTTGACCCCTCCTACCATCTTAGCTGGCTTATCCAATCATGTAGATCTGTCTTTAGATAGAGACAGGCCTAGTTCTCCTCTCCTATTGACTGGTTAATTGCTTTGAGCTAGGTTAATTTACATTGGAATATCTGCCTGTTTTAGGCAGAAATCAAGTCCTTTCTTTACCCATGTCTGCTGCCATTTTGACACAACTATTTTGAAATATATTAATAATCAGAGCTTTCTCAAATCTTCCTAGGCCATTCCCAATACTGGTACAAGGTTCTTATCCATTTACTGAGAAAGAGACCTGCACGTGAGGATCTGAGTAAGAACTGAATCAAGGACAATTACAGGAGGATTGTGTCCCCTCTGATAAATACAACAATGTGTTCTTTCTGATAAACCCTGCAGCATGACTTGGCCTGCAGATCTGAGTGAGACCTGGCTCAAGGACAGTGTAAACATGGGTTGTGTCCCTTCTGATAAGACACCAGCTCACTCTAAAGAGATAACTTTTAAGAGACTTGATTCCTTTGTTTGGGAATAACTCGGGGCTTATTCCTGAACTCTTCAGTTTTCTCTGATTTACTAGCAAATAAATAAATTTATTTTTCCTTCTTTCCTAAGTCTTGTCCCAAATATTTGATTTGGAAAATTGGGGCAGGTACCAGGATTTGGTAACACGAATAGCCAACAGGCTGAGCGATAAAACACCACGAATGCAATTTTGCAGTCTGGGAGGCAGGCTGGGCCGGCAGGACACATCCATTCCTCCAGGGCCCACACTGTTTAAAATGCCTGGGCA